>NC_043709.1:113476367-113496718 GCF_006229205.1 Suricata suricatta
CAATATAACTTTGGCTAAACGGGGTCTTTTGTGGTTCCATATGAATTTGAGGATAGTTTGTTCTAGTTTGGAGAAGAATATTGGTGCAATTTTGATGGGGATGGCATTGAATGTGTAGATTGCTTTGGGTAGTTTATTCACTGTGATCAAGTGGGCTGCAGGGCTGGCTCAATATTTACCAATCAATCAACATGATACACCACATTAAAAGGATTTTTAAAAAAAAGGATAAGAACTCTATGAGTATCTCAGTAAATGCAGAAAATGTACTTGACAAAATACAGCATCCATTATTGATTTAAAAAAAACCAACAAATTATGGATAGGTAGAACATACATCAACATCATAAAAGTCATATACAAAAGACCCACAGCTAATAGCATCCTAAATGGGGAACACTGAGAGCCTTTCCCTTATAATCAAGAATAAAACAAAGGTATCCACTTTGACCATTACCATTTAACACAGTATTGGAAGTTATAGCCTTAACAATTAGACAAAAAAAATTTTTAAAGGCATCCAACTCAGCAAGGAAGAAATCAAACTTTCACTCTTCATAGACAACATGGCACTCTAGGTAGAAAACCTGAAAGACTCCAACAACAACAAAGTTGCTAGAACAAATACACGAAATCAGCAAAGTTGCAAGATACAAAATCAATGTACAGAAATCTGTTGCATTTCTATAGACCAATCACAAAGTAGCAAAAATGAAATCAATGAATCAATCCCATTTGCAATTGCACCAAAAACAATATGATACCTGGGAGTAAACTTAACCAAAGAGGTAAAATATCTGTGCTCTAAAAACTATATAGAACATTGCTGAAAGAAATTGAAGAGAACACAAAGAAATGGAAAAACATTCCATTTTCATAAATTGGGAAAACATTGTTAAAATGTCTATACTACCTGAAGCAATCTACACATTTAATGCAATACCACCATCATTTTTCACAGAGCTGGATCAAACAATTGTGAAATTTGTATGGAACCACAAAAGACCCTGAAAAGCCAAGCAATCCTGAAATAAGAAAAAACAAAACTGGAGGCATCATGATTCTAGTTTTCAAATTATATTATAAAGCTGTAGTCATTAAGAAAGTCTGAGTGGTACTGGTACACAGACACATAGATCAGTGGAACAGAATAGAAAACCCACAAATGGGGGCGCCTGGTTGGCTCAGTTGGTTAAGTGTCTGGCTCATGATATCACAGTTCATGGGTTCAAGCCCCACATCAGGCTCTGTGCTGATAGCTAGCTCAGAGCCTTGAGCCTGTCTTCAGATTCTGTCTCCCTCTCTCTGACCCTTGCCTGCTCGTGCTGTCTCTCAAAAATAAATAAAAAACATTAAAAAAGAAAAAAAAGAAAACCCACAAACAGACTCACAACTATATGATCTATTAGTTTTTGACAAAACAAGGTATAATATCTAATGGGAAAGGGACAATCACTTCAACAAATGGTGTTAGGAAATCTGGACAACAACATGCAGAAGAATGACTGGGCCACTTTCTTACACTATATATAAATATAAATTCAAAAAGGATGAAAACCTAAATGTGAGGCAGGAAGCCATCAAAAGCATTAAGGAGAATAGATCCAGAAATCTCTTTGTACTCAGCCATAACAACTTCTAACTAGGCACATTGCTGGAGACAGGGAAATGAACACAAATATGAACTATTAGAACTTCATTAAAATAAAACTTCTGCACAGTGATGGAAAAATTAACAAACCTAAAAGGCAATCTATGGAATGGGAGAAGATATTTGCAAATGACAAATCTGGTAAAGTGTTAGTATCCAAAATCCATAAAACACTTAGAAAACCCAACACCCAATAAAAAATAATCCTGTTAAGAAATGGGTAGAAGACATGAATAGACACCTTTCCAAAGGCACCTAGATATCTAGCAGACATCAAAATATGCTCAACATCCCTCATCATCAGGGAAGTATGATGATACCAAAATCATGATGATATATCACTTCACACCTGTCAGAATGGCTAAAATTAACAACATAAGAAAGAGGTGTTTGTGAGGATTCAGACAAATAATCCAAAGAAGAAATGGGCAGAGGGCATGGATAGATAGTTTTGCGAATATGATATCCAAATGGCTGACAGGAACATGAAAAGATTCTAAACATCACATCATCAGGTAAATACAAATCAAAACCACAAAGAGATACTACCTCACACCTGTCAGAATAGCTAAAATTAGCAACACAAGAAACAACAGGTTTTTTTTCAGGATTCAGATAAAGGGGGACCCTCTTGCACTATTGGTAGGAATGCAAACTGATGGAGCCACTCTGGAGAACAGGATGGAGCTTCTTCAAGGAACTAAACATAGAACTAGCCTGTGATCCAAAAATTGCACTACTAGGTTTTACCAAAACTGATACAAAATACAGTTTCAAAGTGGTACACGGACTCTGATAGCAGCCTTATCAACAATAGCCAAACTATAGAGAAAACCCAAATGTCCTTTGACTGATGAATGGATAAAGAATTGTGATATACATACACAATGGAATATTACTCAGGCATCCAAAAGAATGAAATCTTGCCATTTGCAATGGCATGGATGGAGCTAGAATGTATTATGCTAAGTGAAGTAAGTCAATTAAGGAAAGACAAATACCATATTATTTTACTCATATGTGGAATTTAAGAAACAAAACAGCTGAACATGGTGGGAGGAGAAAAAGAAGGAAAAAAACCCGATCTTACTTTATAAGAGAGAACAAACTATGGGTTGACAGAGGGAGGTGTGTGGGAGAGGGTTAGATGTGTGATACTAAGGGGTGCACTTGTGATGAGGACTGGGTGTTGTGTGTAAATAATAAATCACTGAGTTCTACTCTTGAAACCAATATTGCATTGTATGTTAACTAACTACAATTTAAATTTTTAAAAAAGACATGGAGATGAATAATACAGCATAAAACTATAGTCAATAATTGTGTAAAAGCCTTTTTAACTTTTTTTAATGTTTACTTATTTTTAATATACATAGAGAGAGCACAAGAGGGTAGGGGCAGAGAGTGAAGGAGACACAGAATCCGAAGTGAAATCCAGGCTCTGAGCTATCAGCACAGAACCCAACGTGGGGCTCAAACTCACGAACCATGAGATCATGACCTGAGCCAAAGTCAGACACTTAACCAACCAAACAACCTAATCACCCCTGTAATAACTTTGTATGGCAACAGGTAGTAACTACAGTTGTCTTGAGCACTTTATAGTGTTTCTAACTGTCAAATCACTGTTGTACACCTGAAACCATATGCCGACTGTACTGCAATTAAAAATAAAAATAGAAAGATAAAATAAACAAAAAAAGCACTGAGCAAAAACATAGTCATTTTGACAAAAAATAATCAAGTGCCAAGAACGCACTTGTTGTAATGAGAGCCAGGTGTTGTATGGAAATGTTGAATCAGTATAGTGTACACCTACAACTAATATTACACCTTATGCTAACTGAAATTTAAATGTAAAACTTTAGAAAATATGAATAGGGAGAGGAAAAAGTGTAAAGTTTAATGTATGCTGTCAATACTAAATTTGTTATGAATTAAAAAGAATTTTATCATTATTAGACATTTTGTGTAAGCTTCACTGTAACAAAGGAACAGTATTAACAATTACACAAAAGATTGTGACTTAGGAGTCAAATATAAAGCTTTGATAGTCATTATGTCACAGAAAAGAACAAGGTAAGAAGCATGGAAAAAGGATCTAATAAATAGAAAGCAATTAACAAGATGGCAATAATAAGTCCTTACCTATAAATAATCACTTTGAAGTTAAATGGCATATATTATCCAATCAAAATACTTAGAATGATTAAATGAATTTAAAAGTTTTGAGTGCTCCCTAAAAATTAGCTTACTTTAGCT
This sequence comes from Suricata suricatta, assembly GCF_006229205.1. Taxonomy (NCBI): domain Eukaryota; kingdom Metazoa; phylum Chordata; class Mammalia; order Carnivora; family Herpestidae; genus Suricata; species Suricata suricatta. Next base: position 113,480,281 of record NC_043709.1, read on the forward strand.
ATAAAGGCATAGACAGAAAGTGAAAAGATAGGGAAAGATATTTCAAGCAGTGACCTAAAAAACCAGGGGTAACTGTACTTATAGGTAAAATGTAATTTATGTTAAAAATGGTCAGAAGGACAAAGAAGATGCTTTTATAAAGGGGTCAATCCATCAAGATGATTCAGCTATTATAAATATTTATGCACTTACCATTGTGGCACTTGAATGTATAAGGCAAATATTAATAGAACTAACAGAAGGAATAGATAGCACTATAATAACAGTTGAGAAGTTTAGTACCCACTCTTAGAGTGAGGAGATTATACAGACAGTAAGCCAATAACAAAACAACAAATTTGAACAACACTGTCGATGAGATGGATTTAACAGACATACAGCACATTCCAACCAGCAATTCTTTTCACGTGCACACAGAACATTTCCTAGGATAATCATATGCTGGCAAATAAGCAAGTCATAGTAAATATTGAAAGACTTGAAATCATACCAGGTATCTTTTTAAACCACTTTTTTCATGGTATGAAACTAGAAATCAGTAACGGGGAAAACTGGAGACTTTATAAATATATTAGAATTTAGCAGCACACTTCTAAACAACCAAAGAATGACTGATTGATTGATTGATTGATTGATTAAAGGGAAATAGAAATGTATCTTGAGACAAATCAATATGGAACACAACATACCAAAAGTAATGAGATGCAGCAAAATGAGTACTAAGGAGGAAGTTTATACTGATAAACATACTCATAAAAAAGTAAGAGAAATCTCAAACAATTGAACTTCAAAATCAAGGAACTAGAAAAAGAAAAGCAAATGATGCACAAGGTTAGCATAAGAAAACAAAATAAAATAAAAATTAGGTATATCAAGAAAAAAAAGAGGACCCAAATAAATAAAATTGTATTGAAATGAGACATTACAAACCAATACCACAGAAATAAAAAGATCATAAGAGACTGTGAATAACAAACTGGACAACCTAGAAGAAATGAATAAAATCCATGAATCATACAACCTTTCAGACTGTCAGGAAGAAATGGAATATCTGAATAGAGTCATAGTGAGTAAGATTAAATCAGTTGTCAAAAACTTTCCAACACAGAAAATCTCAGGATGAGAAGATTTCACTGCTGAATTTTACCAGACATTTAAAGAGGAATTAATGCCATTTTTTCTTAAATTCTTCCAATTTATTGAAAAAAAGGAAACACTCCCAAACTTAATTTATGAGGCAAGCTTTACTCTGACACTGAAGTCACTTAAAGGCTAATAAAACTACAATGTCCCTGAAATATAAATTCAATATTCTCCAAAAAATCCTGTTTCAACAAAACATTAAAGGAATCTTAATCCTTTAATCCATTAATCCTTGTGATTAATGCTCACTTATTCACAAATGAACTTAATCCCTTGGATGCAATGGTGTTTCAACATATGCAAATCAATAAATGTCATATGTCATATATCATATTAATTACATAAAATAAAAATATCATATAATCTTTTCAACAGATGCAAAAAAGCCTTAAAATTCAGCATCTATTTATAATAAAAATTCATTTAACTTATAGAAAGAGCATACCTCAAATCATAATAAAGACTACACCTTAAAAAGATAGCATCATACTTAATGGAGAAACATTGAAAGCCTTGCCTCTAAGATCAAGAGCAAGACAATTGTACACACTCTCACTTTTTAAATTCAACATCATACTAGAAGTGATAGCCTGAGCAATTAGGCTGGAGAAAGAACAATAAAAAAAGAAGAAACTGTCTATTTGCTGTTGGCATGATTTTATATATAGAAAATCCTAAAAACTGTACCATTAAACTGTCAGATCTAATCAATAAATTCAGGAAAGACACGTGATAAAAAAAATCAACACACAAAAACCAGTATCATTTCCATGTGCAAACAAAACATTATCTAAAATGAAATTAAATGAGTCTATTTGTAAAGCATGAAAAGCAATAAAATATCAAGAAATAAGTTTAACCTAAGAAGCAAAAGATCTCTATACTGAAATCTAGAAGACATTCATTTTTATAAAGTAACAAATAAATGGAAAAATATACTGTGTTCATACACTTCAATAATTAATATTGTTTAAATGCTCATTTATGGAGGCCCTCGACTTACCTCTTTTCTCAAATGCAGCTTTATTGAGGTCAGATTACTTGGAATACCTAATAAATTGATCCGAGGAGTGACAGAGGGCTCCACAGTTGGAATGAGACAGCTTGGCAGGTGCAAGGTGTGTGGAGATGAACTGGGAAAGAAAAAAATGACAGCACTACAGGGGGGAGGAATCTCTTCCCATGGAGACACTAACAGAAGAGAAAGAGAGAGGGGTGGAGATAAGGCATCATCAAAATAACACAAGAAGAAAATCTCTCTGGGTCACAGACTGGGGAGAAAGAACGGAGTGTTCCAGCAAGTTTGCAAAGTTGCTTTTGGAGCTTAAACTCTGAGGTTTTGGAAGTGTGCAACTTTCTTCAGAGTAGAGCTGTGGCACATGCTCCTGAGGAAGAGAAAGCTGGCCTTGGACTGCATAGTGTGGTGTAGAGATCTTCAGGGTGCACAGGAAGACAACAGTCCCATCCTGGAGTACTTTTTGAAAAGGGTATGTTGCTTCCTCAAAGACAAAAGACCCTATGTTATGCCCCGATCACAATATCATCCCCACAAACAAGAGACCACCAGGGAGACTGAGTCACGCATGCAAAAGCAAAGGGCTTTATTACGGGCTTAAGCTCGCCGGGCCTAAGCTCGGGCTCACAGACTTCACCAACACAGTGGATCCGTGCTGAGAGCCCCAAACAAGGGCTGAGCAGGGTTTTTATGGGGTTTGGGAAGGGGAGTTACAGGAATTTGTGACACAGGTACACTGATCCAATCATTGCATAACAGCATTGGCAGTAACTCTAACCATACACATTGTTTAAAGCGTTTGTTACTTTTGGCGGGACCCAATCACAACATTTAGGGTATCTTTGAAATTAACCAATTACAGAGTGAGCCCAGGACCCCCAAGTGGGGTGAGTAACTGGTTAATCTAGTATTAAACAACAGGTAACTATCTATGGTTTCCATCTACAGGCCTGTCCTTAGGAATGTTAAGGGTGTTAGCTGGCCTTTCCTGATTGGGTGTTACAAGGGAGGTCTCTCCTGCCTTGGGCAATGTGTAACTAACTGCCTGATAGTTTTGGGGAACTGAAACCTGGGCCTTCTAGGTCAGATGGGAATCTTAAAGCCTGCCATGGAGTCTGTTTGGTTTAGACTTGTGTCCTTACACCTGCAGGTGCCAGGCAAAAAGGGCTTTCATCAATGGGGTGAAGAGGCTCTCCTCCAGGGGAGAGCAGATCCACAATTTACTGGGCCCTTTAAGACTGGGTTTTGAATCCCAGATAAGGGCCAAATAAAAAATTTGGGAGAGTTGTGGTTAAGGGTTATTCTGTGAGGGCTGTCTGAAATGGTCCCAAGATAAGAGATAGGGGTGGCACCATTTTCCCCCCAACACCAACATGGTAGGACTTCAGAGAGCAACATAGAAGCCTCAAGTGGAGGTGGTACCCATTTAAACCAAACCCTTCCCCTCCATCCCTGAAAATGCTTATTTAGTGGGGCAGACTGACTCTAAGCCAATGCAGCAGGCCTCTCCTCCAGACCGGTACAGCCAGCAACCCCCAGGCACAAACAGAAGACTCTTTTTTTTTTCTTGTCCTTTTACTTTCCTTCTTCTTGTTTTCTTTTGCAATCAGGTTCATAGATCATTATTTGTTGGTTTCTGTTTTGTTTGCTTTTTGTTTTTCATTTCCTTTTCCCTTTTTTTTTTTTTTGGATCAGGATTTTTTACACTTTTCAATTTCCTTTTTTTTAATTTTCTGCTTTTCTTTTTTCTATTTGTTTTCCTTCTTTTTCCCTTTGGAATTAGCCTTATAGATTTTTTTCATCTCTGTTTGTTGTTGTGGTTTTCCTTGTTATCAAGGTTGTTCCCATTCATGTTCTATTTTTTTTAACCCCCCGCCTTTTCTCCAGGGTTACTTTAACAAACAATTCAAAGCACACCCAGGTAATGGGCCAAAACTCCTCTACTGCAGGCAAGGAGGCTCTAGGCTGATCTGGAGCCTGCTTCAGATTCTGTGTCTCCACCTCTCTCTGCCCCTCCCTTCCCCGGTCTCTGTCTCTGCCTCTCTCCCTCTCAAAAATAAACAATAATTTCTTAAAAAAAGAACATTCTGCTAAAATATTAATGAGATAACCAGGAAATTAAAGAAGAAATTTTAAAAAATAAATGAAAATGAAAACATGACAGTCCAAACACTTTGGAATGCAACAAAGACAGTCCTAAGAAGAAAGTACATTGCAATTCAGGCCTATGTCAAGAAGGAAGAAAGGTATCAAATACACAACTTAATATTACACATAAGGAGCTAGAAAAGGAGCAACAAGTAAATCCCAAAGCCAGCAGAAGAAGGTAAATAATAAATAATAGAAAAGAAATAAATGATATAGAAACAAGAAAAAACAGCAAGAAACAGATCAATGAAACTAAGAACTGGTGTTTTTTTTTTGAAAAAACAAATTGATAAAGCTCTACCAGACTTCTCAAAAAGAAAAGAGAGAGGACCTAAATAAATAAAATCATGAATGAAAGAGGAGAGAACACAACTTACACCAAAGAAACACAAATAATTATGAGAATACTATGAAAAATTATACGCCAACAAACTGGACAATCTGGAAGAAATGGACAAAATACTAGATACACACACCACCAAAACTCAAACAGGAAGAAAGAGAAATTTTGAACAGGCCCATAACCAGAAAGAAATTGAATCCATTATCAAAACTCTCCAAATAAATAAAAGGCCAGATGGCTTCCCGGAGGAATTCTATCAGACAAACAGATAGTTAATACCTATTCTTCACAAACTATTCTAAAAAAAGAGCAAAATAAGAATACCTTCCAAACTCCTTCAATGAAGCCAGCATTACTTTGTTTCCAAAACCAGATAAAGACCCCCAGAAAAGAATTACAGGCCAATATCCCTGATGAATATAGATACAAAAATTCTCAATAAGATTGAGATTGCAACTGCAAATTGCAAATTGAATTCAACAGTACATTAAAAGAATTATTCACCTTTATCGAGAGGGGTTTGTTCCTGGCCTGTTCAATATTTGCAAATCAATCAATGTGATACACCACATTAATAAAAGAAAGAATAAGAATCTTATGATCATGTCAATAGATACAGTAAAAGCAACTGACAAAATACAGCATCATTTTTAATAAAAACCAGCAAGAAAGTAGGTAGAGAAGGAAAAAATCTTCAACATCCTAAAAGTCATATTTTTTGTATACTTTGGTTAAATACATAGTAGTGCAACTGCTAGGTCATAGGGTAGTTTGATTTTTAACTCTTTGAGGAACTTCCATACTATTTTCCAGAGTGTCTGCACAAGTTTGCATTCTCACCAACAGTGTAAAAGGGTTACCCTGTCTCCACATTCTCACCAACATCTGTTGTTTCTTGTGTTGTTAATTTTAGCCAATATAACAAGTGTGAGGTGGAATCTCATTGTGATTCTGATTTGTATTTCTCTGATGATGAGTGATATTGAGCATCTTTTCATGTGTTTGCTTGCCATCTGTCGATCTTTTAAAAATGTATATTAATGTCTTCTGCCTATTTTTTAACTGGATTATTTGGTATTTGGGTGGTGAGTTTAGTAAATTCATTATAGATTTTGGATATTAACACTTTATTAGATATGTCATTTGTATATATCCTTTGAATTCGTTGGCTGCCTTTTATTATTTTTTTAAGTTTATTTATTTATTTTGAGAGAGAGAGAGGGGGTGAGGGACAGAAAGAGATGGAAAGAGAGAATCCCAAGCAGGTTGAGTGCTGTGGGCACAGAGGCCAATACAGGGCTCAATCCCATGAACCATGAGATTATGACATGAGCTAAAATCAGGACTAGACGCTTAATCTACTGAGCCACTCAGGTGCCCCTGAATTTTAGTTTTGTTAATTGTTTCCTTCTCTGTGCAGAAGCTTTTTTTTTATATTGATGAAGTCCTAATAGTTCATTTTTGCTTTTGTTTCCCTTGTTTCCAGACATGTCTAGTAAAAAATTGCTATGGCCAAAGTCAAAATGGTTGCTGCTGTGTTGTTCTTTAGGATTTTGATAGTTCCCTGTCTCACAATTAGGTCTTTAATGTAATTTTAGTTTATTCTTGTGCACGGTGTAAGAAAGTGTTCCAGTTTCTTTTTTCTTTTATTTTTTTTTTTTATGTTGCTGTCATTTTCCCAACACCATTTGTTGAAAAGACTGTCCTTTTTTCTTTTGGATATTCTTTCCTGCTTTGTCAAAGATAAGTTAACCATATAATTGTGGGTTAATTTCTAGGTTTCTTATTCTGTCCCCTTGATCTATGTGTCTGTTTTTGTGCGAGTATCATACTATCCTGATGACTATACCTCAGTAATATAGCTTGAAGTCCAAAATTGTGATGTCTCCAGCTTTTGCTTTTATTTTTCAGTATTACTTTCTTTATTCAGTTTCTTTTTGAGGTTCCCTACAAAATTTAGATTTGTTTTCTCTAGCTCTTTCAAAAATGTTGAAGATATTTTGATAACATAACCATGAGCATGGAATCTTGTGGGGAGCTGCCAGAAGAGCTGCCAGAAGAAAAGATATGTGCCTCGACCTGCAAGATCAGCCACCTGCACAGCTGAGCTGCGTTATCACTCCCAGCACAGCAGGGCTGCATTATCACGTCCAGCTCAAGGCCTGTAGGCTGGGCCTTTTTATTGGTTTCCCAGGTGTTGTGCTTTTAGTTTCTCCCTTATCCTCGCCCTTGTTTCTTAGCAACTGACTCACTTTAGCTGCCCGCCTTCTACCCTTTATAAGACATGCGTGGTCTCTCAATAAATGAGGCTTGATCAGAGACTTGTCTTGCCTCCATTCTCTGTGCTCCCTGCCCTACCCCATTTTCACCCCCTCTCTCAGGACCTGCTTCGACTGACCTGCTGGACAGGTCAGAATCTGTTCTCTTTTTTTGCGTGTCCTCTTCAATTTCTTTCATTAGTGTTCTATAGCTTAAGAATACAGATCTTTTATGTATTTGGTTAAGTTTATTCCTATGTATCTTATTGCTTTCTGCACAATTGCACATGGCATCGGATCCCTGATTTCTTTTTCTGCTGCTTCATTATTGGTGTATCAAAATGTAACAGATTTCTGTACATTGATTTCATATCCTGCAACTTTGCTGAATTCATGTAATAGTTCTAGCAACTTTTTAGTGGAATTTTTCAGATTTTCTACTTAAAGCATAAGTTCATATGCAAAGTGTGAAATTTTTACATCTTCCTTGCCAATTTGGAAGCCATTGTTGTTGTTGTCTGATTGTTGAGGCTAAGACTTCCAGTACTATGTTAAACAGTAATGTTGAATGTGAATATCCCTGTCTTGTTCTTATCCATAAAGAAAAATCTGTTTTTTCTCCATTTAAAATGATACTAGCTGTGGATATTTCATATATGGCTTTTAGAATGTTGAGGTGTGTTTAATGTATTCCTACTTTGATGTGGGTTTTAATAAAGAATGGATGCTGTGTTTTCTCAAATTATTTCTTTGCATCTATTGAGAGGATCACATGGTGCTTACTCTTTCTTTTACTGACATGGTGTAATTCGTGTATTGATTTGTGAATGTTGAAAAACCCTGATGCCCTGGAATAAATCCCATTTTATTGTTGAATAATTCTTTAAGTGTACTGTTAGATTTGATTTGCTAATGTTTTGTTATGAATTTTTACATTCATGTTTATTAGGGATATTGGCCTGTAATTCTCCTTTACAGTGGTGTCTTTTTCTGATTTTGGAATCAAGGTAATGCAGGCCTCTAGGAGGAATTTGGGAGAATTCTTTCCTTTCTATTTTTTGGAACACTTTGAGGACAATAGGTATTGACTCTTATTTAAATGTTTTGAGAAATTCCCCTGGGAAGCCATCTGGCCCAGATATCTTGTTTGTTAGGAGATTTTTGATAACTGATTCGATTTCTCTGCTGGTTATGGATCTGTTGAAGTTTCCTATTTCTTCCTGTTTTAGTTTTGATAGTTTGTGTGTTTTTAGGAATTTCTTCCATGTTGCTCAGTTTGTTGGCATATAATTTTTCATTATATTCTATTAAAATGCTTTTATTTCTGTGGTGTTGGTTGTGATTTCTTCTCTTTTATTTGTGAATTTATTTACTTGGGTCCTTTATCTTTTCTTTTTGATATGTCTAGCTAGGAACTTATCAATTTTATTAATTCTTTCAAAGAACCAGATTTTTGTTTTGTTGATCTGCTCTACTGTTTTTTGTTTTGTTTATTTATCTGTATAATTTATTTCTACTCTAATATTTACTATTTCCCTTCTGCTGGCTTTAGGCTTTGTTTGCTATTCCTTTTCTTACCCCTTAAGGTTTAAGGTTACTCATGTAGTTGAGATTTTTCCTGCTACTTGAGATTGACCTGTATTGCACTATACTTCCCTTCTATGACCACCTCTGCTGTATCTCAAAGGTTTTTGACTGCTTGTTTTCATTTCCATTAGCTTCCATGTATTTTTTTCTTCTTTAATTTCCTGTACATATTTATTCCCCCAACTCAGGAGCATGCAAATATATAAATCAATTAATAACATACATAAATAAACACATTGACAATGCAATAATAGGAGGAGACTTTAACACACCACTTACAACAATGGATGGATCATTTAAGCACAAAATCAACAAAAAAAAATCGGCTTTGAAAGACACTTTGGATCAGATGGACTTAACATATATATATATTTAGAACATTAATTAATCCACTCATTTCTTGGTAGGTTTTTTTTTTAACCTCCAAGTATTTGTGGTTTTTCTAAATATTTTCTTATGTTTGACTTCAAGCTTCAAAGCATTGTGGTCTGGAAATACCTATGGTATGTTCTCACTCTTTTTATGTTTGTTGAGAGCTGACTTGCATCCCAGTATGTGATATATTCTAGAGAACATTTCATGTTTACTCAAAAGGAATTTGTATTCTGCTGTTTTAGGATGAAATGCTCATCAGGATATAGATGACAGGGCTAAATTAGGTGAAAGAGTATATATATGAAAGGTCTAATTATGTCACATGTGATCAGTATTATTGTATATACAATTTTTACCCCAGTGTACAGAACAGGAAACAGACCTGGAGACTTGAAGTAACATGCATGGAGCCCTAAATCTAGTTAAGTGGTGAAGCCAGGACTTAGATGCAGGGAACTGATTCTGGGGTCCTCACTCTTAATCCCTTCGCTATGTTATATCGGGGAATCATCATAATTTCTGAGATTTCATCCAACTGTCTGACGGGGTGTAGATACCAATTTATTGTGTCATCATATGAATTAGATGTGTAGTATGTGTATGACTAGGGGAAAGAATCACCAAATAAAGCAAGCTTGCTCTTAATGCTTGCTTCTGACCTCTGAGCAGTACCTCTCACAAGTACCAAGTACACTGTGAAGTTCGATGTTTCTGTTAGAGAACCTGACAAGCTGAAGTCTGCAGGCACAAAGAGTGGCAACCAAGCATAATCCTTAACAGAAGGGTAGCCTCTTTTATTAGCTGCTGGAAAGAGGGGAAACAGCAACTATGAGTAAGAGATTACCTAGTTCTTAGTTGTTTTTTTAAATAGTCAGTTTGCTTTTTAAACAGAATTATGAATAACTATAAGTATAACATCCACCTTTGAAAAGAGTTCCACACCCAGAAGGAAAAGCTAGCCTCCTCCCAAGAGTAATTGTGATTCTGTTAAATCCACAGGAACATAATATTGATCCAAATACACACTTCTCTATCGGGAGTCTTTGAAAGGGATTTAATGTGCCATATTCTCCCTGTGTATGGGCCATGTCTTGGGAATAAATTAAGCTCTTTTGCAGCTGAATTAACTCTTTCAAGCCACTTGAGTATTATTTAGTGCACTGAAGCAGTGCCTTACAATCTGTCTTAAAATTTAAAAGTTGTCGAACCTTGAAAATTTTGCATAAGTATTCACTGAGAGATTATTAGTTTTGGTTATAAAAAATAAATGGATTTGTATTAGATGGAGAATTATAATCAGAAGCAGAAATATAATATTTGTAAAATATAAGGTAATATGGAGATAAAAAAGGCACTCAAGTGAAAGTCAGGAGAGTTGTTTCCTAGCTCCATCCCTGTACCCAGTTATATTACTTTGGTGAACCTCTTAAAGTTTCTTAAATTTCTGAAATGCTGTGGTTTGAGTCAGAAAGACCTGGAAGGCTTTATAATAATTATAAGGAATCTGCATATTCACACCATCAGACATTAGCCACAGATGTGATAAATAACTGGGTGTGCTACTAGATCAGTTTGAGTTCAGTCAGGAACAGTAGAGGGCGCTTGAAGACTAGAGCGAGGCAAAGGTGCTCACAGTGACCCCAGAGCTGTATACAAACAGGCTGATTAGGTGGACTGCCTCAAAATCTCCATAAGCCACAGCTGACCAATGGATTAATTACACCAGGACACAGTTACCAAAACAGGGAAAATTCCACATGCTCCCTTACTCCCTCACAATGCCATTCAACTCACCCCTGCTTCTTGATAGACAATCTCTCTTGCTGTCTTGCCTACTGCTCCCTTTTGGTGTATTCAATACTTTTCTCTCCTTTGTTCTGCCTTGGGTGAATTCATTCACCACCACACCACCACTTGACTGGCCCAACCCACATTTGTGGGCCCCCACCTGATCAGGAGTGACCCCAAAGAACATGGTGGTCATAACATCATTTAACAGAGGGCATTTAATGTAGGAAATAGTTCCAAAGAGGTTGAAGAGGTGAAAAGCCAACCAAGAAATGAAAAGCAAGCAAGATCCAGCAGTAACTTAAGTTGTATACCAGTATCAGTTGAAGTGAATTTCCACATAATTGCACTCCCTCTTGTGTCATCTCAAGAACATGGAACAAAAAAACAATCCTCCAAAAAGACAGCATTCACAGCAATACCTCTTATCTTTAGTATGCTTGGAAAGAAATACAGTCTGAGGTTAGGCTCTACATTGATTACTAGGGAATGACAGAGATGGCATATGGCCAGGGACTTCTAGAGTGTAAGACTGAAGGATTCAAGGAAAGAAAGAAAAAATTATAGAAGAGTCTATTGATATAATTTTTTAAAAGAGATTCTAGAGCCCTCAATATTTGTATCTAATTGAATGGCCACCAGAAGGCCTCCACCATAGAAGAAGCCTTTGATCGTAGTTTCCAGCTATTCCAGGGCTTGCCATGGTGGAAAGGACAAAGGATGCAATACCATGGAGTCTTTCTCTACGTTCCTTCCTAAAAGAACACTGGACTTTTCAGGGAGATCCTACTCCCCATTAAAACCCATGTAATTCAGGATGCTAATTCCAACTACTAGGATAAACCTGATTAGATGAAGATAAGGATAACAATGTCTCTCTGCCCTCCCTATTTGTCAGTTTAGGACTTGAGGCCCAATCTAATCAAAACTTGGTATCCCAAAGCCATTATTATCAGCCCAAAGTAAGACAGGATCAATCAAATCAACTTTCTTTCTTTCTTTCTTTCTTTCTTTCTTTCTTTCTTTCTTTCTTTCAATAGTTGAGATGTTTTTTTCTCACCTTTCTGAAGTTAAAAAAGAAAAAAGTCTTGGGGCGCCTGGGTGGCTCAGTTCATTAAGTTTCCTACCCTTAGTTTTGGCTCAGGTCTTGCTCTCAAGGTTTGTGAGTTTGAGCCCCACATTGGGATGACAGCTGATAGTGCAGAGCCTGCTTGGGATTCTCTCCTTCCCCTCCCCCACTTATGTTGTCTCCCCTCCCCTCTCAAAATAAATAAACTTAAAACAATCAGTTTTTTTTAAATTCTAAATATTGCTGGAAACTTCTTGTAAACATGATGTAACTAATCTAAAATCAAAGCAGATACACCGAATAGGGCAGAATCAAGATTGTAGGGAAATGGCACCAGAGTCTTCATTGTAATGCATGCACATTCTACTAGTGTTAATTCTGTAGGGCGGCCATAATAATGTATCACCAATGGATGGCTTAAAATGATAAAAACTTTCTGTCTCACAGTTCTGGAGGTCAGAGCCCAAAGTCAAGGCACACGTATGGCTATGATCCCTCCAAAGGCACTAGAGAATAATCTGTGTCTGACCTCTCTCAGTTTCTGATTGCTTCAGGTGTTTCTTGGCCTGTAGATGGTTGTTTTCTCCTTATTTTATTTATATCTATGCATAACTGTCTCTATGTAAAAATTTCCCCTTTTTATAAGGACACCAATCATACTGGATTTGACCCCACACTAATAATTTCATTTTAACTTGATAACCTTCATGAACACCCTAATCCAAATAATGTAACATTCTGAGGTACTAGGGGTAAGAACTTAAATATTCTTTTTTTTTTAAAGAACACAATTGAACTTATAAAAATATCTTACGTTTGAGTTTCCTATTATTCAAAGAACACATATTTTTATATTTTATTCAAGTCTGGGTTTTCAGTTACTTACAACCCATAGTCCCACAATTAATGCAAAGGCCCTATAACTATAAGCAGTTAACAAAATAGACTTTTGCTATCTATGGTTGAGTGCTAAATTTTCCATCCACAGTGACTCAAAACTAAAGGTATAAAATCTTTTTAGGAAGCTGGGCATTGTTGCAGGTGACAGGGAGAACTTGTCATCTAAAATATGCATAAGGATTATTTTAACATAAGGATTATTTGGATCTTGTTATTTCTTTAAGACACAGCAGACACAGAAAAAAGGAAGAAGATGACTAAATCTCTAGAAGGTCTTATCAGTAGAGAAGGTTATGACCTACCTCTTCATAACAACCTAACCACTGACAACCTCCTGATAGCCTCTCATACCTGGCTCCTTTGCTGCCCCCCCCCCCAATATCTTGATGGTATTTAAGGTGGTGCTTTGAGTCATTTTGGAGAGTTACTCAGTTTTCTGGATATCTCCCATGTAAACAGAAGTGCTATTTTAAGGCCAAAAATCAAATTAATTCATTTATTTTGAATACATATGTATATGCTCAGTTGAATATAACAAAATTATTAAGACTGAATCAGAGAGAATGAGTAGAAACAACTCTTATCATCTCATTTAATTTGCTAATGGCATTATGTTTATCCCTAAGCAGTTAAGTTTAAATCTAAGATTTTGTTAGGGCCAATTGAGTCTTACAAGTGAGCCTGAACTGGATTAAAGGGTTAGATAGAAATGTTCTTTACACAGTCATGTTCAGTAGCTTGCCAATATTCACAGCTTCCCTGTTGAAGAATGCTCTTGGGTCTTCTCTTCAAAGATTTGCATACCAAACATGGGGTAAGTTTAAGAAAATCATGACTGTTGATGGAGGAAACAAAAGCAAATGAAAAATTAAATTTTCTTACTGTCTACAGCCCACTGACAAGTTCTTGAAACAGGCAGAGTGACCTTCCTCTGAAACTCAGCTGCCTCTATGTTGACACTTACTAAGGGCAAAAGGTAATCTTAGCTCTACTCCTCAGGATTCTGTAAGTCTTCTCTAACATGTAAAAATTCGTTTGGAAACTTCCTTTACCTCCACCCTCCTAGGATATAGGTTAACAATCATACTCCAAGCTTATGTCTCCCTGATATACATCTGAAGGGTCTCATGAATGAGGATTTACTAGACAGTAATAAATAACCTTTTCCTAACAGTCGCTAGCACTCCCAAGGTCCTGGAAGCTTTGCTCCTCCCAACTGGAAAGTATAGAATCAGTCAGCTGTCACAACCACAGTGCAGCTCTTTCTGGCTTTAATAAAACCACCTTTTTGCATGCAAACATCTCAAAAATTCTTTATTGGCCATCTGCTTGGAACCCCAACATTTCCACATCACCTATGACAGATTTACTTCTGGGAAGCAGAGTTAGAATTGCAGGCAGCTTGTAGGCCATTCCATTATAACAAAGCAGTTGGTTGTACTAACCATTCCCTTAATAATATGTGAAATCACTCATGGTATAGTTTATTTCTTAAATAACTTCTTAATTGGTAACAGCTTATTTCATAGTTCATTTAACAGATTCATATTCAAGGGAAAAAGGTTTACTCATTAAAGTATGATCTTTGAATTCGAATTTTTGGGTGTTTAGTATTTGAACAGATTATACCCTTTTCTTTATAGCATGCATATTTTTTCTAATATTTTAGTCATGGATACATTAGATATGAGGACAAGCTAATTACTATTTTTCAAATTACGTATAATTTTTAAGTATCATAAACACAAAAACACCTTATCTGTTAAAGAATCTAATGTAATATTCTAGAAGTGTAAAAAACAAAACAAACTAAACTAAAAAATCCCCAAAACCTAAACTGTACTTGTGGATATTTTTAAAGAGTACAGGTAATATGAAAATTACTTTACAAGATTCAGATTGAAGTATGCATGATTATTAGATAATTTATAATAATAAGCAAATATCTTAGACTCAAAATACCAGCACATTCAGGGAAAAAAAACAAGATTAAAGTATTGCTCAGATATTTTTACTCTTTCTAATGTTAGTGTTGAGTATTGACCAATTAAAAAGTCTTCATAAATTTCTATGTTAGATGTTTCTAGCATTCTATTTGACAATCCATATGTAAGGAATATGAAGAGGTACCACTGAACAATGATTTTCCTAAAATAGCTTTCTCCACCAAAGTGAAAACCTCCTAAAATAGCCCTGAAATTTATGATAATAATACATTTCATCTATGTCCTCAGCTTTCAAGTCCTGACTTTATATTTGGTTTATAATGTTGAATTGAGAGCTTATTGGTCAAAGAAAAATGAAAATGGGAAGATAAGGAGGGGAGAAAAAGAGAGCAACTTTCTAAATCCAAATTGACAGACATTATTCCATCCACAAATTCTTGCCTCCTAAAATAATGCGTTGTCTTCTACTCAAAGTGTCATTACTGAGTTTGTATTTGAATTAAATACAGGTCAAGCTTCTGTGTATAAAATTATCAAACTCCATAAAGAAATTTAGTGTTTAATTTTAAGTGCTCAGTTTGTCCACTAGAGTGCACCATCGTAATCTCATGAATCTAAGAGAAATGTACTGATGTCTTTTTAATGTACATAACCGAGAAATATTATTAAAAATTGCATTTCTAAATTGCCACTAATTTTGAAATACATGACAAATTGCATGCAAATTAGACTAAATTTACCTTATGTGGTATAGGTTCACAAAAGGCATTTTTAAAAAGTTAACATCAAGTATTTGAAAGTTGTGTCTTTATTTTTCCCACTATCAGCATAGCAATGGCAGGACGTGCTTTTACTTTTGTTTTCCGTTGAGAATGTGAAAATACTAAAGTAAAACAATAAGTACATCTTTGATGGGATATATGGTGTTCATCTAAGGTATCAGGATTGCCTCTAAATTTAAATAAGAAAAAGATGTTTGTTCATTTAAGTTAATCTCCTGTCTGACAGTAAAAATGTATATTGGATTCTATAGTCACAATAGGGAAGGACAATGTATATCCTGCAATAGGAAAGGAGAAAGAAGAAAAATATATAACAGATTCCAGTGATGAAATGAATCATAGAAATTAGAATTATGCAATGAAGAGTACAGCTCAGGAAAAACACAGTTCCATTTATGTCTATTCCAGATTACACTGCTCAGCATTTATACTGTTCTTCCAACAATAGCTCTGTCTTCCCCTTTCTAACACCACACACATCATAATTGTCTGTAGGAGGTTTTTCCTCAGCCCGGTTGAGATTGCTTTGAAGGCTAAATTCACACACTAGAGAAATTAAATACACAACTGGTCTAGAGTGAATCTTTTTTTTTAATAATTTATTTTCAATTGGTTTCCATAGAACACCCAGTGCTCTCTCCACAAGTGCTCCCCACCATGACCATTACCCCCTTCCCACCCTCCCCCTCCTGCTTCAGTCCATGGTTCGTCTTAGGTATTCAGTAGTTTCTCATAATTTGTGTCCCTCACTCTCCCCAGCTCTCTTTCCCCTTTCCCCTCCCCTTGGTCCTCCATTAGGTTTCTTCTACTCTCCTGTTAGACCTATGAGTGCAAACATATGGTATCTGTCCTTCTCTGCCTGACTTATTTCGCTTAGCCTGACACACTCAAGGTCCATCCACTTTCCTACAAATGGCCAGATTTCATTCTTTCTCATTGCCATGTAATACTCCATTGAATATATATATACCACATCTTCTTGATCCATTCATCAGGTGATGGACATTTAGGCTCTTTCCATGTTTTGGCTACTGTTATCAGTGTTGCCATGAACATAGTGGTACATTTGCCCCTATGCATCAGC
>NC_043709.1:113496818-113506750 GCF_006229205.1 Suricata suricatta
GGATTTTTGTAGTTCCATACGAATTTTAAGATAGTTTGTTCTAGCTTTGAGAAGAATGCTGGTGCAACTTTGATGGGGATTGCCTTGAACGTGTAAATTGCTTTGGGTAATAAGGACATTTTAACAAGGTTTATTCTTCCAATCCATGAGCACAGAATGTTTTTCCATTTCTTTGTGCCTTCTTCAATTTCCTTCATAAGTTTTCTATAGTTTTCAGCATACAGTCTTTTACATCTTTGGTTAGGGTTATTCCTAGGTATTTTATGGTTTTTCATGCAATTGTGAATGAGATCTGTTTCTTGCTTTCTCTTTCCATCGCTTCATTTTTGGTGTATGAGAATGCAACTGATTTCTGTACATTGACTTTGTACCCTGCAACTTTACTGAATTCATTGATCAGTTCTAGAGGCTTCTTGTGGAGTCTACTGGGTTTTCCATGTAGAGTATCATGTCATCTGTGAAAAGGGAAAGTTTGACTTCTTCTTTGCCAATTCTGATGCCTTTTATTTCCTTTTGTTATCTGATTACTGATGCTTGGGCTCCCAACACTATGTTAAACAACAGTGGCGAGAGTGGACATCCCTGTCATGTCCCTGATTTCAGGGGGAAAGCTCTCAGTTTTTCCCCATTGAGGATAGCATTGGCTATGGGCTTTTCGTAAATGGCTTTTATGATATTTAAGTAAGTCCCTTCTATCCCAACTTTCTCGAGGGTTTTTATTAAGAAGCCATGTTGTATTTTGTCAAATGCTTTTTCTGCATCTATCGAAAGGACCATATGATTTTTTTCTTTTGTTTTGTTGATGTGGTGTATCACATTAATGTATTTGTGAGTATTGAACCAGCCTTGTAACCCAGGAATAAATCCCACTTGATCATAATAGATAATACTTTTTATATGCTATTGAATTCGATTTGCTAGTATCTTGTTGAGTATTTTTGCATCTGTATTCATCAAGGATATTGTCCTGTAATTTTCTTTTTTTGTTGGGTCTCTGCCTGGCTTAGGAGTCAGTGTGATATGTGCTTTGTAGAATGAGTCCAGTAGTCTTCCTTCCATTTCTATTTTTTGGAATAGCTTGAGAAGGATTGGCATTAACTCTGCTTTAAACGTTTGGTAGAATTCCCCCTGGGAGTCTATCTCACCCTGGGCTTTTATTCGTTGGGAGATTTTTGATAACTGATCCGATTTCTTCACTGGTTATGGGTCTATTCAGACTTTCTATCTCTTCCCGTTTGAATTTTGGTAGTGCATGTGTGTTTAGAAATTTGTCCATTTCTTCTAGATTGTCCAGTTTTTGGCATATAATTTTTCATAGTCATCTCTGATGATTGCTTGTATTTCCGAGGGATCTGTTGTAATAAATCCATTTTACTTCATGATTTTGTCTATCTGGGTACTCTCTCTTTTCTTTCTGAGGAGCCTACCTAGAGGCTTATCAATTTTGTTTATGTTTTCAAAAAACCAACTCTTGGTTTCATTGATCTCTTCAATTGTTTTTGTGGATACTATCTTGTTTAATTTTGCTCTGATCTTTATTATTTCTTTTCTTTTCCTGGGTTTGGGGTATTCTTGCTGCTCCCTTTCTAGTTTCGTTAGGTGCTCTGTTAGGTTTAGAGAGAATCTTATATTATCTTCTATGTTACCTTCCTATTTCTTATCACATTATTTAATAGAAACTGCCACTATTTATAATGCCCAAATCAGGACATTTAAGAGGCTGATTTATCCAGCCATAGTGGGGGGAATGAAAGGACTAGAAACATTCTTTTCACATAGGGACCTGAAAATTGTTTAGAGCTGCAGATTAGGTTTTAGAATGAATATCTTTTTGCTAAAGTAAAATGGAGGTTTCCTGTGATTGTAATCATCAGCCTCAGGCACTGTTATTTATACCAGTAGTTCTGACATGATAGTCCCTGGACCAGCAGCATCAGTATCAACTGGCACTTGCTTCTTTCCCCTTCTTGGGCCCCACCCAGAAATACTGAATCAGAAATGCTGGAAATGGGGCCCAGTGATCTGTGTTGTAACAAGCCCTCCAGAGGACTGTAAGCACACCAGAGTTTGGAACCACTGATTTATGCTGCTAAAAGTGTTTTTGACCAAGTGGCAAAATCATGACTCTCATATAATTTTAAATAATCATATGCTCATTTATTTAACTTATTAATGAGAAGGATGATAAGATATCATAACCAGTTCAAAAATAAATTCAAATAACTATCCATATCTAGGCAATAACAAATAATTAAATGAATATATAAAAGACGTAAGACTATCCACTGGGCAGTAGTTAACTTCACTCATAAAGCACAATCCAATTGCTTTTGTTTTATAAAAAAATTTTTTACATTTATTTATTTTTGAGAGACAGAGCATGAGTGTGGGAGGGACAGAGAGAGAAGGAGACAGAATCCAAAGCCGGCTCCAGGCTCTGAGCAAGCATTCAGCATAGAGCCTGATATAGGTCTCAAACCCACGAACAGTGAGATCATGACTTGAAGTCGGACACTTCATCAACTGAGCCACCCAGGCGCCCCTCCAATTAGTTTTATATGGATCATCTGTATTATTATTAGTTTTCCACCGCCAGTTTTTTATATCAGGATTATAAAGTAGCCATAGGCACTTTGGGAATGATACCCTAGGCAAGACACTTAGTATTTTTTTTTCTTACTTCAAAGTCTTTTATATATATTTTTCCTGATAGTTGAGAACAATTAAGCTCATGTAAAGCTTAGTATGGTTAAACATCATACATCATTCATCTTGGAATTCTTGAGTCATCCAATTCAAGATTCCCATTTTTATGCCTGTCTTGGCCCTTGATCTACTACCAGTTGACATCAGCTAATCACTTAATACTGAGGGAATATAGGAATTGGGGAGATAAAATAATGTGGGTTTTTTAAGGCATGATCTGGCCATTGGACTGTCCTAAGAATGAATGTGAGAGGGGCTCCTGGGTGGCTCAGTAGGTTGAGTGACTGGCTTTGGCTCAGGTCATGATCTTATGGTTCATGGGTTCGAGCCCTGTGTCAGTCTCTGTGCTGACAGCTCAGAGCCTGGAATCTGCTTCAGGTTCTGTGTCTCCCTCTCTCTCTGACCCTCCCCTGCTTGCACTGTCTCTGTCTCTCAAAAATAAATAAAAAACCATAAAAATTTTTTTAAAAAAGAATGAATATGAGGAACACGTCTGGAAATAAAGCCCCATGGAGTATCCTGAAATTTTAGTGTAGCAAGTAAATTAGTATCATTTGCAGAAACGTCTGCTAAATGGAAGTAGAAATCTATCCTATAAAGGCAGAAAGTTGTAGCAAATAAAACAAGTATCCTAATATGTTATTGTATACAATAAGGTCAAAGTCTGAAAAAACAAATTTAGTGAATTCAGCTAAATTCAAGTGCTCTCCTTTTGTCATAGTTTTAACCAATTCATATTGACATAGGTAGTCAAGATTTAAAACTGAGCCCTTCAACAGCAGAGAGAGGGAGAGAGAGAGAGAGAGAGAGAAGTATTTCTCCTCCTTTCTCTTAAGAAATGTATTCCACTTAATAAAAGTTGCCAATACCAAACTAGGTTTAATTATGTCTTCAAAGCATCTATTGAAGAGGAGGGACCAGTACAGTATAGTAATGAAAGGAAAATGTGCCACACTAATGTATGACTCTGACACAAGGGTTATTTTAAACTGTTTTTGGGTAGGAAAGAGCAGACAGGAGAGAAACTCTGAAAACCAAGAAGTTAACATTTTGTAAGGGGCATTTACATTTATAAGAGAAATTTCTATTTGTAAGAATGTCTCCATCTCTGTAATAGGAAGAGGAGGATAATTGCATTCCTAAAAACTCTATCACTGGAAAAGGAAAGGATCTGATAACATGCCCTTGGTTACTATGCTATGCCTGCAAACCTCCCGTAACTAGCTCCCACCTCACCCCAACCCTGCCTCCTCAGCCCCAACATCTTTAGTCTTTATCTAGTAGTGGCTGGGGCCATATCTGTGGGTTATTCCATTTTCCTGGCTTTCCCATACTTTCAGGAGGTATACATGTTATTAAATTTCTGTTTGCTTTACCTCATGTTCATCTGTTAATTTTATATCATAGAGTCTCAGTCAAGAACCTAAAAGGGTAAAGAAAAAATTATTATGTTTTTTCCCCTACAGTGGATAAGAAGGGCTATGAAAAACCAAACAGGAAATTGGTACATGGGGTTAGATCCATTATTACTAACGAGTTTACTAGTTAATTTAGTAATTAGTAATTAGTAGTTACTAACAGATAATTTAGGAAGATATTTCAGTCTTAGTTTTTTACCTTTGTGTGGCAAAAAAATGCATATGTAATAAAACAATAATTAAGTTCTAATACCCGACAAGTGGACATCATATGCACGTGTAGAGAAGAAAACAAAAATTTTTCCTACCATCCTCCTGTGTCTTCTAGGTAAAGCCTGAAAATTAGACTTTAAAAAGACAGATTAACAAAAGAAAAACATAAAACATTAATTTAATATGATTTTTTTAATGACAAGGAAATGAAGACTCAGAAAACAGTTAAACCTGAATTTTTTTTAAAAATATAAGTTTAATGAATTATGGCAAGTTGTAGAAAAACATGATAGAACAAAATATTAAGGACTGTTCATCTGGATTCCAACTGGTGTCTCACTGTCTTTGGAAAAAAAGATCTTTCTTTCCTCCAGGTATGGAGAGGGCACCTCTCAGAAGATGGTGGTAGGACCTGCTTCAGGGGAGAAGGAAGAGGTTAGAATCTTCTTTTAGCTGCATTTCTCAAATTCCTTCAGTTTAAAATATCTAATATGTGGATACCTGGGTGGCTCAGTTGGTTGAGCACCCAACTCTTGATTTTAAATCAAGTCATGATCCCAGAGTCATGAAATCCAGCCCCTCTTTGGGCTCTGTGCTAGGTGTGGAGCCTGCTTAAGATTTTCTCTCTTTTTTTCCTGTTCTTCTCCTCCACTCATGGTTTTTCTCTCTCTAAAATAAAAAAGTTTTTTAATAATAAAATAAAATATACAATATGCCAACTGTCATATTTGGGGGTAGCATGTTTTGAACTCCATCACACTTGATTAAAAATACATGAAATTTGGAAAGTTATGGGCTGAAAATGACATAACTCTAAGATGTTAACCTAAGTTTTGAAGGTGGCTGGAAAGCATTCCATATTTCTTGCAATCTAGCAATACCATCTAGTCAAGAGACAGTGTGAATAGTGCTACAATACACACACACACACACACACACACACACACACACACACACACATACACACACACACACACACAGACACATACACACACACAGAATCTCCAGTATACAGTGGACAGTCTTCAACTTACAAAACTTAACAACATCCACTATTGCCCAATTTTAGGATTAAAACTTCCCTTCATGGCTGTTGATAGAAATAATATAAGAAACACATTAAATTTGTTCCCTCAACCCTCATAAGTTTTCCATGTTTCCCAGGATATTTTTCTTAGCTTGTAGTGAATGTCCCTCCCTTATTTCACTAAGTGAGACCTTTTTGAGTCTTCAATGTATAATTTAAAAGATTTCTTTTGGAATTTTCTTTGTCTACTTCTCATCCTTATAAGACTTAGTCCTCTCTCTTTGTTTCTGTTAAAAATTCTTTATACTTGAAAGATTTTTCATTTAACTCTGACATTTAGAAACAGTGAGATCTCTAAATATCTATCACTGACTCAATTGTGAGGAAGGACTATGGCATATTATCTTATCACATTTCTGTGCAACAGAGTACTTTATGTTTGCTGAATTTGAATGATAGATATTCCAGAACGCAATTGACCTCAAAAATGACAAAAACTGTAATATGACTAGCCTTCCTGTTCTCCCATGTCTCTCAAGAGAAGAAATATATTTTTATCTTTGATACCTGTTTTGTTTTGTTTTTACTGAATTCAAACTCATTTCGGTCAGAGTACTGTAGTTAATGATAGTTTCTTTCTTCCATTCCTCCCTCCTTTCCTTCCTTCCTTCCTTCTTTTCTTTCTTCCTTTCTTTTGTATTTTTACTAATGGCATCATCAAGAATTCCACAAAGTTGGCTCTCTCCAAGAAGCTCAGAGTAGGTTTGGTCTTATTATTCCTAGATCATCCTCTCTCTTGAAAAAGAGAAAATGAGCTTCAAAGACATTAAGGAGTTAGTCCTCAAAACCATGAAACAATAGGCTTTATCTGCTATTTTATGGTCCAGGACAGTGTCCTACATATTAAAGCAGACTGCTAAACTGAAATTCAAAATTACTGAGGAGGAGCCAAGATGGTGGAGAGGAAGGGAGCTCTGTAAACTTCGTCTGCCCCATCTATCAAACTGAGAAGGATATTACTCTCATTTGCAAGAGTGGGAGGAGAAAATACAGGCTCCAGAAAGAAGACAACCTCAAAGATGACTGAGTGAGTGAGTGCGAAATGGGAAGATTGGAAAACAGGACAGCCCGAGAAGAGCAAGGGAGGTGGGAGCCCCAGCCCTACACAGGGAAAGCGCATGGAGCCCTGAGAGACAAAGGGAAGAGAAAGAGAAACTGAACATGCTGATAGTACTGTCTCTAGAGAAGAGATAAAGAACGTTTAACCGTGCTCAGAGAGAAAAACTCTCACTCCATATATAACTGCTGGGTAGCCCAAATCCTGAGTCTGGGTGGCACAAGGGAAATAACAGCTTCCATGCCTGTACCATCCCAGCAGGGAGTCAGTGGCTGCGGCCCCAAGAACGCACTTCAACCTTGGCTGCAGGAGTGGGAGCACACACCTCATTTCTACAGCATATCTCACCTCCAGCATTGGTTGAGCGAATCCCGAATCTCGGTGGCAACAGGGAAAAAATAGCCCCCACCCCCACGCAATCCCTACAGGGAGTTGGTGGGGGGGAGGGGCACGCACTTCGCTGCAGGAGGGCACAGCTCATTTCCGGCAGCACCCAGCAACTTGGGCAGCAGCAGCATGAATACCAGTAGGCGCCAAAAGAAACTGATCCCTCCCACTACTCAATCTCTATCCCTGCTGGGGGCTGGAAGTTGGCGATGGCATCTGTGAGGGCATGCACTTTGCCTCCTGCAGTGCACTTCCCCTCAGGCAGCACACCTCACCTCAGACAGCAGCAGCCAAATCCCAGCAGGCGCCAAGAGAAACTGATCCCTCCCTGTATGCGATTGCTATCCTGGCTGGGGGCTGGGAGTCAGCAGCAGTGTCAATGAGGGCAGGCACTTCCCCTCCTGCAGGGCACCTCGCCTCCCTCAGCAGCAACACGAATCCCTGCCAGTGCCTAGAGAAACTGCTCCCTTCCCCTACAGATCCTGGCTAAGAAGCCAGCCACCAAAGCAAGTACATCTCATCTGTGGTAGCAGCAAAGTGCATGGACTAGGATTTTGAAACCAGGCGGGCCTGGAAAATATAACATGGCTCAGCTGCAGCACAAGGAGATCGGACTCATTACAGTGGACTGCAGTGCCTAGTTCCAATGAGCCTGGGGCGCTGCCATTGTACTCTCTGCAGCCACCAAGGTGGGGCCTCTGAGAGCAGCCCCTGAGACCTACTACACCAAACCACGCTTATCCACGAGGGGGAGCTGCTCTTTTCTTTTTCCTTTCTTTGTTTTTTGTACTTAATTTTTTATAATTATTACTGTTTTTACTATAAAATTTTTTTAATTTTTTAACCCTTATTTTCCTTTCTCCTTCCTCCCTCTTTTTTTCTTTCTTGCTATCTAGATATATTCTCCCGTACTTCATCCTTAATACTCCCCTCAACTGGTTATACACTTTTAGACTGTCCATTGTGCTTTGTTGACTCTGCCCCCCTTTATTTTTTTTTCTGCTGTTCTTTTTGTCTCTTTCCTCTCAATTTTCTTTCTTTTCTTTCCCCCTTTTAATGTGTTTATTTTATTTGTCTGTGCGTTTGTGTGCTTCTGTTCCAACTGTGTTTGTCTGTCTGTTTCCTTCCTACGGCAACACCAAGAAACAAGCCAAAGTGTGCATGACAGCGAGTCCCAAGTATTGCTGAGTAGGGAAATAAAATATTCAAAGGCACAACAAGAGAAACTGAGAGACACCATTAAAAGAATATTTCCTGAACAACAGACCCTGGAAAGTCAATAAGCCTCCTTTAACAGAGCAATATTAACAGGTGCACAGTGAACAATGAGCTTTTTAGAGCTGACAAGAGACAGAATACTAGCAAAGATGACAAAACGAAGGAACTCTCCCCTGAAAAACCTCGAGGAAGAAGTCACAGCCACAGAACTCTTCAAGGCAGACCTAGACAACATACCAGATCAAGAATTTAAGAAACTTGTCATAAAATTAATTGCTGGGGTTGAAAAAAGCATCAAAGAAGCAACTGAAACAATGACTAGGAACTTTGAAAATAGGTGTGATGAGTTAAGAAAAGGCTATAAATGAGGTGAACAACAAAATGGAGGTAGCCACTTCAAGGATTAACGAGGCAGAGAGAAGAATAGGTGAATTAGAAGATATAGCAAAAGAGGAAGCTGAAAAAAAGAGAGAGAAATTAATCCAGGAGCAGGAAAGGAGAATTCGAGACCTAAGTGATACAATCAAATGGAACAACATGCGTCTCCTAGGAATTCCTGAGAGGAAGACTGAGAGAGAGGTCCTGAAGGGATACTAGACCAAATTATAACTGAGAATTTCCCAAATCTGGGAAAAGAAATAGACATTCAAATTCAAGAGGCACAAAGAACCCCCTTAAGACATAATTTGAATCGGACTGTGGCACGACATATCATAGTGAAACTGGCAAAATATAGAGATAAAGGGAGAATTCTGAAAGCAGCTAGGGAGAAAAGGGCTTTAACATACAACGGGAAACCTATCAGAGTGCTTACAGACCTATCAAATAAAACTTGGCAGGCCAGGAAGGAATGGCGGGAAATCTTCAATGTGATGAGCAGGAAAAAAAATGCAGCCAAGAATCCTTTATTCAGCAAGCCTGTCTTTCAAAATAGAAGATAAAGGTTTTCCCAAATAAACAAAAATTGAGAGAATTCATGACCACCAAACCAACCCTACAAGAAATCCTAAGAGGGACTCTATGAGGGAAATGTTGCAAAGAATACAAGGTGCCAGAGACCCCACTATAAACATGAATTATAGGGAGAACACAATGACTCTAAACCCACATTTCTCAATAATAACATGGAATATAAATGGACTGAATGCTCCAACCAAACGACACAGGGTAGCAGAATGGATAAAAAAACAAAATCCGTCTATTTGCTGTCTACAAGAGACTCATTTTCGATCTGAAGACACCTGCAGATTGAAAGTAAAAGGATGGAGAAATATCTATCAGGCGACTGGAAGCTAAAAGAAAGCTGGAGTAGCCATCCTTATATCAGACAACTGGACTTTAAAGTAAAGGCAGTAACAAGAGATGAATAAGGACAATATGTAATAATTACAGGATCTCTCCATCAGGAAGAGCTAACAATTATAAATATCTATGGGCCAAATTTGGGAGTGCCCAAATACATAAAACAATCACAGAAAGAAACAATCTTATTGACAAGAATGTGCTAATTGCAGGGGACTTTAATACTCCACTAACAACAATAGATAGATCAACCAGACAGAAAATCACTAAAGAGGCAATGGACCTGAATGACACATTTTAACAGATGGAACTGATAGATATATTTAGAACTATGCATCCTGAAGAGAGGAAATTCACCATCTTTTCGAGTGCACATGGCACATTCTCCAAGATAGATCACATACTGGGGCATAAAGCAGCCCTCCATAAGTGTAAATGAATAGAGATCATACCATGCACACTTTCAGATCACAATGCTATGAAACTTGAAATTAACCACAGGAAAATTCTGGAAAACCTCCAAAAATGTGGAGGTTAAAAACCA
>NC_043709.1:113506850-113543752 GCF_006229205.1 Suricata suricatta
TAACCAAGGATGTAAAAGACCTATATGATGAAAACTATAGAAAACTTATGAAAGAGATCGAAGAAGACACCAAGAAATGGAAAAATATTCCCTGTTCATGGATCGGAAGAATAAACATTGTGAAAATGTCATTACTACCCAAAGCAATCTACACATTCAATGCAATCCCCATCAAAATTGCACCAATATTCTTCTCAAAACTAGAACAAACTATCCTCAAATTCATATGGAACCACAAAAGACCCCATTTAGCCAAAGTTATATTGAAGAAGAAAACCAAAACGGGAGGCATCACAATCCCAGACTTTAGCCTCTACTACAAAGCTGTCATGGTATTGGCACAAAAACAGACACATAGACCAATGGAATAGAATAGAGAACCCAGAACTGGACCCACACGTGTACAGCCAATTAATCTTTGACAAAGCAGGAAAGAGTATACAATGGAAGAAAGACTTCCTCTTTAGCAGGTGGTGGTGGGAGAAGTGGACAGCAGCATGCAGAATGAAACTAGACCACTTTCTTACACCATACACAAAAATAAGATCAAAATGGCTGAAGGACCTGAATGTGAGACAGGAAACCATCAAAACCCTCGAGAAGAAAGTAGGAAGAAACGTCCCTGACCTCAATCGCAGCAATTTCCTATTCGACACACCCCCAAAGGCAAGGGAAATGAAAGCAAAACTGAAGTCTTGGGACTTCATCAAGATAAAAAGCTTCTGCACTGCAAAGGAAACAATCAAGAAACCTAATACGCAACCAACAGAATGGGAAAAGATAGTTGCAAATGACATATCAGATAAAGGGGCTAGTATCTAAAATCTACAAGGAACTCACCAAACTCCACACCCAAAAAACAAATAACCCAGTGAAGAAATGGACAGAAGACATGTACAGACACTTCTCCAAAGAGGACATCCAGATGGCCTACAGGCACATGAAATGATGCTCAACGTGACTCATCATCAGGGAAACACAAATCAAAACCACACTGAGATACCACCTCACACCAGTCAGAGTGGCTAAAATGAACAAATCAAGAGTTTATAGATGCTGGTGAGGGTGTGGAGAGACAGGCACCCTCCTACACTGTTGGCGGGAATGTGAACTGGTGCAGCTACTCTGGAAAACAGTGTGGAGGCTCCTCAAAAAACTATCCATAGAACTCCCTTATGACCCAGCAATAGCCCTGCTAGGGATTTACCCAAGGGATACAGAAGTGCTGATGCATAGGAGCACATGTATCCCAATGTTCATAGCAGCACTGTCAACAATAGCCAAAACATGGAAAGAGCCTAAATGTCCATCACCTGAGTAGTGGATCAAGAAGATGTGGTATATATACACAATGGAGTACTACATGGCAATGAGAAAGAATGAAATCTGGCCATTTGTAGGAAAGTGGATGGACCTTGAGTGTGTGAGGCTAAGCGAAATAAGTCAGGTGGAGAAGGACAGATACCATATGTTTGCACTCATAGGTCTAACAGGAGAACAGGAGAAACCTAACGGAGGACCAGTGGGAGCAGAAGAGGGAAAGAGAAGTGGGGAAAGAGAGGGATGCAAAACTTGAGAGACTATTGAATACTGAAAATGAACTGAGTGTTGAAGGGGGAGGGAGAGGGGCAAAAGAGGTGGTGGTGATGGAGGAGGGCACTTGTAGGGAAGAGCACTGGGTGTTGTATGGAAACCAATTTGACTATAAACTATTTTTTTAAAAAGATGAATCAATACCTATTGTGAAATGATTCAAAAAAGTATGAGATAGGAAAGCTTCTACATTCATTCTACAAGGCCAGCATTACCCTAATGCCAAAACCAGCAAAAGACACTGCAAAAAAATAATAAAACTACAGGCCCATATGTATCTCTGATGAATACAGCATCAAAACATGAATACATCAAAAAATCATTCACCACAATCAAGTGAGATTTATTATATATTAGGAAGGTGGGGATTCAATATTCACAAATCAGTGTTATATATCACATGAACATGAGTGTGGATAAAAACCTTACAATAAACGTAATAGAGGCAGAAAAAGCGTTTAACAATGTACAATATCCATTCATGATAAAAACCTTCAATAAAGTAGGTTGAAGGGAGCATACCTCAACATAACAAAGGCCATATATGGAAAATCCAAAGTCAACATCATTCTCAATAGGAAAAAACTGAGAGCTTTTCTTCTAAGAGCAAGAAGAGGACAAGGACACTACTCACTACTTTTATTCAACATAATACTAGAAGTCCTAGACACAGACAACAACAAAATAAAGGGCATACTATCGACAGGGAAGAACTAAAACTTACACTATTTGTAGAGGACCTAATATTATATATGAAATTCCTTAAAGCCCCAACCAAAAAAAGAAGGCCTATTAAAACTATTAAATGAATTAATGAATTGGGGCACTGGGTGTTTCAGTCAGTTAAGCAGCTGACTTCAACTCAGGGCATGATCTCACAGTTAGTGTATTAAAGCCCCACATCGGGCTCTGTGCTGACACCTCAGAGCCTAGACCCCACTTCTGATTCTGTGTCTCCAACTCTTTCTGACCCTCTCCCACTCACGCTTGTGTGTGTCTCTCTCTCAAAAATAAATAAATGTCAAAAAATAAAAAATTTAAATGAATAAAGATGCATGATATAAAAATTAATATACAGGTACATGTTGCATTTCTATACTTTAATAAAGTAGCAGAAAGAGGAATTTTTTAAAGTCCATTTAAATTGCATCTAAAAGAATAAAATACTTAGGGATAAATTAGATCTAGGAGGTGAAAGATCTCTACTCCAAAAACCATAAAACACTTATAAAAGAAATTGAGAATGACACAAATGAAAAGATATTCCATGCTTATTGACTGGAAGAATCAATATTGTTAAAAATTACATGTACCAAAAGCAATATACATGTTCAATGTCATTTTTATCAAACTACAGGAATTTTTTCTCATACGGCTAGAAAAAATAATCCTGGAACTTGTATGAAACCACAAAAGATCCTGAATAACCAAAGCTTTCTTGAAAGAGAAAAACAGGAAATACCATAATCCCAGATTTCAAAATATACTACAACGCTACAGTAATCAAAACAGGATGATACTGGCACAAACACAGACACATAAATCAATAGGACAGAATAGAGAGTCCATAATAACCCACATTTCCATGGACAATAAACCTATGACAAAGGGGGTAAGAATACACAGTGGGGAAAAGACAGTGTCTTCTATAAAAGATGTTGAGAACACTGGACTGCCACATCCAATGGAATGAAATTTCACCACTTTTTTTAAACCATACACAAAAATAATGTGGATCAAAGACCTAAATGTGAGATAAAATTCCTAGAAGGAAACATAGACAGTGATTTCCTTGACACTGACCATAGAAACACTTTTCTAGGTATGTCTTCTCAGGTAAGTGAAATCAACACAAAATTGAACTATACCAAATAAAAAGCTACATCAGATAAAAAGCTCTTGCATAGCAAATAAAACCATCATCAAAACAAAAAGGCAACCCACTGAATGGGAGAAAATATTTGCAAATAATAATATCTATATCTTATACAACTCAACACACACACACACACACACACACACACACACACACACTCACACCGAGCCCAAATAATTTAATTTAAAAATCTGCTGAGGACCTGAATAGCATTTTTTTCCAAAGAAGACATGCAGATGGCCAATGACTTATGAAAAGATGAATCAATATCACTAATAATCAGGAAAATGCAAATAAAAGCCACATTGAGATATCATCTTACAGCTGTCAGAATGGCTAAAACAAGAAAACAAAATACAAGAAACAAAGTATTGGTGAGGATGTGTAGAAAAAGGAATCCTTGTGCACTATTGGTAGGAATGCAAATTGGTACAGCCACTCCGGAGAAAATAGTGAAGGTTCGTTAAAAAGTTAAATTTTGAATTACCATCTAATCCAGTTCCACTACTGGGTATTTACTTCAAGAAGTTGAAAGTACGAATTAGAAAAGATATATGCATCTCTATGTTTACTGTAGCATTATTTATAGTAGCCAAGATACAGAAGCAACCCAAGTGTTTATCCATAGGCTAATAGATAAAAAAGATGTCAAACATACACACACACACACACACACACACACACACACACACACACAGAGGAATACAATTCAGCCATAGAGAAGTATGAAATTCATTTGCAACAACATAGATGGACCTAGAGGGTGTAATGCTGCATTAACTAAGTCAGTCAGGTAAAGAGAAATACAATATGATTTCACTCACATGTGGAACTTCAGAAACAAAACAAAGGACAAAAAGGAAAAAAGAAATAACAACAAAAAACAGAGTCCAAAAAACAGATAAGAAACTGGTATTTATTTGCCAGAGGGATGGGAGGCATAGGGATGGGTAAAATAGATAAAGGGAATTCAGAGTCCACTTACCTTGATGACCACTGAGAAATATATAGAATTGTTGAGTCATTATAATGTACACCAGAAACAAATATAACATTCCATATTAATCATAATTTAATAATTTTTAAATGACTGCATTATTCATTATAAGGGTTGAGGAATTATAAAATACAGATCAGAAAATAGTTATATTCACATCTTTTCATTTTTATTTCTACAAAATCTACAAATCTATGTTAGCATTTAAATCAAATAGCTTCAAGAAGCCCATGAGAGGGGCACTTGGGTGGCTCAGTTTGTTAGACATCCGGCTTCGGCTCAGGTCATGATCTCACTTTTGTGGGTTTGAGCCCCACGTCAGGCTCTGTGCTGACAGGTAGTCCAGAGCCTGGAGCCTGTCCTCGGATTCTGTGTCTCCCTCTTTCCCTGATCCTCCCCTGCTCACACTGTCCGTCTCTCTCTCAAAAAATAAATAAAACATTAAAAAAAATAAAAGAAACCCATGAGATGGAATACTTTAAAAATGGAGATGACTGTCAATTTCTTGAAACAACTAGCTTGACCATATACTATATGGTTCCTCAATCAAACTTACTTATTGCTCCTAGTTTTCCAAGATGGTCTCCCATTGTACTAATTGGCCATCAATTAATCATATTCACTGTGTTTCCATTGAATCCATTCGATTAAGCTGGATAAGAAAAAATACTTAACACACATCTGAATTATGAACTTGTACTATTGAATCTATGGTTTAACCTAAACTGGCCCAAACTGAATAGGAATAAGAAAATAAGGAGCAAAACCCCCTCATCTTTGAAGGTCTGAATTAATACTGGTGCTAGAAGTCATACCAAGGAGCAACAGAGCTAAAAGGAATTCTTAGGGTCTGGTATCTGCAGAACTAGAAACTAAGTCAGGAATCTCATTGGAAGAGCCCAGAGTTCTGAATTATGGAGACTTTATTGAAATTGCTCAAAAGAGTATCATCCTGGACTAGACTATTATGTCCTGCATTTGTTTGAAAATAGCACTGAGTTTAATCCCTTCACACCTAAAGATTCTATTTTATTTGCCAAGAGTGATTTTCAAGACTTTTGAATCAATTATTTCCCTCAGTGAGGGTTTGATGTCATGCATTTTAGTCATCATGAAACCACAACTAAAAATCACTAAAATGTAGTATGCTGTAGATTTCTATGTTAAAACAGAATCAAATACTGGGAAAACAATTAACAATCTGTCCAATATAGGAAAATACTTTGCTTCGTGTTCAAAGTAAGTGGCTTTAATACCCACTTCCTACCATCATATATAAAAGTGTGGCTAGTAAAAAATTTTATTAGCTACGTAGTTAAATATTAATTTTTTAAAAGAGTTAGTGCTTTCAACTTAATATATTATGGTCAAATTTACTATTGTACTATTTACTATGAAATGAATAGAAGACAAATTCAAATGCTGGTTACAGATGGGGATTTTCTGTAAGGTTTTGAAACACTTATAAAAATATTTTATCTAAAAAAGATTAAAACATCCTGAATAATTATACTTATCTAAATCTAATATCATGATTATATATTTGTAGAAATATGAAAGTTTTAATAGGGTGAGCACTGTAAAACATACAGAATGCTCAAACACATTTACACACACACACACACACACATATATGGAGAGAGGGAGAATATCTGAGTTTTTTCATTTTAATTATTAAAGATATTTAGTAGTTAAGCTACTTAAAGGGTGAAAAGCAAAAAAATTAAATAACACAAGAAAAACGTGTTTGTGAAGCTTGCATGTGTCACTAACGTCATATCAGTCTACATATTAACTGAAGAAAACACTTGCTCTTATTTTTGATGCCAGTGCTTCTTTTTGTCTGCTTGTGTACTTAAAACTATCATTTTTGTAGATATTTTGAAAAGGAGTTTTGGTGTCTAGTTCATTAATAGTTTTATTAATTCAGCTAGTCATCAGGTGGAATTCATTACCTGCAAAACTCTTTGTGTTCTATTTTTGCTAAATGCTGCTTCTCTGGAATTTAAATTATGAAGGAAAAATGGCTGACTAATGTGTATTTTTCAATTTATTCATGGTCAATGGAAAGCTATTCATCGGTGTAAACTCTGCAGTGAGTTCAAACCAAATTTAGGGCACCTGGGAGTAAACAAAATTGCTCTTCTTCCCTAGCACTTGGAAAAAGATAAAAATAACACATTTTGAAGAAACTCAAGGCACTAATATATTTCACTCCAATCAAATGAGAGACCGTAAGACATCAGATATTTCCACCGTATCAGATGCTCTGTCCATGCACTACCTGTTTCCAAGGTAGTTTTTGTGTAGTTTTCTTTGGCAGCATACAATGTGGACTTCTTTCACAGCTTGCAGGTATAAAACAGTTATGCTTACTACTCCCCAAATATGCATAAAATGTACAAGACTATTGCATCCCCTACCCCCTCAGGGAGGCCATGCAGATGGCACACCTCCCCACTACTCCCCTCTGGAGACCTCACAGGCTGCACAGCTCCCCCTATTCCCTCTGGGGAAAGGCACGCCTGGCACAGAGCCTCCCTGCTCCCCTCAGGGAGACCATGGGGCCTGTAAGCCTCCCCCTACTCCCATCTGGGAGACCGCCAGGCCTGCACATCGCCACTCTACTCCCCTCTAGAGACCTCCGGACAGGCACACCGCCCCTTTACTCCTTGGGGAGACAGCACGGCCAGCACACTGCCCTCAGCTTTCCTCGGAGAGACCTCAGTGCAGGCACACAGGCCTCCTCCTACCCTCTGGGGGACTGCGCAGGCAGCACACCTACTTCCCTTGGGGAGACAGCGTGGAC
Organism: Suricata suricatta; assembly: GCF_006229205.1. Lineage (NCBI taxonomy): Eukaryota > Metazoa > Chordata > Mammalia > Carnivora > Herpestidae > Suricata > Suricata suricatta. The sequence continues at coordinate 113,514,126 of NC_043709.1, forward strand.
TGCACAACTCCCCCCTACTCTCCTATTGAGACCTCGCAGCCCGCACAGGGCTCCCCTAGTCCCTTGGGGAGATCTTGCTGCCGGCACCCCCCCACTCCCTTAGGGATACTGCATGCCGGGTGCACCGCCCCCCTACTTCCCTCAGGGAGACAGTGTGGCCAGTACCCTGCCACCCCTCCCCGCCTCCCCTCTGGAGAACTCGCAGCCAGCACACCGCTCCCCTTCCCCCTGGGGAGACAGAGCCGCGGGCGGACCGTACCCCTACTCTGCTCAGGGAGACAGTGTAGCCGGTGCACCATCCCCCTACTCCACTCTGGGAGACCATGAGGCCGGCACATCGCCCCTTTACTCCCTCAGGGAGACATTGCGGCTGGCACACCACCACCTACTTTCCTCAGGGAGACCGCACGGTCGGCACACCGCCCCTCAACTTTCCTTGCGGAGACCGCGTGGCCAGGACACAGACCACTACTTCCCTCTGGAGACTGCGCAGCAAAGGGCACACCGACCCCCTACTCCCTCGGGGAGACCATACAGCCGGCACACAGACCCCTACTCTCCTTGGGGAGATGGCCCGCACAGCACACCACCCACATACTCCCTCAGGGAGACTGCGCGGCTGCTCACTGTCCCCCTGCTCCACTTGGGGAGAACTCGGTGTCGGCACACCTCCCCACCACTCCCTCAGGGAGACCGCGCGCCCTGCGCACCAGCCCCTTACTCCCCTGGGTGAGAGAGCCTGGCCGGCGCACCGCCCCACTACCTCCCTCTGCAGACCCCGCGCACAGCACACCGCCCCCCTACTCCCTTGGGGAGACCACGAGGCCGCACACAGACCCCTACCTTCTAGGAGAGACAGCAAGCAAGGCACACCGCCCCCGTACACCCTCTGGGAGACCGCGCAGCCGACACACAGCCCCCCTACACTCTGGAGACTTCACAGCCGGCACACCGCCCCCCTCCTCCCCTTTGGGAGACCGCGCTGCCAGCACACCTCTCCACTATTCCCTAGGGAAGGCCATGCACCCAGTGCATCGCCCCCTTACTCACCTCTGGGAGACCGAGCGGCCAGGACACAGCCCCCTACTCCCCCTCCGGGAGACCTCGCGCCTGTAACACTGGCCCATTACTCCTTCAGGGATACAGTTTGGCTAGCGAACCGCCCCGCTACTCCCCACTGAAGACCTCCAAGCCATCACACCGGCGGCATAACCACCCCCTACTCTCTCTGGGAGACCGCGCGCCTGACTCACCACCCCCTTACTCCCCTCAGTGAGCCAGCCTGGCTGGCACCCCGCCCCCCTACTCTACTTGGGGAGACCATGGTGTTGGCACACCATCCACTACTCCACTACCGTGCCTGAGCAGTATCAAATTCATCTTTGCCCAAAAGCATATATCTAAATATCTAAGGTAATACGGTCAGGTCCAAGTTTATTTTTTTATGTTATTTATTTATTTATTTATATTTTTTTATTTTTTACCCGACACCTGTTTTAAGCCAGGTCCTAAAATTCCTTCCATAGAAGAAAATTCCTCCTGACAAACAGACTTTAGCAACCTGAATCCAGTCATAAGGTATCATCCATCTAGTAGACAAATTGTCCAGGAGAGTCTTTGTGTAAAGGGCCAAAGGGCCATACCTCTGACAAGCCTTCTTTAGCTCATTTAAGAGCTTATAAGGAGAGGTGACCAGTGTTATCAAACTTATCATATAGAACTGGGAAGCAATGGAGACAGTGGTATCTCCTTGTTCAGCCTCCCTTAGAGCGGCATTAAGAGCTGCAGTTCGCTTAGTCATTGGGAGAGGAGGACAGGCAGGCAGTGGTTTAGGGAATCTACTTTCAGGTGACTGTTTTTTGCTCTTAGATTCAAGATTTAAGTCTTTATTCAATTGGACCGCACACACTCCCACTGGATCCCCTTCTACATCATGGTAATGGGCAGCTGCTTCTTCCAAATCCTCATCACCACCTGGGGACAACTGATCTTCACTATATTCAGGTGGGGCAGTAGCCAACATCACCTGTGACCCGCCTGGGGACAATAAAGGTGTGCGCTCTGCGGGAGTCAGATCCTCTCTGTTAGGGATGTTTCCGACTTTTTGCTGTGGGTCTAAGACGTCTCTAACTAAAGACCAAAGAGCCAAAGCATCCACAGGCACCTTTTCAGGGCCACATCAAGTAGAAAATTCTTTTATATGATTTCCTACCTTAGACCAGGTCTGCAAATTAACTGTTCCTTCTTCTGGGAACCAAGGACAACATTCTTGCACAAAACGTAAAAATCTGGCCAATTGCCCACTGGTGACTTTTACACCTCTTTTATTAAGCATATGCATAAGAACATCAATAAATAGTCTTCTTTCTTTTGACTCATTATGGCCCATATTTCTCAAAAGTTCTGGATTCTTCACCTATTCCTAACCCTATCTTCTCTATAGGGGGGTCTTCAGTACTCAAAAGTTAAATCCTAGTCACCCTGTATTTCAATTGCTGACCTTTATGGTCCCTGTTCAAACCACCTGCTACAGTCCTGCTCCAGGGGTATCCCAAAGGAGGGCTGGTGTTGGTGCAAAGGAATAGACAGACTGCTCAGGTGAACCAAGCTGGACAGTTTATTGATTTTCCAGCAAGCTTATATATGCTTTCCACTCACTATATGTTTGCATCAAGCTATTGTTTTTTTTCTCTCAAAGTTCTTAGGGAAATCATCCGTGAGAAAACTTTCTGGTTATTTCCTTGAGTTATTGATTTTCTATGTCAAAGAATTAAATTTTGATCTTACTATTTCTGTGCCTGACAAGCAAGAGGGCTAGTTATTTAGGTTTATTATTCTGATTCTTTTAGCTAATACTGGTAGAGCCTATGCTTTAGAGAAATTGGAGCCTGACTGCTTTCTTGGTAACTGCCCACTGTAACCTTCTAGAGGGGCATGTTTTTCTTCAAAGTGCCCTGAATGACTAACTGATTGCCACATTACAGGGAAAGGCCCAGTAAGACAAGTTTATACTGATTGAATACGCTGATTGATTAGAAGATGGGATATCGGTAGTTTCCCTTCCAGAGAACCCATTTGTAGTCTTCTCTTGTCAGGCCCCTGGGCTTTGCCATCAGGTGGGTGACAAAGGTTGGCTCCTGACAGCAACTGAAAAAGAAAAGAAAGAATTATAGTCTTTATCCAAAACTTTTAACTACAAGTTAGTAGAAAAAAATGGGGCCTTTGTGAATGATAAGAAGAATGAAAAATACCCACATACAACTGCAATACGAAACACTAGATTACTGTTACATATATTTTGCTCAGGGTTGCACACTGAATTAACTACTATTGCAGATAAATATCAGAGCCTCTGGTTTTTACATCACAAGGGGAAATTACAAGACAATCACACAGTCTACCCAGAACAATCATATGCTATAAACTGAAAAATCAAACAGGCATTTTCAAATAGACAGGCATAAATGACAGGCAGAAAACAAAGCACTACCGGAACACACAGAGGGAACATCCCAGGTTTGTGTCAATATATCTGCTTTCTGGAAAGGTAACACATAAGGTGATACCTGAAGGACAAGGAACATGTATGCTAGGTAGAGGGAAGAAGAACATACAAAGAGCTAGAAGTGAGGAAGAACACCTGTGGAATTATAAGTAGTTTGCCTTGATGAGGTGCTAGAGCAAAGCAGCAGAGTAGGGTAAGTAGTGAGATAGAAGGCTGAATAATCTGGCAAGAATCAAAGTGATTTGTGTGTGTTTATTCCATGCTAAGGAATCTGAAGTTTTACCAAGGGCAAAAGCAATGACAAAGTCAATGAGTGAAGGTTTACATGTTACCTGTCAAGTGACAGCTATATGATCTACAATTACTTAACCAGGCATTACTAAGACAACTTTGTCTTTCTTTCATTCATTCTTTCTTTTTTGGGGGGGGGGGGGTTCTTCTATCACTAGTAGGAACGAAAACTTGATAAGGCACATATTTTCTGAGAATTGTGCAGGTTGACAGTTCCATAGGGATGGCACAGTGAAGGAAGACTAGAGCCAGAAGTAAGAATAGACATATAGACTTTTGGAGAATTTTCTTAAAATTATTTTAATTTTTCTTTTTGAGAGAGAGAGAGAGAGAGAGAAAGAAAGAGAGAGAGAGAGAGAGAGAGAGAGAGAGAACATAACGGGGGAGAGGCAGAAAGAGAGGGAGACACAGAATCTGAAGCAGGCTCCAGGCTCTAAGCTTTCATCACAGAGCCCGACTCGGGGCTCGAACCCATGAACTGTGAGGTCATGACCTGAGCTGAAGTCAGTTTCCCCATCAACTGAGCCATCAGGGTGCCCTTACATTTGGAGATTTTTAAAAAGCTATGAAACATGATGACTAAATGAGGAAGAAATATGTTCTTCATTATGCTCATGCTTTTTCATTTTTTGAATGTACAAAAAATGTGAATGTAGTATCTATTATCCAAACAATGGAAAGGGATGTCATTTACTATTTATAGCTTATTTCAGAAATCACTGAGATCTTAATTCATAAATTTTGGCAACATACCTTCTTGGAGTTCTCTAGTTAGATGCTCATCGAACTCCTGTATCTGAAATAAGTATTATTTAGAATGTTTAAGACAAACAAGAGACATTGTAGGAATTCTATACAGCTTATTTAATGTGATCTCGAAATAAAACTTGTAGAGACTCAACCAAAGTTAGGGATTGATTAAATAGAAAGATAATCACATTTATAAATAAAATAAATTCCTACTTATTTTAGTTTTAGATAAATGAGAACAGATGTATTGCTATTTAAGTGAATCAGATAGAAAGTACAATTAGTATTGGTCTATTATACACACACACACACACACACACACACACACACATACACACACACACACTAAATGATTAAACTATTATTGGCTATCTAGAATTTGTGTGAATTTTCAAAATGACCGGTATTATATAGGCAATATGAATTAAACTGTAATGAGCTTTAAGTATTTCCAGACATGAAATTTTGCCATAATAAAGCATATTCTAGTTAAAAAATATATATGTACATACCTTATGTAAGGTGATGTTGGATCTCTTTGGTACAAAAAAGGTTAACCAAGAGTCATACTTTATACTGAAAGTATTATTTGAAAATTCTTACTAAAACTTCCCTTTATAAATGTTTAATCAGATTTTTACTTTAATGAATTGTTCCTTAAAATGGGCTTTACATTTTTGCACTTTTAGAAAAACAAAATTTGAAGGCATGGTTTTTGCTACTATTTTTCAGGACAGACACTTAAATATATCAAATTAAGAAAGTAGGGCTGTCATAGTGTCATGTGGAAATCTACTGGCCAAAAACAGAGTAGAAATATTTTGCTGTCTGTAGTATGACTGAAATATTTATTTTCATATGGACACAAATATTTCAGAAAATCTTTGAAGAAAGGAGAAATACAGGCTTAGACCAGTTTTCAAACTTAGTTTCTGATTTATAACTTCCTAGAATTAGAGGTAAGGAAAACAATATACAATTTTTAAGTGTAACTTTGTTTCCTTTCTAGAACTTAGGACCAAGGTTTGAAACATTTGACTTTTTGAAGTGATAGTTATCTACTTAATTATGAAATGTGTAAGAATATATCAAACTACAGTTGACCCTTGAATAACACAGGAGTTGGGTGCTGACCCCTGTGCCGTCAAAAACCTGTGTATAATTTTATGATGCCCCAAAACTTCATTACAAATAGTCTACTGTTGACCAGAATCCTTGTCAGTAACATAAACAGTTGATTAATACATGTTGTGTAGAGTAGAACGAGCTAGAGAAAGAAAATGTCATTAAGATGTAAGAAAGAGGAAATACACTTACAGTACTTTACAGTATCCAAAAAAAAAATCCATGTGTAAGAAAAGTGGACCTGCACAGTTCAAAACCATGTGGGTCAAGGGTCAACTGTAAATCACAACTGTTCCTATCTAGAATGTTCTTATTTAGATCTTACATATAAAAGGGATCCTCTCAATGAATGCCCAAAATAGGGTCTAAAAGAGTGTACTGAACATAATCCACACTGTGGTGATATGGATATCCAACACCTTTACAAATTTAGGTGTAAAGGCAAACATTTTGGCTAACATGTCTCCCAATATTTTCAGACTATTTTCCCTAATACCTTTTTCAATTGAAGTACAGTTGACATACAATGTTATGCTAGTTTCAATATACAAATTCAGCTTTGACAATTCCATACACTATGAAATCCTCACTACCATAAGTGTCATTACTCTCTCTCACCATACAACACGAATACAGTATTACTGAGGAATTTCCTTATGCTGTATTCTTCATTCCTCTGACTTATTTATTTTATAACTGGAAGTTTCTACCTCTGAATCCTCTTCACCTATTTTGCCCACTCCTCTCTACCTCCCTCCCTTCTAGCAACCACAGAGTTGTCCTCTGCTTTTATGATCCTGTTTGTTCATTTGTTTAGATTTTTCATCTTCCACATGGAAGTGAAATCATATGATATTTGCCTTTCTCTGAATTCTTTAACCTTGCCTAATACCTTCTAGGTCTATCAATGCTGTCACAAAAGGCAAAATCTCATTCCTTTCTATCGCTGAGTTATTTCCTTGTATACATACAACACATCTTCTTTATCCATTCATGTGTCGATGGACACTGAGGTTGCTTCCATATTTTGGTTATTGTAAACTCTTTCAATAAACATATAAATGCATACAACTTTTCAAATTAGCGTTTACATTTTATTTGGATAAATAAATACCCAGGAGTGGAATTAATGGATTATACTGCATTTCTATTTTTAAGTATTTGAGGAACCATAACACTTTTTTGACAATAGCATCATATTCAGGACTTATGAAATAAATCAGGTGACATCATTACTCTACTGAACTTATAAAATTAATAGCTCAATACAAGATGATGGGGGAAGGCTTCATGAAAACAATTTTCTATTACCATTAATAAACACTATGTAAAATAGAAACCACTTTTTTATATGACATGACTTAAGGAAGTACGAATATAATGTTATCTTTTCCCCAAAATCTTTTTCCTAAATATTTACTTCTGATTTTTATGTTTATTTCTAGGTAAAAACAGCTTTGAATTCTATTAATAAGAAGACATGTAATTTTACATATACTTTTCTGTTGATCAAACATATAAGAGTGTGAGAAACTTATACACAGAAAAACTATGTATCAGCAAATTTTAATTCAGGGAAGTTTTTAAAAGAATTTTTAAGTGGAAGAATGTTCTCGTTAACTGTTACTATTCAAATATGGCCCACAGAAATCTAAGGTGCCACTGGAGACACTGCAGGATAGAGGGACAAGGGAGTCACAGCTGTAGTCTCCATCTCTCCTTTATTAGAGAGCTCTACTTGTCTCTGTGTTACACAATACAGTTTAACACCAAAAAAATTTAACTTCTATTCTTTGAAAAGAAAATTGTTTGAAGGTATATAAGTCACTAGTTTAGTTAAAACCCCTAATTTTGCCTAAGACACTAAAAGGGCTCAGAGATATAGTACTTTGCCTGAGGTCAAAAAACCAACAAGATGCAGGCCAGGAATGCACTTCTGGTATGACCAAGCCTAGAGTTCTAAGCCACTTACGTCCTCATAGTCAGGGAAAAGACATGTATTTTAACCAGAACTCAGAGAAAATGAATGCATAATACTTTATTATGTGGATCCATAATGTTTAGGGATGAGGCACCAAATAGTAGCTTTCTAACCAAATTCCAAATTTTAAAATCATGAATGAAAATAAAGGAACAGAAGTTATCTTAGCTCTTTTACTAGCAGTCAATTTTTATGTACAGATTTTTTAAACCTCAGGATGGGAAACTTGAAAGAGAAAATCTTTAGTTGAACAAAGCAATCTGAAATGGAGGACATTCTTCTTTAAAGAAATTTTCATTTCCTCCAAATAAAATCTGGTTGACCAAAATCAATTAACAAATGAGTGAATCCATGTTGTGGTGATTTATAGCAAAATTGAAAACACAACACAGATCTCTCTTTCCCATCTAGCATGCTTCTGTCCAATCTCTCATCATTAGTTGATATGTACAGAAGACATGATTAACTTTATTTATAATTTACATCCAGTCAGAAATGGTAGATGAACCTCCACTTCCCACATGAGGTCTTCTACCTTTGTCACAACAGGAAGGAAGATTTACCTAACGTGTGAGTTTGGGAGAAGGAATGAAGCAGTGCTTCTGCGGTTCCAAATCTCTTCTTTCAGAAGGTGTGGCTGTCCACAGTAACATGAATTTGGGTCTGCTCTCTGCTCTCTGCTCTGTGGGAAGCACCCTGGCCCTGGGATGGGTGCCAAGCTTTTGGTTCCTCCATTTACAACTCTGTGGGGAAGGGCCCAATATGGGATGAAGTACTGGGAAGCCCACTGTGGCCAAACTACCTAAATCATATCCTCCAACTGGTTATTGCATATTAGTAATAAAACTATGAAATTGATCTCTATCTCCCTGACTCCTGTGTTCTGAACTTAAAAAGGGAAGATCAGTGTCACTTGCCACCTCCCCAGTGTCACCTGTCACAGCTCCACCAAGAAAAAGGACTAGACACTTAGAGAAGTGTTCTCTTGTTCTTTGACTTTATAAATAATGTACATTGTTCAAAGAAACGCCCACTTTAAGGAGTGAAAAAGTTAAAAGGAACCATTTTAGAAAAAAACATAGAAAGTCAGACAAAATGAGGACACAGAGAAATACATTCCAGATAAGAGAACGAGACAAAACCTAAGAAAAAGAACTAAGTGAAATAGAGGTAAGTAATGTACCTCATAGAGAGTTCAAAGTAATGGTCATTGGGGAGCCTGGGGGTTCAGTCGGTTAAGTGGCCAACTTCGGCTCAGGTATGATCTTGAGGACACCTGTGGGACTAGGTCATGTATGATAATACTTGCATTCAATGGGTTCCAGAAAAAAAAAAAAAGAGAGAGAAAGAGGCAATGTACTCATTTGAAGAAAGAAAAGCTAATGACTTCCCTAACCTGGGAAGAAAACCCACAGCCAGGTCTAGGGAGCATAGACAGTGCCAAATAAAATGACCCCAAAGAGGCCCATGCTAAGACAGGTAGTAATTAAAATACCCAATGTGGAAGAGAAAAGGAGACTCTTAAAGGCAGCAAGAAAAAAAAGTACCTAGTTACATACAAGGGAACCCCCATAAGGCTAACAGCTGCTTTTTCAGCACACCAGAAAGGAGTGGAATGATAGACTCACGGTATTAAGAGGAAAACCCCCACAACCAAGAATACTCTTGGCAAGGTTTATAATTTAGAATTGGAAGATAAAGAGTTTCCTAGGCAACGGTTAAAACAGTTTACCACCACTAAACAGACCTTCCAAGATATGTTGAAAGGACTTTTTTAAGCAGCAAAGGCTATAGTTTGAGTAAGAAAACTATAAGAGAATTAATTTCATTTGTAAAAGCAAACATAAAGTAAAATAGATCAATCACTTATAAAGCCTGTATGAAGGTTAAAAGACAAAAGTAATAATATTACTTATATCTACAGTAATTAGATAAGGGAACATGAAATAGAAAGACGTAAACTATGATGTCAAACACATAAACCAAGGGGAGGCATAAAAAGCAGTGGTTTTTAAATGTGTGAGAACTTCTCATATGAGGAATTTACCTTACTATGCAGATGACCATAAGGGAAGGGAAACAAAAAGAATATAAAAACAGGGAGAGGGACAAAACATAAGACTCTTAAATAACAGAGGGATGCTGGAAGGGTCGTGGAAGGGAGGATGGGCTAAAGGAGTAAGGGGCAGTAAGGAATCGATTCCTGAAATCGTTGTTGCAGTATATGCTAACTAACTTGGATATAAATTAAACAATTCATCAATTAATTTAAAATAAATAAAACAAAAATAAAACTAGAGCCTGATTTCCATGTGAATAAATAAATAATAAATAAATAAATAAATAAATAAATAAATAAATAAAATGTGTGTGAACATAAGCAACCATCAACTTATAATAGATAGCTATGTTTGTGTGTGTGTGCATATATATGCACATATATGGTGTTATATATGAACTCCATGAGAACCACAAACAACAAATCTGTAATAGGTATATATAAAAGTAAGGCATCCAAGCATAACACAAGAAACCCATCAAATCAGAAGAGAAGAGAGCCAAGAAATTAAGGAAACCAAATGAAAGAACAAGGTTGAGGCTTCAATTATGTATTTATGATAAATAACATGAGTCTACCTATGCTACTTTCCCCTATGTTGGGACCATGAATATACCATCAAAACTATAAAGCTATGGGCATTGATTGAAATGGATATTTTAATAACCATGATACACAATGGAAACTAGTTGCTACTGAAAGACTCCCATCATTGTTCATAGTAGTCATCATTCTAGTAATGGCAAGGGGAATATAAATGAACTTCAGTTTAAAAATTCAAATATTTGCCTGATTTAGCTATTTAGAAAATGCTCTGCAATGGCTCAGCAAGATGTTTTATAAAAGTTGAACCAGAAGTGCTGTAAGTCAAACAAACAAAAAATACTATTAAGAGTGCCATAAGACAGAAAGCAATTAAGAATGTATCCTCATTCAAGAAAATAGCAAAAATTTTAACTTAAAAGAGAAATTAATCTTTTTAGTGTTACAGCTTTATTTAATTCATAAAAAGCACTTACCATGGATTCTTTTTTTTTTTAAGTAGCCTCCGTGCCCAGCAAGGAGCCCAATGCGGGACTTGAACTCACAACCTTGAGGTCAAGACCTGAGCTGATTTCAAGAGTTGGATGCTTAATCCTAGGTGTCCCCATGGATTGTTTTCAATAGTAAACATTCATACGTGGTCAAGGGTTTGGAGGCTAAACATTCATTTACGTATAGGTTTGCAAAAACTGGGTTATAGCAAAACTTTAAAATGTTTATAATCCACTGCCAATAGAAAAGATGTCAAAGCCTCTAAGCATACCTTTGGTTAGCAAGCAATAAGATTTACTTTCAAAACTCAAAAAATGAAAGCTTTTCAAGAAATTTAAGTCAGTTTAGTCATATTTAATGAATAAAGCTAACAGTAGGTATCTCTCGTGGAGCACCTGGCTGGGTGGCACCGTTGTTTGAAGTGTCTATCTCTTGACTCAGGCCAGAATCTCATGGTTTTGAGACTAAGCCCCACACTGGGCTCCATGCTGAGCCTGAAGCCTGCTTGGGATTCTCTCCCTTCCTCTCCCTTTGCCCCTCCCCTGTATGCACTGACTCTCACCCTCTCAATAAGATAAAATAAAATAAAAATAAGTATCTCTTAAAAATTAGAGATCCAGAGACTAAAAAAATAATAATAAAATTTACCTCATTTCTTTATTGGCACATATCATTATGACTTTTACTTAGTGTGTATTATTAGTCAAACGACTCAGAATTTCACCACATGAAAAGCAAAAATTATATCAGAAATCTAAAACCCAAGGTAAAAATGACAATATAACTGACCCTGGCCAAGTAAGTATCAAATATAGACAGCTGATTTGTTAGAGGAATCACTAAGTTTTGTCCTGGAATACGATTTCTATGGAGCACATAAGTGCTTGGAATATTTCCAATATTCGGTGGTTCCCGGGCTGACCTCACATTAAGACGGGAGAGTAAAGCTCTATGCTGCTCTTTCTCCATCAGAAGTTGGACTTTGGTCTCTTCCAACTCCTCATTAGCCCTGAGAGGATAAAAAAAAAAAAATAGATTTTGTTTTTCCCTAAATCATTCCTAAATGACTTACATGTTTTTAATTTTCCATAATAGTAAATGGAATTTGCCATTAAACAGTATTTGAACATTGAACATGTGACAGAGCACACCTACTATATAAAATTATAGTTTTAAAATTGTACTAAAGAAGTACTTCTGTGTCTAAGGGAGTTCCTGACTAACAATTCAAATTAGTGAAGAGAGAGAAATGGCTATCAGTGATGTACATGACTTAACAAGTCATACTGGCTTGTCTTCTGGAATGGCTGCATTTACAAGATCCTTCAGGATGCCATGATACAGATTTATATTTAGTAAACCTGTTTACAGAAATAAAAAGAAACCATTCTTCAAAGACATGTTCAAGCATCTGCTTTCACCACCCCTATACATGTCACTTACTCTCTCAAGGAAACTGAGCATTGGACACTGAGGAATCCTTTAGATGAACATTCTATAGGGGAGAAGTAGATGGCAGAGGTCTGATCAGAAAGAAGTAAAACAGTTATCGAGGCAATTAGCTTATAGCAGTTCCCAAGGCACTGGAGGTAGAATCTGCCCTGTCTTCAGTCTTCCAGACACCTCCTTCCCACCATGGTGCTATTTGTAGCCACTTTGGGAGTGAGACGACCCTTCAGCCCTAGATGAGTCTCTATGTATCTCACATGCGTGCTTTTGTGTAAAGGAGACAAGCTATCAAGGATAGTTTGTCTCAAGGCCCACTCCAGTCATAATACCAACGATCACAATTAAGAAAATAAATTTACCAAGCTGCCAGAATGAGTATTGACCTTTTGGCTTACAGATGTAATCTTCCAAAAATAAACCCATTGACATTTCTATTTAGGGTCATTCTGACAAGCATGTTTATAATAATATGCTTCTATGTTAGAACTCTTCAAACAATTAACATAAAGACTAGGAGATCTGATTTATGGAAAATATACAGGAGAGAAAAATAACGTCATGGAAAACCTATAAAAAGAAGGAGAGATGCTAACTGTCCAGGATGAACATTTTGAGATGGTAAGTTCATGCACAAACATCATTTTCCAAAGTCTACTCTCTCGTTGGCTTCCACTTCCTACTCCTCTCATGATCTTGGCTCCACAAAAAATTATGATCTAGAGGCAAATTACTAAGCTAACTTTCTTTTCTATGATTCTGTTTTGACTTACTTATGAAGCTTATTTGTCAATCTCTCTAGCCTTTACTTCTCCTAGGTAGAGTTTCTTGTATTTTTCTAATTCCTTTAAGTGAGAAGTTTCTTGATGAGTCTCCTTAGAGAGCTCAGATTCCAGATCTTTATTTCTGAGTTCCCTTTGACTTCTCATTGAAGCTTTCTCATTTTCTCGGAGTTTTTCTAACTTTTCTTGGGATGCTGCTTGCCTCTAAAGAAAATTAAAACAATCGTTTTAAAAAAGTTTTATTCTGAATATTTATATTTGTTTCCTTTCGTTTTGAGTCAATGATTCAAGGAGCAATTTTAAATGACAAAAAGCTGAAATGTAAAATATTTACCATGAATGTCAAATGAATTGAATCTGATTTCTGAAAATGAAGTATAATCATGCCTGTATTAGTATTCACAGAATATGATAGTTCAAACAATAGTATCAATTAAAATATGTATAAACTCAACAATAAACATAAGAATAATTGAAGTACAGTACAATTTTTTCTTTTCCTCTTAATAGTGAGAATAATTTTTTAAATCATCACTTTTTCCTTTCCTCTCAATTTAGTGAGAATAATGATGAAAATGGAAATATTTAAAGAGAGGAACAAAAGCTTCCAGAAATCTATAAAACACACTGCTACAAAGGAAGTAGAGGAAACCCATACAATGTGTGTGTGTGTGTGTGTGTGTGTGTGTGTGTAGATAGATAGAGAGATAGATAGATATAGATATAGATATAGATATAGATAGATATAGACATATCCAAAATATAGTTTGCAATGAAATGAATTAAAGCACATTAGAGATCAATAAATTAACCTGTAAAAACAGATCGACTTTCTGTAATGCTTCTCCTGCAGCCAGGCTTGCTCGTTCTTCAATCTGCCATTTATACTGTTCTACCTGACTGCTTTGTACCCTATTCATTTCTAGAAGACTGTCAACATTTACTACTCCTTGTCCTAACTTCTTTTCATTGCGCTCTAGTTTTTCACATTCCTTTTCAAACACTTTCATAGATAATAACTCCTGTTGAAGAACTTGATTTTTTGCATCCAGGTGCAGACATTGCGAAGACATAGCTTTTTTGGTAAGGTCATCAACGTGCAAGAAGAAAATAATATAGTTTGAAATGGAGTGAAAAGGGTCTAACTCAAATCTACTATCAAAATTTTTTGAAGATTTTATTATTTTAAGTAATCTCTACACCCAGTGTGGGGCTTGAACTCACAACCTCAGGGACAAGACTAACTGAGCCAGCCAGGTACTCACATTTTGAAATAGTTTCATCTGCAAAAAAGTGTTATCTGTACTCTAGTAGTCTCAGAATGTGGAACCTTAAGTAACTCAGGTGTAGATCTTTGCTATCATTGTCTTTACTAAACAACATTTGCATTTGATTTTATGTTTATTTGCTTTTTCTATGATTCTTTCATATCTTTCTTCCATAAAATAAGTCAACTCTTACTAGAAGGTCTCTCACCCCTACCCCCATCCTAACACCCCATCATTTTTACTCAAATAAAGGCATCTCTCAGGTCTAATTTTTATTTGCTGCACACGTGCTTCTTTGTGAAGTGATAGTCTGTTTTCTTGGTTTTTTTGACTTTACTAGATTCAAAATTCAGCCATAATCAAATACTACCTGAATTTACTTTCTGGAAATCTGAAAAATACTTCTCTTCTGCATACTTACTTCTCTCTCTGCATTCACATTTTCAGACTGGGCCATTCTTTCTTTTAACTGATTACATTCATCAATTAACTCTTTATTTCTCTGACCTTGTTTTTCAGTTTCAGCTTGAAGTTCCTTAATCAGATCTTAATAGTGGCTTTCCATACGAATTACTTGCTTTGTTGCAATCAGCATCCTGTAATCACTGTCGAAGCAACTTATTTTCCCTTTGTAGGTGAGAGAATCTCTCCCTTAAGGATCTTTCCTTTCCAATGTATAGTGGCTTTCCAATGTATAGTGGCTTTCCATACGAATTACTTCCTTTGTTGCAATCAGCATCCTGTAATCACTGTCGAAGCAACTTATTTTCCCTTTGTAGGTGAGAGAATCTCTCCCTTAAGGATCTTTCCTTTCCAATGTATTCATTCACTTTTCTTTGCTCGATCTGATACATGTGTTCATGTTCCTTCTTCTGACACTCGGTTTGACTTCGGTCCCTTTGTACATGTTCTGAAACAAAAGTTTTTCCCCCCCGAGAGCACCTTTTGTGTAATGGAACTCAGTTGCTGGGGTCTTGAATTTAAGTTCAACTTGAGCAGGTTGCTGAGAATGAATTTTATTGTTATCTTTTGGATTAGGCATATCAAAATTCATTTTGACTTGTAAACAAAACTTCTCATTGCCTCCTGTCTGGAAATCAAGTTCTAGGTCTCTTCTGGATGTCTGACTCAGATTCTCGGGTACAGCAGTCGTCGGTCTAGCACGGTATGATGCAAGTTCTTCTTCCAGTCTCTCTTTGGTTTCTTTTTCATTCCTCAATTTAGATTTTAATGCTTCAATCTCAGCCGTCAGACGATTAACCTGTCCATTATATTGGAATATGGTTTTTGTTAATGTTTCCTCCTTCTGTTTTATGGTCTTTTGAAGACTGTCATTCTTTTCTTTTAGCATTTCAATGTCAGCACAATATTTCTTTTCCTTTCCCTGGTTCTGATTTTTCATGGTGTCTATTTCCAGTCTTAGCATGGCAATTTCATCCTGCAACATTTGGTTTGTCTACAACAGATCTTGTTTTCCTTCATGACTGTCAGGAATCTAAGTAAAACAAAGGAGATTTTCAGGTAGCACTTAATAAAATGACATTATCATGATTTTCTCTAAAATTAAAGTATAACCTATATTTATATAATGAAAAGGCTACAGGCACCAAGGTGGCCCAGTCAGTTAAGTGTCTGACTTGATTATGGCTCAGGGCATGATCTCAGATTCTGTGGGTTCAAGCCCCACGTCAGGGTCTGTGCTGACAGTACAGAGCCTGCTTGGAATTCTCTCTTTCCCTTTCTCTGCCCCTCCCCTGCTTGCACTCTCTCTCTCAAAACTAAACAAACAAAAGGAAGAAAGGAAGCAAGGTAGAAAGACAAAGGAAAGACAGACAGATTGCAGATTGTGAATACCCAAATGGAAACAACATAAAGTTTGCTCCAAATCTCAAACTTTATAAAAGCATAAATTACCAAAAGTTCAAAATGGTAATTGAAGATACTGAATGCATGAGAGTAACAAAGAACTAATATGGAAAATTTTAAGAAGCTCAGCTTTCCTAAACTGGAAAGGCCCTTCTCTGATTTACAATAAACCACAAGGCCTGCAATGAAAGAGTCATAAATCTGACTCCATGTGAAAATTGAATTCACAGTCTGACATCTAACACAGCTACCCCACCATCAAATCCTTAGCTGGGCATAGACTTGGACAGATTACATTTCCTAAAATTCTTTTTTCTTGAGAATATTTCATAGAGCTCTGCTTTTCAAACATTTATATAGTCAGTTGTAAGAATTACATCTATCGACAACTGACAAATCTAGGCACAGTCCTAGAAACACTTGCATAGGCATCAGGGGACTCATTTGGTTGTCACAATTCTAGAAAGGAGATGTGAACAATGTGAGCTGCGGGGCTTTCCCCAGGCCTTCTCCCTCCACAGCGAGCGCTCTTGCACCAACACTGCTACATCTCTAGTGTAAATCCTCCGTACAAAAGAAGTCTTACATTTCAAAATACTGATAGTAAATAAGGTGAAATGTATACATCTGTTAGAAAATCAAGCGATTATTTACTGCTGCAATAACTTTTATTTCCCCTCACGTTGAAACTAGTAACAAATATAAAATAGGGGAAATAAACTGAACTATTTTATTAGGAATAAAACACTTATGTACCAATTATCATAAGTATCTATTATAGCACACCATTGTTCTCAAAAGCTCCTTGTCATGAACTAGGAGACGGCTTGAAGCGAACCGTTACTTTTCTCAAAAGCAGGAGACTCGATACCCAAAATATGATCTCTGAACTGGCTACATGTGTCCTCCCATCCATTACCGGACGTGCTGAACTACCTATGAATACATCAAGGTAGTGATGTAACTGTTGTAAAGCAAATCTTACATTGTTAGGAGCAAGGGTTTTGAGATGATGGAAAGCTCATTTCCTTTGGAAATAATAAAAGCCTCTCATTTGGATGAGGGCATTATGAATGTCACTACTTCTAGCAGACAAATGCATTTCATGAAAAATATCATTTTATCTAATGAGGCAGAAATCCCACCGTCCCCCATGCCGCTCCCCCAAATATACGTGCTTTTAAAATCCTCTAGACGTTTGATGAATGTATGGGTTTGGGTTTTTAAAATATGTGTATACATACATGGAGAACAAAAAGTAGTAATTAAGAAAATAAAATATACCAAATACATAACACAGATGTGTTTCAAAATAACTAAAGAAAATACCTCAGAATTCATTTTCTTACTAGCCATATCTATCTTCATTTGTTTGCAAAGGTGATTATTGAGAATCCCACCTTGTAATACTCTGGCATTCAGTTCTTGAGAAAGTTGCCACTGAGTGTCATTTTGCTCTTCTACAATCAGACACACATGTCATTACGATCCGGTCTCATACCATTAACCAAACGTGAAAAGCTCAAAAGGAGAACTTTAAAACAGTGTTCAAAGGAACATGAACTCACGATTTCGTTTATTTTAAACCCAAAGAATATATATTGAATCAAAGGGACACTATAAAACTTATGTATAATTGGCCATTTAGTATTGATGGAAATACACAACGTTTATCAGAAACTAATTTACCATATTCGACTGATTTTTTACAGTCGACTGCAGGTGCAGTCTTCTAACAGTGTTTTCTGGTTGAAGTTTTGTTTCATCTTCCTTAGTACATTGCTCTTGTGTTTTTTGTAAAATTTCCCTATTTTGTTCATCGAACTTCTCAGCATGGATTCTTTTTCCTTCTTCTTGTGTTAAAGGCAATCTGCAATTAAGTGTGTTTCTTTTAAAATTTGTTTTGTTAGAAATTAAAAGCTCAGTTTATAAGCGGATTCTACATATATTGGCTTATTATCCCAATGAAGATTCTATGTTCTCCAATTTTTTCCTTTCCAGGGCTCATGTTTTTAATTTCTCACTTCAACCTCTTCCAAAAGATACATACAGTTGAAAGGAAGCCACGAAAAAGCATTTTGCTACTTAGTTAGTCTCAGTCAGTAATAACTCTGGTAGACATTGTAGGGAAGGAATCCTGAAATTATTCTGGAAATGTGGAGTTGAAAATTTCCCTTTTTCCCACAGGTATCAATATTCCTCCATAGGACAGATAGTTCCTAATTAAAAAGAGAGGTTGCTATTGATAAACAAATTGATAAACTCCCTAGAAATAAAATGTCAACTTCACAGGACACCACAGGCCCGTCCAACAATGACTTGCAGGGGAAGACAGAGTCTGCAGACGTTTCCACAGCACACACCTGCGGATGACTGTCGTCCAAGCCCGGGCCAGCGGGTCTCATAGCTGTTGCCCTATACTTTTTGTTTCTTCTTCCACAAAACTTGCTACTTACCTTGCTATTATTATCTATTTAATGAATCATTTAGAAATCCCTTTTAGAACAACACAGGATCCATATGGATTAAGTAAACAATACAGAATAATATTTGTTTTCAGCATAAACCTTTGAATTAATTTTATCTACGTATGACAGAGATGTTGAAAAAACTTATCAGGAATCACTTTCCAAATTACTTTTTTAGTGTTTATTCATTTTTGAGACATAAAGAGAGAGGACACACAAACAAAGGAGGGGCAGACAGAGAGGGGGACAGAAAATCTGAACTGGGCTCCACACTGACAGCAGAGAGCCTGATGTGGGGCTCAAACTCACTAGCCCTGAGCTCATGACCTGAGCCAAAGTCGAATGCCTGACTGACTGAGCCACCCAGGCACGCCCATTTTACTTTTTTTAATTGAGAGAGAGATGGCACAAGTGGGCAAGGGTGGAGAGAGAGGAAGCGAGAGAGAATCCCACGAGGGGCAAAGAGAGACAGAGAGGTAGAGAGAGAGAATGAGAAAAGCGGATCTCACCCGAAGCGGGGCTCGTGCTCACCCAAAGGAGGGATCCAGTCCACCCGAAGCCATGCTCAAACTCATGAGATCATGGCCTGAGCCAAAGTCAGATGCTTAACCAACTGAACCAACCAGGAGCCCCCACTTTACTTTTTCTACCCCGCATATGTTAAGAATAAAACTGAATACATTTTTGAGACCTTTTCTGTCTTGAGAAAAATGTCCATTTTATATTCTGTTGGTGGGTATATATGTTAACATAAACTTTCTTGAAAACAATTCAAAGTATGGATCAAAGGCCTTCTTTAAACATTGTTATACTTTGGGGTCTGGGTGGCTCAGTCGGTTAAGCATCTGACTTTGGCTCAGGTCATGGTCTCAGGATCCATGGGTTCAAGCCCCTCATCGGGCTCTGTGCTGACAGCTAGCTCAGAGCCTGGACCCTGCTTCAGATTCTGTGCCTCCCTCTCTCTCTGACCCCTCCTGCTCATGCTGTCTCTCTCTCTCTCTCTCTCTCTCTCTCTCTCTCTCTCTCTCAAATAAATAAAACAGTAAAAATATTTTTAATTGCTATACTTTAACCAAATCATACTATATGAAGAACGTATTCCAAGTAAGTAGCCAGAAATGTAGAAACAGATTTATATAAAAGTCAATCCTTACAGCATTAAGTAAAATACAGGAAAATGAAAACCAAGCAATGTCCAATCTGTTAAATAATGAGATTTCCATATGGTGGACTTTTATATGGCCATTAAAATTATGAGTTGGAATATACATTAAATTATTAGAAGTATTCACTGTTATCAATTTGCTGTATTATTTCCATGAATCTCACACTTCACAACACAAAAGAAGTTTTCCTTCCTGTAAAATCTCAGAAGGGAAGTTATACCACTTACAAAACTTCCCCTAGACATCTGTAGGGAAAAAGGAAACAGTTCAAATATTTCTTTAAAACGAAGATTCTATACCTCAACAAGCAGAGTTCACATTTCAATTCGGCTTTTTGACGCTCTAACTCTGATTTCACTTCTTTCGTTTCCTAGAGCTCCTTTTGTAGTGTCTTGCCTTCTGTTTCCATTTTTTGAAGTTTTTCTTTAAGCTGTTCACAGCCTCTTTTTTCAACATTTAGTAAGCCTTCATATTCAAAAGATTCAGTCTGTGTTTTGAATAAGGCAACTGAATCTGCATCAGAGAAGAAACAAAAGCAGAAATAAAATAGAGGAGTACTTTTTCAACCCACAGGACTGTGTATTTTCAATTCACTCATGCACACATTGAATAAATATATACCTTCAATGTAAGACATTATACTAAGCTCTACAGAGAAAACAGAGAAGACCCCTGGCTACTGTTTAGCTTAAGGTCTAGTGATGGAGAAAGACAACTAAAATGATCATTATAATTCAGATCGTTCCTGTTAGAAAATGAGCTCTATGATCATAACTTGAAATTGATTGCACCCAAGGAAGATTTCCCTGAGGAAGAGAGAACCATGCTGAGGAATGAAGGATAAGCAGGAAGCAAGTAAACAAAGGAGGAAGAAGATCCCTCTAGACAGTCTAGCACATGTGCCAAAGTTCTACTGTAAACTGCTTCTGGCCAGGATGGAGTGACACATCCTGATTTTATCTTCCTACCTGAAGCAAGGAAAAGCAAAACAGACAAAATAATTTTTCAAATGATCTTCAAGACACAGGACTTCAGGCAATGAAGGACAATGGTCCCCGAAAACAAAACTAGTTAGCCTAACACATGCCCATCTCCCTGCCTTAAGAGAATTTTCAGGCCATGACACATGAGAAAAAAAAGAAACCACCAGAGTCCTTGAATTGAGGGGATGAACCTGAGAGTCATCTGAATTCAAGGCAGATAGAGATGACAGGTCAGACATACAGGAGAAGAGAAAGCAGAACATAGAAAGAACCCTAGCGATCTGTGGAGGGCTCCCCTTGGGTATTCAGCAGAATAACAACTAATGCATACGTGTAAGGAAGTCACCTCTGACCAAGTGAAAAAAGACACCTGAAAAGAGGAGAGGAAACACCGCCTGGTACTCACACAGCATGAGGGATAGTATCTCTTCACATTAGCTAGCGTGAGAAAACTCATAGTGTGCCTTAGTCTGACCACTACTCTGGATTCATCTAATAATTCATGAGAGCACGCCTGAAGGATCAAACTGTTTGTAGGTCACTTAAGTATATCTCCAAACAAAGCATGAAAAGGCAAGTCGAGGCATAGAAGCTATTTCTTAAAAATCAAATAAGACTTACAGACACGTAAACTATGTTAGACATGAAAAATACCATGGATAGAAATAAACACATGTTAGACATCCCAAATTAAGGCTAAAGTTTAACATCAGAAAACTGAAAAAACTTCAAGTGGGAAATACACAATTGCCTAAAGAGGCAGGGGAAAAGGACAGGGAAAACAATATTTAGGGAAGAAAATGGCCAAAAGCTTTCTAAACTTCATGAAAACTATAATCCCACAGACCCAGGAAGTATCTGACTAGGAAAGAAGAAATGGAAGTAAACTATTGCATTTTCTTAAACTCTATATGGCGTGGTGTAACATTACTGGAAGGTAGACTGTGATGCTTAAGTCATATACTATAAAACCTAAACCAAGCACTAAAATAACTAATCTAAAAAGTGATAGCTAGTAAGCCTAAATAAATGAAGAAGTAAAAAAAATGACTCAGTCATCAATCACTTGATGAAAAGAGAGCAGAAACAGAAGAGAATGGAATCAAAGAGCAGATAGAACAAATGGAAATCAAACAGCATGAGGAGAGATTCAAATCAGCTATATCAATAATCACATTAAATGAAAACAGTCTAAAACCCTCAATAAAAAGGCAGCCTGTCAGAATGGACAAAAAAGGAAGACTCAACTCTATACCACCCATAAAATGGTGCACTTTAAATGAAAAGATAGAACTTGGTTAAAAAGACAGAAATGTGATATACCACTCTAACACTTGAGAAAAGAAGGCTGAGCTGGAGTGGCTATATTAATAAGAGAGAAAATAGTTTTCAAAGCAAAACATAGCAACAAATAATAGATCAGTTTCCAATGAAAAAAGGGTCAATTAATAGCAATAAAAATCTATTAATAGCTACAAAATACATGAAGCCAAAATTGATACACATGAATAGAGAAATAGGCAAATTCACAATTATAGTCAGAAGATCAGCAAGGACACAGTAGACTTGACCACCACCATTCTTCGCAAGTGTCCATGGAACTTTTACCCTACAAGACTATATTGTGGGTCATAAATTAAAACTTTTTTAAATGTTTTCTTAATGTTTTATTTATTTTTGAGACAGAGACAGAGCATGAGCGGGCAGGGGCAGAGAGAGAGGGAGACACAGAATTGGAAGCAGGCTCCAGGCTCTGAGCTGTCAGCACAGAGCCCAATGTGGGGCTCAAACCCAAGAACGTGAGATCATGACCTGGGTCAAAGTCGGAAGTTTAACCAACTGAGCCACCCAGGCACTTCATAAAATAAGTCTTAATAAAAGGAAGAAGTCAAAAGGACTGAAGTCATAATACTGTGTCCCCTGACCACACAGCAATCAAATTAGAAAGCAAGAATAAATATATCTCTGGAAAATACTCAAATATTTGTGAACTAAATAACACATCTCAATAATCCCTGGGTCAACGAAGTAATGAAGAAAGAAATTGGAAGGAATTCTGAACTCAATGAAAATAAAACCATATTAGAATATCTAGAATCCTACTTTAGGATTCACATGAACACTGATACAACTCAATGTATATGTTAGTAAAGAACAAAGTTCTCAAATCAATGACACTTTGTTTTACCTTGAGAAACTAGAAAAATAAAAACAAATAAAACCCAAGCCAGTGGGAGAAAGGAAATAAAAAATCAAAGACAAAATAACATGACATAAAGCAGAAAAACAATTGATAATAATCAATGAAACCAAAATGCTTTCAAACAGGTGAATAAAAGTAATATATTTCTACCAAGCCTGATCATGATAAAAAGAGAAAGAAAGGAAATATTAACAATATATCAGAAATTAATAATGGGGTATTACTACAGATTCTACAGATATTAAAAAATAAAAAGTAATGTTATGAATTCTATGTATATTTAAATTTGACAACTCATATGAAGTGTCCTTGAAAGACAGAAATTATCCAAGCTTCATCAAGAATATGGGGTGCCTAGCTTGCTGGCACAGTTGCAAGAGTATGTGACTCTTGATCTCTGGGGTATGAATGAGTTCAGGTCCCATGTTGGGTGTAAAGACTACCTTAAAAGAAAAGAAAATTAAATAAAATGTAATTAAAATACAGAAGCGAAATAATCCTGTGTCTACAAAAGAATCTAAAGTCCTAAAGATCTTCCCATAACAAAATTCTCACAGTTCATGGGTTCAAGCCCCCCATGTGGTTCTGCCCTGACATATCAAGACCTGCTTGGGATAGTGTCTCTCTCCCTCTGTCTCTCTGCCCCTCTTGTGCTCTATTTCTCTCAATAAATGAATAAACTTAAACAAAGGAAGAAAATCATAGATGAGTACACTTGGAGTAAGAAACAATGACCTTACTCAGGGAAAGCACATAATAACTATCTATAAAATATATTAAACTGATAGGATACTATAAACCTACACAGCACTCTGACATTTTGAAAATCAATATAAAAGTGGAAGAGGTAGGCATTAAGATGGTAGAATAGGAGGGGGATCGGAATTTCTCTAGTCCCTCAAACACAGCAGTATTGAGGCCAGAACACTTGGAATACCAGGAATATCAGCTGTAGAGTGACTGAAAAATCTCCATAGGTGGAAAGACACAGCTTGGTGGGACAGAAGTGAGTGTATGCAAACTGGGAGTTTTAGAAGATGGTATCTAAGAGGAGGGGAAGATATCAGAGAAGTAGGGAGCTCGCTAATTTTTGCCCACCCACAACTATCAAACTGAGAAGGACTGAAGCCACAATATTCTTATCTGTAAGAGTGGGAGGAAAACACACAGAGTCCACAAAGAAGACAGCCTCATAGGTGCCTGAGGCTACCTCCAGAAACAAGCCAAAGTACACACGTTGGAGAGTCCCAAATATCACTGAGTAGGGAAATAAAATACCCAAAGGCACAACAAGAGAAACTGAGAGACACCATTCCAAGAACACTTCTGAAGGGATAGGCCATGGACAGTCTATGGGCCTCCATTAATATAGCAATACAAACAGGTGCAGAGTGCAGAGTGATCTTTTAAAACTGACAAGGGACAGATAGCTAGCCAAAATGATGAAACAGAAGAATTCTCTTCCAAAGAAATTCCAGGAAGAAGTCACAGCCACAGAACTGCTCAAAACAGATATACACAACATAACTGAGCAAGAATTTAGAACAATTGTCATTAATCGCTGGGCTTGGAAAAAGCATGGAAGTCATCAGAGAAGCTATTGATACAAAGACTAGGGACCTTCAAAATAGCTGTGAGGAATTACAAAATGCTATAAATGAGGTGCATAATAAAATGGAGGTGTCCACTGCATGGATTGAAGAGGCAGAGAAGAGAATAGGGGAATTAGATGACACAGATATAGAAAAAGAGGAAGCAGAGAAAAGGAGAAAGAAATTTATCCAGGAGCATGAAAGGCGAGTTCGAGACCTGAGTAATATAATCAAATAGAACAATGTCTGTATCACAGGAATTCCTGAAGGAGAAGAAGAAAGAGAAAAAGGTCCCGAAGGGGTGCTTGATCAAATTATAGCCGAGAACATCCCCAATTTCAGGAAGGAAATAGACATTGAAATCCAAGAGTTGGTGTTTTCAAAAAATAAACAAAATTGATAAACCTCTAGCCAAGCTCCTCAGGGGGAAATGAGAGAACACCCAAATAAACAAAATCATGAATGAAAATAGATCTGTTACAACCAATCCCACAGGAATACAAGCAATCATCAGAGAATACTATGAAAAATTATATGGCCACAAACAGGACAACCTAGAAGAAATGGACAAATTCCTAAACACACATGCACTACCGAAATTCAACCGGGAAGAAATAGAAAATCTGAACAGACCCATAACCAGTGAAGATATTGAATCAGTTAACAATAATCTCCCAAAAATAAGAGCCTGGGGCCAGATGGCTTCCCAGGGGAATTCTACCAGACACTAAATGCAGAGTTAATAGCCATTTTCTCAAGGCATTCCGGAAAATAGAAATGGAAAAAAACCTTCCAGACTCATTCTATGAAGCCAGCATCACTTTGGTTCCCAAACCAAACAGAAACCCAACAAAATAAGAAAACTACAGGCCAATATCCTTAATGAATACATATGGAAAAATACTCAACAAGATACTAGCAAATCATATAAAAAGAATTATACACCATGATCAGGTGGGATTCATTCCTGGGTTACAAGGCTGGTTCAATATTTGCAAATCAATATCCATCAATGTGATACATCATCTTAACAAAAGAAAAGATAAAACACTATTATGTTGTCGATAGCTCAGAAAAAGCATTTGACAAAATTTAGCATCCCTTCTGAGTAAAAATCCTTGAGAAAGTCGATATAGAGGGAACTTACTTAAACATCACAAAAGCCATTTATGAAGATACCACAGCTAATGTTATCATCAATGGGGAAAAACTGAGAATTTCCCTCTGAGATCAGGAAAATGACAAAGATGTCCACTCTCACCACTGTTGTTTCACATAGTGCTGGAAGTCCTAGCATCAGCAATCAGACAACCAAAGGAAATAAACAGCATCCGAATTAGCAAAGATGAAGTCAAACTTTCACTTTTGGCGGATGACATGATACTCTACATGGAAAACTCGACCTGAAGCACCAGAAGCCTACTAGAACTGATCCATGAAATCAACAAACTTGCAGGGTAAAAACTCAATGTAGAGAAATCAGTTGTATTTTATACACCAATAATGAAGCAAAGAAAAGGAAATCAAGAAACTTATCCCATTCACAACTGCACAGAAAACCACAAAATACCTAGCAATAAACCTAACAAAAGATGTAAAAGGCCTGTATGATGAAAACTATAAAAAACTTATGAAAGAAATTGAAGAGGACACCAAGAAATGGAAAAAACATTCCATGCTCGTGGATCAGAAGAATAATCCTTGTTAAAATGTCCTTACTATCCAAAGCAATCTACACATTTAATGCAATCCCCATAACAATTGCACCAGTATTCATAGCTAGAATAAACTCTCCTCAAATTCATGTTACCACAAAAAACCACTAATAGCCAAAGTAATATTGAAGAAGAAAACCAAAACAGGAGGCATCACAATCCCAGATTTTAGCCTCTATTACAAAGCTGTCCTCATCAAGACCATATGGTATTGGCAGAAACACAGAAAAACAACCAATGGAATAAAATAGAGAACCCGGAACAGGACCCACAAATGTATGGCCAACGAATCTTTGACAAAGCAGGAAAGAGTATCCAATGGAAAAAAGATAGCCTCTTTAACAGGTGGTGCTGGGAGAGCTGGACAGCAACATCCAGAAGAAAGAAACAACCCCTTTCTTACAGCACACAAAAAAGTAAACTCAAAATGGATGAAGACCTCAATGTGACACGGAAGACCATCAAAACCTACAAGAGCAAGTAGGAAAGAGCTTCCTTGACCTCAATCGCAGCAATTCCCTACTCGACCCATCCCCAAAGGGAAGGGAATCAAGAGCAAAGATGAACTATTGCGATCTCATCAAGATAAAAATCTTCTGCACTGCAAAGGAAATAATTATGAACACTAATAGGCAACCGACGGAATAGGAAAACATAGTCGCAAGTGACATTTGGATAAAAGGCTAGTATCCAACATCTATAAGGAACTCCCCAAACTCCACACTTGAAAACCAAACAATCCAGTGAAGAAATGGGCAGAAGACACATGAAGAGACATTTCTCCATAGAGGACATCCAGATGGCCAACAGATACATGAAATGATGCTCAGCACCACTCATCATCAGGGAAATACAAATCAAAACTACACTGAGATACCACCACACCGGTCAAAGTGCCTAACATGAACACATCAAGAGACTATTGATGCTGGCGAGGATGTGGAGAAATGGGCACCCTCCTTTCCTACACTGTTGGTGAGAATGTAAACTGGTACAACTCTAGAAAACAGCATAGAAGTTCCTCAAAAATTATCCATAGAACACCCCTCTGACCCAGCAGTAGGACTCCTAGGGATTTACCCAAGGCATACAAAGGTGCTCATGCATAGGGGCACATATACCCCAATATTCACAGCAGCACTTTCAACAGTAGCCAAATCATGGAAAGAGCCTAAAAGTCTATCAACTGATGAGTGGATCAAGACGATGTGGTGAGTAAGATTCTATTTCAAATCACTAACTAGGATAGAAAAGTGCACATATACTAGTGTGACTATGCTGCTTGATGGGATGAAAAGTGATCTTTCCTTAGAGGAACAATTCATGCCCCTGAGAGGATAAACGTGAAAGCCGATGGCAGAATGCAATAGCACACCCTGCATGTAGCAGAGCAGAACCATTTATACCATTATCCTACAAGCAGTTACCATGTTCTGCCATTCGTCCCATAATTTACTCAGGACCCAGTTGTGTTGACAGTTCAGTTGAATCCATAATTTCTTTTTCATCAGAGAAAGGGTACTGAATTGCTCAGCCTGGATATACACTTGTAGAATAAGAGTCAATAAAAGCATTCATTTTTGTCCATACCCATGTGGGCTACTGGTATGCCTACATTGCTTGTATCCACTAGGTTAGCCATCTCGATCCACTCATGCAAGAAGGTATATGAAACACATCTAAGAAATAATGTACAATAAGCTATCGATATGAAAATGTGATTACCAAAAAGGGAAAAATAAATTTCATTGCCACAAAATTTTTAGATACTGAAAAGCTTTTCTATTTTGAACTCAGTGTCAAATTTACTGAAAAGACCCATTTTCACATTTAGGAAATGAACCCTGTAATCATTGCTTTCCAAAATTAATGAGATTTGGTAGATCATGTCAGTCTTTACAGGGTTGTAATTTTTATAATTCTTTTAACTTTTTTTTAAATACAAGGTTTTCATGAAGCAGCTATCATATCATGGGGCACCTAGGTGGCTCTGTCAATTGAGCATCCAACCTCAGCTCAAGTCAGGTCATGATCTCATGGTTCGTGGGTTCAAGTCCTGCACTTAACTCTGTGCTGACAGCTCAGGGCCTGGGCCAGCTTTGAATTCTGTGGTTCCCTCTCTCAGCCCCTCCCCCACTTGTGCTCTGTTTCTCTCTATACATTTCAGAAGAATAAATGTAAATAAATATAATAAATAAATAGAATTTTTAAAAATTTCAGCACAAAAACTGAGAAAGCATAAGGCCCAGAAAAAATGTTTGTAACACCCTGAATTTTTCAGTATTGATAGGTGAAAATTTCATAATGGACTAATACCAGGCTAACAGAACAAGAGCTTCCTTTGCCTCCCTATCTCTTTACGTGGCTTCCTTCAAGCTGTCCTCTATGTGAGGGTTCAGCAAAGTACAGCTGGGGGACACACCCACCTGCCAGCTGGTTCTGAAAATTAAGTTTTATTGCAGCACGGTCACATGTCTTCACTACATACTGCTACAGCTCCTTTCACACTACATGGCAAAGCAGAGAGACCATATCGCCTAAAGTAGTCACTGGTGCTTTAAGAAGAAAGCACGGTGGATCCCCATGTTACGCCATAACCCGAGGGTCCCAACTCAAATCTCACCTGATTCCTCGTCTGCCTCAAATTCTCCAAATCTCCTGCATCAAATACTGCAGGTGGACTCCCTAAGAGCCATTCCATACTCTTCATCTTGCAAGACACTCACAACTGTATATGGATATTCATTGTCCCAGTACACACAGAAGGGGGCCTCACCGCAACTTCAGAAAGAAAAACCATTAT
Source organism: Suricata suricatta (assembly GCF_006229205.1). Taxonomy (NCBI): domain Eukaryota; kingdom Metazoa; phylum Chordata; class Mammalia; order Carnivora; family Herpestidae; genus Suricata; species Suricata suricatta. The sequence continues at coordinate 113,543,164 of NC_043709.1, forward strand.
TCTAAGCTAATCACAGAACCTGATTTACCAGTGACGAGTTTAGGAGTGAGCATGTGATATAACCTAGTCTGGAAAATGTCAGAGGAAGTATGCTGCAAGCCTCTTCCTAGGGAAAAGAAACACAAAGAAAAAGAGTCCTTCCAGCCATTGGACACAGTCATGTGAGAATAAGATGTGGAGCTGCTGCTCCTGGCCGACCAAAGGAAGAAAAAAATTCAACCAACTCCAAAACTGAACAAGAGACTTCTGGAATCCTGATGGCATCAGCGAACCATCCAAGCAATTCTGCTTCCTAGTTTTCAGTCACTGTTGTAAGTCACCTATTATTTACCGCCTAAAGCATTCTCCCTGATAAAGTTTCCTAAGGTCTACAGGGTAAGATCTACTCCATTCTGCAGCACTGAAAAACCTTCATACGCTTGTCTTAGCTACGTATTCACCTCATTCCCAACCATTCCCATAGACACCTGTTGCACCAGCAAAACTGAACTGCTCACAAATCCTGCAAGGTTCACTCCACACCTTAGCCTTTGCACTGCTGTTTATTCCAGCAAACATGGAATCGTGATAGATGTTCCTCCTGCAAACA
>NC_043709.1:113543852-113565555 GCF_006229205.1 Suricata suricatta
TAACCTATGCTTCCCAATAAGGCACTGGGTTTCTTCTGTACAATGGCTAGCTGTCTGTAAAAAACAGCTTCACTGGCATTGCTGCACACTCGCTAAGTTTTGCAGTTCTTATTATTTGCCACTTGTTCACAGAACCAGGAAAGTAGTGTAGAATTCCCAGTTTTGATGATGGTTCATTATTTAATGAGACCAATCACTAGGTAATAATATTTACTAAATGTAATCCACTTGCAAACATTATAGAAAAGATCCATTTCTATAGCAAGTACAATTTGTTACTAGATGTTTCAGGCGGAAATTCTTAAAACATAGTTACTTAAAAATCTTTTTTTCTTGGGGTACCTTGATGGCTCAGTTGGCTATCTGACCATCTCAGGTCATGATCTCGTGTTCATGAGTTTGAGCCCCACTTCGGGCTCTCTACTGCCAGTAGTGGAGCTTGCTTTGGATCCTCTGTCTACCTCTGTCTGTCCCTCTGCTGCTCACTCTCTCTCTCTTTCCCTCTCAAAAACAAACATTTAAAAATATATTTTTCTTATCATACCAAGATATTATATGGTATTTTAGAGATCTTGAATAAAATAACATATTTCTTGTCCCATAATATTGCCTCATGTTTTCAATTGCCTGCAATTAACTTCTTAAATAATTCTGGATAATAGACTATGAAGAAAAAATTCAGAAGGAAAAAATATACATGCAATTCACACATGGGTGTTTTTTTCTGCATTGTTCTTTCATTATCAAAACTTCCTTACACTGACTTTACCTATGTTAGGACAGCAAGACCAATTCACTTCATAAAGTCTTACCTGGAGGGCAACTTTGGGAAGAAATTTTTGGTGTCTTTTCTTCTTCACAAATGGAGATTTCCTGGTATGGCCTATGAATAACAAAGGGTGATAAATACTGTTACTATTTTAACACTGATATGAAAGTTATTTACCAAATATATCAAATTCTTAGGGTATTTCAAATTAAATCTGAGCTAATATCATCACATGAATTGCCCTATATACTTCAAGTCCATACGTTCTATAACCATTCATTACGCATGGAGTTAAAGAAGAAAAACCCATACGATGAACCAGTCATGAATTCAGGGCATTACAGCTTAGTAAATTAGTATTAGTTTGCCATAATGGAAAGTGTTTTGAATTGAGAAGTCCTAGCTCTACCACCAATAGCTATTTCTTCTTCCATAACCACTTCTGTTTGGCTCAAAGCCTTCAGCTATAAATCAAGTATCTGACTGCCTTATTTTACAAGGTTAACAGGAGGACGTCATGAGATATGATACCCAAAACATGGCCTCTCAGGCAAGGTGGTACCTATGACTCTGGTAAGGGCAATCTGAGACCTCCCATGACCTAAGAAAAGAGGCTCCACAGGATTGAAAGCAGGAGTAATGGAACACCTGGGTGGCTCAGTCACTTAAGCGTCTACCACTTGATCTCAGCATGGGTGTTGATCTCATGGCCATGAGTTCAAGCCACGTGCTGGGCGCCACGCTGGGCATGGAGCCTACTTAACAAAAAAGAAGGCAGAGGTACAGATCTAGTTAAAAAGCACAAAGGAAAGTCTGATCTCTACCTGCAGCATTATTTGACCCTCTCTGACAGCTTAGAATCGTCTCAACTACCATCTTCTGGCAGAAAAAACAAGGAAGATCCTTAACGGGTAACTCATAATGAAGGTCTGGGTGAAGATATGGGTCCCATGTAAGTTTTCTGAGTGTGTAGGGAAAGGGGTGCTGGCTAAAGCCAGGAAGCCCAGCTGCCAGAACAGGGTGCTGGTTTTGGAAGAGCCACTGACCATATGTGCATGTGTAGTGAATTTTTACAAGTTGTAACTTTGAAGTCTAAGTGTGGATCACCATGAAGACTGAAACGTCTGGATCAGCAAGGACATCCTGGGAGCAAAGGTCAACATCACCAGACTGCAGAACCAGTTACATTAGCAGTGCTGCAGCAACAGAATCAAAGGAAAGTGTAGATGATTAGAATGTCCTCTTCCCCCTCCAAATGACTTGTGAAAGAGGACTGTCTTTGTGATTACCGAGATCTATAGGTTCTTGGAAAATTCCAGGGACAGAGTACAGGAGATGGCTCTCAAAGGAAAGTACAGGGTGTTCTACAAAACTGAATATTCCAAGACCCAAGTAACAACTTATAAAAAGGAGATGTAACATTCATTGTTCCCCATGCATAGGGGTTACAAAGGGAATGAAATGGATAAGGTTAGGATCCTTAAGGATAAAGGTCTCCAAAGTGCTGAATCAAGAATCCTGAACCCATTCCTACTTCTAACTAGTCTAGCTCTCTGCTTGATTTCTGGCTATGGCGGGAGACTAACTCACTGCCATTCCAAAACTGCCTGGACCATACTATGAAATCTCATTTGTGACATACAAAGTAACAGGTCAATTATTTGAAGCCTCAGTGTAGTAATAACTAGCATTTTAATATAAACACATAATAAACCATTAGTAAGAGCATATACCTCTGCACTCCATCCATACATATCGAGAAAAGGCATCCACATCGTGCTCAAGAAGAAGCCTGGCTCTACTTGCTGATTTAGTGGTTGCAGTAAACATGAGGGCTGTTCTAAAATAACAGAGCGATAACATCACTCTTGGGAATTTAAAGTTCTCTGAGCAGCCTATCTGATATATTTTTTCAGGTTAATATCTTGCCTATCCGTACAGAATTGACCATTTACATAAATGATCTCCGAGGCTCAAACGAATGGATGAAAAAGGAGCTTCTTATCCCACTTGGGTAATAATGCATTCTAGAAGTTGCTAATTTAAAGTCCTTTGATGAATGAGAAACTATGCTGAGGTCACTTCCCTGAATAGGTAAAGATTTTGAATAAGAATTCCCCATCTCTTCCTTCATCTGGCACAGTGGATTTCAAAGCCATCTAGAGGTCAAGTAAGTATAAAAACTATCTGCAGGCTTAAAATGATCATATGTTAATGCTAAAGGTAATAAAGTAGTCCTAATGATAGTTAACCATGGTGATAAGCATATGGTAGGCATTCAATTAAATGTTGTATATACAAAATGTTATTTACACCCAACCACCCTTGAAGAATATATTAACATTCTTCTTTTCACATCAGTAAAAATATTAGTGATGATACATAATGCTCCCAAGGTCACATTACCTAGCAAGTAGGAAGGCTAGGAATTAAACTACTCTTGTGTGAATCTAAACCCATCTTTTTTCTTAACACCTATCTATAACTTATCCTCATTAAAGGAATAGTCCATTCAATTAGAGTTACCTTTCATCTTTCTACCCATACCACATAAAAATGAAATCAAAACAATATACTGGACTGAAAAAGGATAAAAATGGATGAGCAAAAGTATCTGGTAATAGTAAATATCACTTAGAGGTCATTTAAAAACATCATTAGTTCTCAAAAAAAATTTAAAGCAAAGATTATCCATAAGTCAAAACAACTCCTATTTATGTTTAATATGCATCTTTTTCAAAAAACATTTATTTATTTTTGAGAGACAGAAAACAAGCAGGATAGAGGCAGAGAGAGAAAAGGGGACGGAATCTGAAGCAGCTCCAGGCTTTGAGCAGTCAGCACAGAGCCGGATGGGGCACTTGAAACCCTGAATCATGAAATCATGACCCAAGCCAAAGTCAAAGGCTTAACCAACTGAACCAACCAGGCACCGTAACATACATCTTTTAAGGAAAATATATATGAAGTGGAAGTTCATTTTTAAGTTTATTTATGATTCTGGAAAGAAAGAAAGGGAATACGAGAGTGTGGCTTAGAGCAGAGAGAGAGAGCGGGAGGGAGAGTGATAAAACTAGAGAGAATCCTAAGCAGGCTCTGCACTGTCAGCACAAAGCCTAGCGTGTGGTTCAAACCCATGAACCACGAGATCATGACCTGAGCCAATGTCGGGGACTTAACTGACTAGGCCACCCAGGTACCCCTTTGTAGCAAAGTTTAAAAAAATACCGTAAAAGTGTTAAGAAGACCAATATTGTATTATAAAGGAAACTAAGGGCTGAGAGTCCATCCTTTCAAAACTAATATGAAATCCCTTTAGCTAACATCAAACCCTGTGGCAAAAAAATAAATAGATAAAAATAAAAGACTTTAGGGGCAGCTGGGTGGCTCAGCTGGTTAAGCATCCAACTCTTGATCTCAGCTCAGGTCTGGATCTCTGAGTCATGAGTTCAGGCCCAGGGTTGGACTCCACACTGAGCATGGAACCTACTTACAATTAAAGGTTGCAAATGACATCAGTCAACATTATCAGGGATTATGAATTATGCTATAACCTCTTCATGTTGCCCAGTCAGAATCATTGCTTTCTGCCTACCTGATGACGGGTTGGGATTTTTCACAATATAATTATAAATGAACCTTCCTATTAAGTTAATCTTCCTGACTAGAATAACTATTACCACTCTCAAAGAATCTTAAGATTAAATAAAAACAACTCCTGAACCTTGTAATAGTGTGAACTGTATGTACAGCTGATTTCTCTTCTGGTAAATCTTCCACATTCTCTTCGTTGTTCTCATATATTGTGGGAAGTGGTGTGAAGCCAGCCTGTAAAAGAGCAAAAACAATTTATAATTCACAAAATTACATATTTCCATACTGAATGTTGAACCTTACAGAAGATCCCCTATTGTAGATATATCACACAAGGAGGAAATTAAAAAACCTCTTCCTTCTCACTCCTGTACTTTCACCTGCTGCTCCTTCTCTTTAAAATAGCCCTCCTCGACAAATGCAGTATTTGACATGTTTCAGGTTAGTACTAAAATGGGTAGAAACTTCCAGAGCTAGAAGCTGCATTCAAGCTGAACAAGAGTTAGGAACATAGGGTTAAGTGAATTGATAAAAATTATAGTTTTATGACTCTTTTTGTTGGAAATATTGTTGGTCCTTTAATGTTTGCTTATCCAGATTAAGAAACTGTCTCTTAAGATATCTGTGACATACAGAAATGTCATAAAGTATTTGTAATCTAGAGCATTCAACTTTTCTCTCTACTTAAACCATCTGAAATTTAGAAACTCAGTGAGTATTCTTTCTTTCATGGCCATTACAATTGTTTGCATAAGTTCAATAAGAATCTGTTCATTTTATAGTAAGACACCATTGGGTTGTTTGACCAAGGCTTTGACTGGAATGTCCTATTTGAGAGTCAGGCATAGATTCAGATATGACCTGGCAGCTTTAAGGAACTAAGGTTGACTTTATGGAAATGTTGGCTGCATACCTCGCTTACAGAGTTCCCAGCAGCCTTCCCAGGTGAGTAAAGAAGGTCACTTCCTGGCAGGTGCAGGGACTTCAGCAGATGTTGGGGAACTCGGGAAGAGGAGTTTGCCCAATTTAACAGGTATTGCAGGCCCGTCTGATGGAAAGTGCTTGGCTTAGCTTGGCTTGGCTTCTGGCCCAGAGTGGCTACTAAAAGTCCAACCTGGAGATTCCTTATAAAAGGACCCAGCAAAGCAAGCCTTATAAAGTCCTCATGAACAATCTTTATTCTTGCTGAGCTTATGTAAATAATTAGGCCAAGGTTGTTTAGGATGGACTCGGTCCACCAATGCATTAGTTTCGATTTGACTATTTCTGTTAATGGAGGTTTTTTTAGAGAGAAAAACTATGTTTCAGCAATGCACTACTGTAAATGTAATCCCCACTCTCTCATGCTCTACCTCCTCCTCTCCCTCTCAAAATAAATAGATTTTTAACAAAATAAAACCAAAGAACTATTAAATGCATAAGAATAGGGTATCAATTCCCAGATGTCAAAAACCTAAGAAATGTCTGGAAGACCTGGAGTGTGATACATGCTATTTCCTTCAACTTGATACATGCTGCTTCCTTCAACTCTCTCCAAAAACATTAGCCTATCATCTGTCTCTGTGTCTGTGAGAAGTTAAAATGAATATTATTGGTTATCTCTGTTGGTTTAAGGAGTTATTTTTCATCCAACCGTCTGACATTCACTGGTACCCAGAAAGTAATGGGTGACCTTTTTATAAGTAGACTGTGACTCATTAAAGATTTTATATCTTTTGTCACCCATTCATTGTATTACCAAATGGTTATTACAAGCAGAGTTTTCCTGACTCCAAGAAAATCATGAATCTTTTTTATTATTTGAAGCTATGTGATAAACCGTGAGGATGTCTGGTAAATTCATGTAGCCCTGGCATAATCAACATGGTAGTTATTAACATCACAATGTAGCTAGTGACAATACAGTGGAGAATTGTTTTAGAAATTTAGTTTCATTATCTTGGTGAACTGATTTGTCTATTTCATTAAAAATCTGGGAGAAGTAAACAAATCAAGATTGCAGTTTTAATAAGCATTGGACAAATTCTTAATGTGGGTTTTACGAGTCTTCTTGTTTTAATGATTTTAGACAGAAGGAGAGAATGTGAATGGGGGAGGGGGCAGAGGGGGAGAGAGAGTGAGAGAGAGTATCTTCAGCAGACTCCATGCTGAGTGCCAAGCCCAGTGTGGGACTGAGTCCCCAACCCTAGGATCATGACCTGAGCTGAGGTCAAGAGTCAGATGCCTAACTAACTGAGCCACCCAGGTGCCCCTGTTAGGAGTCTTAATAGCAGATTTCATGGCATGTTGGGGCCTAAGGTTTAGGTAAATCATGATACTGATACTTTAGGAAAGTTTTCATACAAATATTTGCTTTATGGACAACCAAAAGACAAGTAGGCTACTGACTAAATTTGGTCTCTGGATATATTTAGATTCCTCTGTAAATTGAGTCAACTATTAAAATTATGACACTTATGCAGAAATCTTGATTTCAGACTTTTCTTGTAGAATCACATCTGGTACTTTGAGCCCACACTGCTGGTTGGTATGCTTTTAAGTGGCTGCCCTGTTTCTATGAGGCATTTGTCTCTCCAGTTGTCCATTATCCCCACCTAGGTTCTTGTCTTACTCGAGTCACCTACTTTGCCTCCTTAAGCATTGTGTTTGCAATTACTCTATAATGCTATGAATATATGTAGATATATATGTGTGTGTATGTATATATTTGTTTCAAGAGTATGCTAATCAGATCTCTTCATAGACACAATAAACCTTGGTAATTTTTTAAAATTTATTTTGATAGGAGGAGGTTGAGAGAGAGAGAGAGAGACAGAGAGAGAGAGGCAGAAAGAGAGAATATCTCTTAGGAGGCACTATGTTTGAACTCATGAATCATGAGATCACAACATGAGCCAAAACAAAGAGTCAGATGCTTAGCTGACTGTGCTACCGAGGTGCCCATGTTTTATGGGAAATTGTGATAATGATTTCAAGGTTTCAAAATGATCAATATTAATTTAAATATACATATTGCATTTTATGTTTATGTCTTAGGAATAGGATTGAATTTTCCAAGTGAGAATTTATAAGTTGTTTTTGCATTTTATTTTTTTTAATGTGTATTTGTGAAGGAGGGAAAGAGAGCAAAGCCGCACTCCTGAGTGGGGGAGGAGCAGAGAGAAAGGGAGACACAGTCTGAAGCAGGCTCCTCGCTCTGAGCTGTCAGCATAGAGCCCCACCTGGGGCTCAAACTCACAAACCATGAGATCATGACCTGAACCAAAGTTGGACTCTTAACTGACTGAGCCACGTAGGTGTCCCTATAAGTGGGTTTAAGAAAAAAACACTTTTTCCTTATGTATACTATACATAATCATATTCCTATTGGCGTATTGATGAGCCTTACTAGATTAACCACGGTTCCAGTTGAAAAGGTTATGCATATTGCAGAAAATATTATCTTTCTCCTCAGCATAGTTCCCTAAAAATGCAAATAATTTACTAGCTATCATCATGCTAAAAGTGATCTGTGTAAAGCAGTATTTGAATTTTTATGGAAAAGCGATGATATTTTTATTTCTGATTTATATTTTGCCTAAAATATAAAGTAAATGACTATTACTGTGAAAACTAGAATACAAATGGATTTTCTGAAGAGTTATGCATTAGTACCCCAGAATGATGATAATTGAGAATAAAATTGAACATGGAGCTTCCTAACAGTTAAGATAAAAAATGTAGCATTTTATACTAGGAGCAACCCATGGACTATTTAATGTTAAGTAATCAAAGAACTTTTGAAGCCTGTCTCTTTGAGTTCAGAGCCCATCTCCCTAGTGACCCATTTGGAGCAGGAATGCCTTATGGTGACATGTAGGATGTCAGTGGATCCTGATACCATCAGTAGAAGAGAGGCAAGTTTGTAGAACATGGAGACAACCTTACCTTTATCAGAAAGCTCTCAAAACTATATCCCTGAAGTGCTACTTCCTCCAGTGTTAATGTTTGCCCCCCAAAAGTATTGTACAATGGGGATTAATCAGATTTAATTGGATTTCTGTAATCCTAGACATAGAATGCAGTTTTGTAATATTTCTTAAACATAGATTATATGAAATCTTTCCATAGGGGCATAGTACTTACCTTCTGGCAAAGTATATATTATTTGGAATATAATTTAAGAGACACTACTCTAGAGACCATCATTTAGATTATTAATTCAATGAAAATACTCGCAGAATTATCTGCTATGTTTTAGAGTTTGGAGATAGATAAGGAATAGCCCCTGCCCTCCAGAAGCTCTTGGTCTGGATGGGGAACAATTACTACAGTGTACCATGATTAAGTATCTGATAGAAGCAAAGATCTTAGAACCAGGAGTGTCTGAAGTGAGATTGGGAGAATGACTGCAGATAATCTGTTGAAGTCATTGGAACAGGGCTAGTTTTTTTTTTTTAATGTATTTTAATTATTTATTTTTGAGAGAGAGACAGAGTGCCAGCAACAGAGGGAGGGCAGAGGGAGAGAGACAGAGACACAGAATCTGAAACAGGCTCCAGGCTCCCCATTGTGGGGATTGAACTCATGAACCATGAGATTGGGACCAGAGCCAATGTCAGATGCTACCACCTGAGCCACCTAGGTGCCCCAATGGAGGAGGGCTAATTTACAGCAAAGCAGCAGCAGGTGAAAGCACAGGGGATGAGAAGGAAGAGGCCATTTTTTACTTCCTTTTTGTGTGATATGTCTACGTTTAGAGGATCTTCTGTAAGGTTCAAAATTCACTACGGAAATATGTAATTTTGTAAATTATAAATTGTTTTTGCTCTTTTACAGACTGGCCTCACAGCACTTCACCTAGCAGAATTTGTGAACAACATGAAGATGTTGGAATTTTTACAAGAAAAGGATGTATCTGTGAATAAAGTTCATAAGATTAACAGGTGCAGTAGTTGTTTTTTTAAATCTTAATATTGTTTTAGAATAATAATAATTATTCAACTTAGGAAGATTAATTTAAGAAGATTCATATATATTTATATAGTGAAAAATGTCAACCCATCATCAGTTAGGCAATAAGCAATTATTCTGACTGGTCAACAAGAAGAGATTATAGCATAATTCATATTCTCTGATAATGTTGACAGATGTCATTTGCAATCTTTATTTGTAAGTAGGTTCCATGCTCAGCGTGGAGTCCAATGCCGGGCCTGAACTCATGACTCTGAGATCCACCTGAGCTGAGATCAAGCGTTGGATGCTTAACCAGCTGAGCCACCCAGTTGCCCCTACAGTCTTTTTTTTTTTATTTGCCACAGGATTTGACGTTAGCTAAAGGGATTTCATATTAGTTTAGAAAGGGTGGACTCTCAGCTCTTAGTGTCCTTTATGACACAATATTGGGCTTCTTAACCCTCTTAAGGTATTTTTTAAAATTCTGCTTCAAAGGAGTGCCTGGGTGGCTCAGCTAGTTAAGTACCAGACATTGCCTCAGGTCATCATCTCCTGGTTCATGGGTTTGAACCACACACTGGGGTTTGTGTTGACAGTGCAGAGCCTGCTTAGGTTTAGGTTTCTCTCTCTCTCTCTCCCTCTCTCTCTCTCTCTCTCTCTCTCTCTCTCTCTCTCTCTCACTTTCTCTCACTCTCACTCGGCTGTCACCCACACACTTGTGTTCATTTTCTCTCTTTCCAAAATCATAAATAAACTAAAAAAAAAAAAAGAACTTCCACTTCATATATATTGTTCCTTCAAAGATGTATATTGCAGTGCCTGGTTGGCTCAGTTGTTTAAGCCTCTGACTTTGGCTCAGGTCATGATTTCATGGTACATGGGTCCAAGACCCCGGTCTGGCTCTGTGCTGACAGCTCAGATCCTGGAGCTGCTTCAAATTCTGTGCCTCCCTCTCTCTCTCTCTGCCTCTCCCCTGCTTGTGTGCTTTCTCTCACAAGTAAATATATGTTTTTAAAAAGATACATATTAAACATAAATAGGAATTGTATTGTCTTTTAGATGATCTGTGCTTTAAATTGCTTTTATTTTGAGGAATACTGATGTTAAATGATCGCTAAGTGATGTTTAAGTACTATTACCATATATTTTGGTTCATCAGTTTTTCTCCATTTTCATTACAGTATATTGTTTTGATTTCATTGTTTTGTTGTTTGGGTAGAAAGGTGAAAATCACTTTAATTGAATGGGCATTTCCTTTAATGAGGATATGTTATAGGTAGGTGATAAAGAAAAAAAAAGAAATGGTTTAGATTGACACAAGACTAAATTTAATTCCTAGGTTTCCTGTTTGCTAGGTGTTGTGGCCTTGGGAGCGTTACGTATCATCACCAAATACATTTCCTGATGTGAAAAGGATAATAATATATCCTTCAAGGGTGGCTGGGTGTAAATAAGATTTCATATACACAGCGTTTAATTAAATGCCTACCATATGCTTCTCAGCAGCATTAACTATCATTATGACTACATTATTACCTTTGGCATTAACAAACTATCATTTTAAGCCTGCAGATAGTTTGTATACTTTCTTGATCTCTGGGTGGCTTTGAAATGCACTGTATCAGATGAAGGAAGAAATGGGGAATTCTTTTTCAAAATCTTTACCTATTCAGAGAAGTGACCTCAGCATGGTTTCTTATTCATCAAAGGACTTTAAATTAGCAACTTTGAGAATACATTATTACCCAAGTGGGACAAGAAGCTTCCATTTCATCCTTTCATGTTAGCCTCGGAGGTCATTTACAAAGATAGACACTTGAACATGTAAAGGTCAATTCTGTACAAATAGGCAAGATATTAACCTGATAAAATATATCAGATCGTCTGTTCAAAGAACTCTCAGTTCCCAAGAGTGAAGTTATCACTCTGTTATTTAGGAACAGCCCTCATGTTTGCTGCAACTACTAAATCAGCAAATAGAGTCAGGCTTCTTCTAGAGCACGATATGGATGCCTTTTCTCGATATGTATGGATGGAGTGCAGATGAATATGCTCTTGCTAATGGTTTATTATATGTTCATATTAAAATGTTAGTTATTACTACACTTAGGTGTTAAATAGTTGACCTGTTACCTCGTATGTAACCAATGGGATTTCACAATTGGTTCAGGCAGTTATGGAATGGCAATAAGTTAGTCCACCGCATTAGCCAGAAATCAAGGAAAGAACTAGACTAGGAATGGGTTCAGGATTCTTGATCTCAGCCTTTTTGAGACCTTTATCCTTAAGGATCCTAACCTTATCCATTTCATTCCACGTGTAGCCCCTCAGTGTGGGGTACAATGAATGTTACATCTTTTTTTTTTTATAAATACTTACTTGGGTCTTGGAATGTTCAGTTTTGTAGAACACCCTGTACTTTCTTTTGACAGCCATCTCCTGTACTCTGTCCCTGGAATTTTCCAAGGACCTAAGGAGCTCCCTAATCACAGAGAGAGTCCTCTTTCACAAGTCATTTGCGTGGGACAAGGACATTCTAATCATTCTACTCTTTCCTTTGATTCTGTTGCTGCAGCATTGCTATTGTAACTGGTTCTGCAGTCTGGTAATGTTGACCTTTGCTCCCATCATGCCCTTGCTGATCGAGAGCCTTCAGTCTTCATGGTGATCCACATGTAGACTCCAGATACAACTCTTTCTAATTCACTACACATGCACATATGGTCAGTAGCTATTCCAAAGCACCAGCATTCTGTTCTGGCAGTTGGACCTGCTGGCTTTAGCCAACACCCCTTTCGCTAAACACTCAAAAACTTTATGAGGACCCCTTTCTTAGCACAGACTTTCATTACGAGTTACCCTTTGAGGATCTTCTTTGCACATTCATTCATTATGAGTTACCCTTTGAGGATCTTCTTTGCACATTCATTCATTATGAGTTACCCTTTGAGGATCTTCTTTGACTTTTCTGCCAGTAGATGGTAGTTGGGACCATTCTAAGGTGTCAGAGAGGGTCAAATAATGCTACAGGAAGAGATAAAATTTTCTTTATCCTTTATTACTAGATTTGTGCCCCTCCTCCTCCTTCTTTATTTTTCTTAAGTAGGCTCCATTCCCAGTGTGGAGTCCAGCATGTGGCTTGAACTCATGGCCCTGAGATCAAGAGGTAGATGCTTAGCTGACTGAGCCTCTGCCCCCGGTTTAATCCTGCGGAGCAACATTTCTTAGGTCATGGAAAGTCTCAGATTGCCCTTATCAGAGTCATTGGTACCACCTTGCCTGTGAGGCCATGCTTTGGGTATCATATCTCTTGAAATCCTCTTATCATCCTTGTAAAATACGGCAGTAGGATATTTGTTTTATAGAGGAAGGCTTTGAGCCAAACAGAAGTGGTTTATCCAGGAAGAAATAGCTATTGGTTGTAGAGCTAAGATTTCTGAGTTCAAAGCACTTTCCATTATGGCAAACTAATTCTAATTAACTAAGCTGTAATGCCCTGAATTCATGACTGGTTAATCTTACGGTTTTGTCTTCTTTAATCCATGCTTAATGAATAGTTTAGAGAACGTACACATTTGAAGTATATGGGGTAACTCAAGTTTTGATATTAGCTCTGATATTATTTGAAATACTCTATGAATTTGATATATTTGGTAAATGCTTTTCATATCACTTTAGAAAAAAAATATTATTTACACCCTTTGTTATACATAGCGATTACCACAAGAGCATCCAGTTATCAAGAAGAAAAGACACCAAAAATTTCTTCTCAAGGTGACCATCCAGGTAAGACTTTACGTACTGAATTGCGCTTGGTTGTCCTATCATAGGTTAACTCAGAGTAAGGAAGTTTTGATAATGAAAGAAAAATGAAGAAAAAGCAACCATGTGTAAATTGCATGTGTCTTTTTATCTTTCTGAATTTTTTCTTCATAGTCTAATATTCAGAATTATTTTAAGACATTAATTGTAGGTAATTGAAAATATGAGGCAGTATTATGCTAAAGAAATTTCTTAATTTACTATGATCCCTAAAATATGATATGATATCTTTTTGTAAATAAGAAAAACATATTTTTAAGTGTCTGCTGATTTTTGAGGGAGAAAGAGAGAGAGTGTGAGCAGAAGAGGGGCAGAAGGAGGTAGACAGAGGATCCAAAGCAAGCTCCACTACTGGCAGTAGAGAGCCTGATGTGGGGCTCAAACTCATGAACCACGAGATCACATCCTAATCCAAGATCAGAAGGGTAACCACCTGACCCACCTAGAGCCCCAAGAAAAAAAGATTTTTAAGTTACTATGTTTTAAAACTTTTCTCCTGAAACATCTAGTAACAAATTGTACTTGCTATATAAATGGATTTTTTTCTATAATTTTTACAAGTGGCTTACATTTAGTAAATATTATTACCTAGTGATTGGTCTCATTAAAAAAATGAACCATCGTGAAATCTGGGAATTCTACACTACTTTCCTGGTCCTGTGAACAAGTGGCAAATGATAAGAACTTCAAAACTTAGCGCGTGTGCAGCAATGCCAGTGAAGCTGTTTTTTACAGACAGCTAGCAATTGTACAGAAGAAACCCAGTGCCTTATTGGGAAGCATAGGTTATTTTACATATTGTATCAACAAGATCTCACCATTATCAACTTCATTTCTCACAAATCATTACAGAATGAGAGGGGCGCTTGGGTGGCTGAGTCAGTTAAGTGTCCAGCTCTTGATTTCAGCTCAGGTCACAATCTCACACTTGGTGAGTTTGAGTCCCATGTCAGACTTCTCTGTCGGGCTCCTTGCTGACAGCTCAGAGCCTGTTGGGATTTTCCCATTCCCTCTCTCTCTGCCCCTGCCCTGTGCATGCATGCTCTGTCTGTATGTAACTAAATAAACACTTAAGAAAAACAACAACAACAAATCCAGAAGGAGAGATAGTGACGTCTTTACTACGATGTTTTCTACTCTTTGTTGGACAATTGTTATGACACTGCAATTTTGTTAGAATTAGATATTCTGTTGTCATTCATCAGAAGATGATCATACTACATATTCAAATAGGGCACTTGGGCTTAATAAATTATAATCAAAGCACAAAAATGTTCCCCAATAGCAAAAATGCTACTGCTGCTCCCTAGATGTGGCACCTGGAGTGCTGTACAATCTGTTATGTATGAAGGAAGCTTTCACACGTTAGGCTTTTCCCAAAGAACTTCTGTAGGATGGTTTTGCAAGCTACAGAAAACACAAAGATAAAATAGACAAGAGTGTTGATCTTTAAGGTGCTCTTAATAGGATGGAGCTGACTCTGTGTTTTTTGGAATGGGAAATTTGCTGTGCTTTTTAAAAATATTTTTCAAAGAAAACATTTTTATTCATTTTCTTTTGTTCTCATAACAAATAACTGTTAATTGTCTTTTAACGATAGGTGTTATTCTGATGTCATAGATACAAACATTCAAAAAACACAGTCTCTACACTCCAGGAGTTTGCTCTTAGCACTGTCATTTGTATGACTTACTCTAGTTAGTGCTTCTATGTGCCAAGTCTCATAGAGCTCACAATTATCATGGTTATTTTCTAATTGGCATTTGTTCCCGTTACCTTAAGTTCATGGTGAGGAATTAGAGTTTTCAAAGACTAGGTGGAATCTAAGGTAAGTATGCAGAGCGAGGGGTAAGTTTGCCAGGTAAAGAGGCAGAATGATGATGTTTGCAGGAGGAACATCTATCACGATTCCATGTTTGCTGGAATAAACAGCAGTGCAAAGGCTAAGGTGTGGAGTGAACCTTGCAGGATTTGTGAGCAGTTCAGTTTTGCTGGTGCAACAGGTGTCTATGGGAATGGTTGGGAATGAGGTGAATACGTAGCTAAGACAAGCGTATGAAGGTTTTTCAGTGCTGCAGAAAGGAGTAGGTCATACCCTGTAGACCTTGGGAAACTTTATCAGGGAGAATGCTTTAGGCGGTAAATAATAGGTGACTTACAACAGTGACTGAAACAGTAGGAAGCAGAATTGCTTGGATGGTTCGCTGATGCCATCAGAATTCCAGTAGTCTCTTGTTGAGTTTTAGAGTTGGTTGAATTTTTATTTCCCTTCTCCTGGATGGCCAGGAGCAGCAGCTCCTGACATCATATTCTCACATGACTGTGTCCAATGGCTGGAAGGACTGTTTTTCTTTCTGTGTTTGTTTTACCTAGGAAGAGGCTTGCAGTAGGCTTCCTCAGACATTTTAAGACTAGGTTACATCACATGCTCATTCCTAAACTCGTCACTGGTAAATCAGGTACTATGATTAGCTTAGAATAATGCTTTTTCTTTCTGAAGCTGAGGTGAGGCCACCTTCTGTGTGTATTGGGACAATGAATATCCATATACAGTTGTGAGTGTCTTGCAAGAATGAAGAGTATGGAATAGCTCTTAAGGAGGCAGCCTGCAGTATTTGAGTGTTTTGGAGAATTTGAGGCAGATGAGGAATCAGGTGAGATTTGAGTTGGGACCCTCTGGTTATGGTGTAACATGGGGATCCACCAAGCTTTGTTCCTAAAGCACCAGTGACTGTTTTAGGCGATATGGTCTCTCCGCTTTGCCATTGTAGTGTGAAAGGAGCTGTAGCAGTATGTAGTGAAGACATGTGACCAGGCTGCAATAAAACTTTATTTTCAGAACCAGCTGCCAGGTTGGATGTGGCCTGTGGCTGTATTTTGCCAAACCCTCACATAGGGGATAGATTGATGGAAGCCACATAAACAGACGGTGAGGCAAAGAAGCTCTTGGTTTGTTAGCCTAGTATTAGACCATTATGAAATTTCCACCTGTCTATACTGGTAAGTTCAGGAGGCTTAAGAACATTATTTTTCTGGTCCTTATGCCTTTCCTATTTGTTTTGCTTAAAATTTTTTAAAGTTCTATATATTTTTTATTACATTTATTTACATTTATCCTTTTTAGAGGTAGGTAGAGACACAGCACAAGTGTGGGTGGGGCAGAGATAGGGAAACACAGAATCCGAAGCAGGCTCCAGGCTCTGAGCATCAGCACAGAGCCCCACACGGAGCTCAAAATCACAAAGTGTGAGATCACGACCTGAGCCAAAGTCGGTCGCTCAGCCAACTGAGGCACCCAGGCACCACACTTAAAATTATTTTATTCATTTAAGAAATAATAACAGTGGGTGACTTTTTTTTTCACTCTTTCTTTTTTACCCATGTGAAAGGCATCAGTGAGGAGCTCGTGTTTGAGTAGAGCAGTGGCAGGAGAAATATACACCAGAGACAGAAACGGTATATTTAATACGATTTTGTGACTTTAGAATAGAAAAAGTTAGGGAGAGAGAGAAACTGAAAAAGATTCATAGGTTTCCAAGTGGTGCACTGTCTTTTCAATTGGACATGAGAAATGAGTAGGACTTTATCAGATGAATAGGGGAGAGAAGCAGGAATAGGGAAGACTAGTGTTTTTCTGAATATGTTAAATTTGATGGAATATCCATGTAGGGTATTCTCAGTAATGGGATAATTGAATAATCATAATTTCCGCCAGGACATAGACCTTTAAGCTGGGAGATGCCAATTAGAAATAATCTGATTAAACTTATTAGGCAAAGTCCTAGCTCGGATAAAGATTGAGCTTGTTCTTGATGGAGCACATGTTGTATGAGAAGATGGCCAGTGAAGAAACCCTGGGAATACCAAAGTAGAAGGGATGGATGGAGAGCAGCAGTTAGAAAAGAAGGCTGACGAGTGGCTAGGGACAAAGTAGGAGAGGTATTAGAGGACATGATATTGAAACAACTGAATAATTTTCAAGGAGTATTTTATCAAATTACTTAAAGTTGGCATTACCTTTTCAAAGCTCTTTGTTGGTGACCCTTTCAAAAGAGCAGTTTTTGAGTCATAAGGTAGTTTTTGTGTCAAACATGGAAAAATACCATATCAACTAAAGTCCTATCTAACTTTTTTGTAAATGCAGTGCCTACCCAGGCAGGGACAAGGGAAAATGTTCTTGCCTGGTGAATATACTTGCCCTGCATTCTTCCATAATTGTCGAAACCTAGGAGTCAGGTGTGAGGAAAAGTGTTGTCATTCTTACCTTTCTCTTATGGGAATACTTGAGTTTTTCCTCAAGCCCTGGATCAACTCTTCTGGACGAAATCTGGCAGCAAGAGCAGGCAGCCACTGTCAGGCACTGTCTCTGGAATGGAATCTTAATACAGCTGAATTTTAATAGTTTTAAGTTTTGATCAGAAATGGTTTACAGACCAGAAGGTTGGAGAAAATATCATCTTTTAAATATTTTCTTGTAGAAAACTAATACAGTAACAAGGAGAAAATATAAGGTGATATGCAGATTATACTAGTTCCTAGTAGTCTGCAAATGCTAGTGATGTCAGTGAATAAGTCAGTACATGATTATTTTTGTGTGTTTATTCTTATTTCTGAATATCTGACTCTATTTGGTTACTGCTGTCTCTCTTTCTTTTCCTGGGTTTTCTGTTCATTTGCCTTCTTATGATCTCTCTCCTTTTACTCTCCTTTCATGAATTACATCCCTAAAGAAAGCCTAAGGAAAAATGTCTTGGAATCTACTACTTTTAGAACAGTTTTCCAACAGATGCATGTTTGGCATATATGGATATTTCCTTGTATGATAATGGGCTCCTGAATCTAAACCTTACCTATATTTTATTAGTTTCTTAGGCTAAGCTTCTTTGTATCTGCACCATAATGACAGTGATAGTGATGATGGCCTGTCAAGATTGAAAGCATTTCTCTGGATTATCACGTACAAGTTTTTATCTGGTACAGTTTTAACGTGAAATGCTTTTATAGTTTTTCAGAAATTGTTCAACTCCGGCTGACCAAGAATATTTGGCCAATTAGAATAACTCTTTGTATATAAGATATCTCACTCTGCTTTCCTCTTCAAATGAGTCCTGTTGGTCGTTAATAATTAAATCTGCTATTTTCAAGGTGGAGTGGATAATTCATCTGACAATTTGGAGGCAATATTTTGGCCTTATTGATTATTTTATCAATAACCACCTTTAGTAGATGAACTGTTATTTTAATTTTATTAGAAATTAAGGAAAAGAAACCAAGAATTAGAATCAGTAGTATATTGTTATACTAGGTATGATAGTTTTATTTTTTCTGTAATTATCCCTATTACATTATTGATTCATTGCCAATGTAAAAATGAATTAAGCCCTGTTTAGCTGGAGAAAATTAACTGTTGTTTTGAAAACCATACAACATATTGGCAACATCAGGATTCTGGTTTCTTTCTCTGCTTAAAGTAAGACTGTTGCTTGTTTCATGTTTTCTGACATCATTATTTCATCTCATCCTTTTCTACCTTTCTTCAAATGGATATATGAGAACATAGGAAATTTCAAGGCAGACACTAAGAGAAACAGATTCAAGAAAAGCACTCTGTGAAATAACATCTGACTGATATGATAAAACATCAACCCAAATAATAAAAATTTCATATAATGCAGTTGTGTTGGAGGCACCCCAGTGACACCCAGACTAGAAGGACTGACAGGACTCGGCATAGAGTGGTACACATGCCGGTGGGTTCTTATGGTGAAAGGATACAAAGGCAAATCAGCACAGAGAAAAGGTGCATGGAGTGAAGTCCAGAGGAGACCAAGCGCACGTGTGCAGGAATCCTTTCTCTGTGGAGTTAGGCAGGGTGCGCTTAATTCCTCCAGCATCAGATGGTCACCGCACATGTGAAGTGTTCTTAGCCAGTATGAGTCTTAGGGATACTCAGTGCATGAGGTTTTCATTCCATGCTAATCTCATAGGCATCTTCCCTTAGCATGTACCAAAATTCCAGGTTTCCCGAAGAAAATCAAGTATATGGCATGAATCACATTGTTTGTACCAGCATTTCGGCACCGTGAGCCACTCTTAACCAGCCAGGGAATGGTGGGAGCCCTCCTTAAATCCAAGTTCCCAGGAAACAACCCAGGGCCAGCCATTCATGTAGGATGTGCTAAGGGTGGCAGTCCTTGGCCTGCTGTATGAAATCTTTTCTGCATAGGAAGTATACACTGACAATTTTGGGTGTTGTCTTAAAATCTTATTTGCATAGCCAATCATACGCTGGTATGACATGGTACTGATTTCAGTTGCATCATACATACTAAGGAGATACTTGCACAAAAACCACTAGAGCAATGTTAGGTAACTTTAACCTTCTCTTATGTGATTCAACTATCATTACAATTCATAGATTCAAGAAACATAATTTTTATTAATTTAAAGTTAGAATTAAAACTCTTAATTACATAGATAACCCAGCTTTGATTCAGATTGTGATGAATCTCTGTTTATAATTCTATGATATTTGATCCTATTCATCCATTGTTTTCTCACCTAAGTGTATAATTAAAATCATTTGATTTTTCATACACTTTAATTTGGGAGTTAATACCAATATTCTGCTACTTGTATCTTATCTGAATTTTCAAGGTGTCTGTATCTTGCTTCAATATACAGGAATATTAGTTTAGATGGACTTTTTGTACACTTACTAAGCCTTTTATTTTAGATCAGTTACAAGTGCACAGCAAAATATGACAGAAAGTACAGAGAGGCTCCATATACCATACCACAGTCCTGTAAACGCATAATCTCGCCTATTGTCAACATCCTGCACCACAGTGCTGCATTTTGAATAGTATTTTTTTAAGTTTATTTATTTTGAGTGAGACAGTATGATGCGTGCGAGCAGGAAAGCAGCAGAGAGGCAGGGAGAAAGAACCCTGTGCTGTCAGCATAGAGATTGATGCAGGACTTGATCCCATGAACTGTGAGATCATGACCTGAGCTGAGAACAAGAGTTGGACGCTTAACCAGCTGAGCCACCCAGGCACCCTGACGGTGGTACATTTGTCTATTTACACTAACTCATCATTTTCAGGCAGAGTCTCTAATTTCCATAAGTGTTCAGATTTGGGATTATACATTCTATGAGTTTTAACAATTGTATAAAAATATGAATCCACCATTTTTGTGTCATGTGAAACAGTTTCACTGACTTACAGGTCCTCTGTGCTGTGCCGGTTCATCCTTTCCTTCTTCCCAACCCTTTAGTCCATAGTCTTGCTTTTGCCAGAGAGTCATATAGTTAGAATTATACAGTGGATATCTTTTTGATTGTTTAAAAAATTAAAATTCCAAGTGATTGAATGTAGTCATTCAAGATCTTCTTTGCCCTTTGTGTTGTTTTGTTCCTCACTATAGGATCTGAAAACATCTGCCTTACATGAAAAATCATTTCTGTCGATGTCTGTCACATAATGGGGAGGGTTGAGAAAAATGGCGTCATGTACGACTGCATAGCACTGACACCTCTATGAGGGCGTCTAGATGAACTCTCTAGCAATGAAAGGAGACAGTCTCAAGAGTTATAATATTGTAAAACTAGGATCACAAGTCTTTCATACTTACCTTGCAGATGGAAATAAGGCCAGAGAGAGTCTGTTTGCAATGCTTGGGCCATGCTGCAAAGTACAATAACTATAGGCCAAACTTTGTGAGGGGATGTTTCATCCTAAACTAAACAGTGCCTGCAGAAGAGCTGGGGAAGTTCTGCTGTGTTACAGCAAAATAAGTGTCTTTGACTCTTGCTAGTTGTGAAGTCCATAAAAATCAGCCTATTTAAGATTGACATTGTCAGTTTATGATCATTATTTTGCAAATGACACCATTTTCCTCCAGTGACATAGGATCAGTTATGGTCATTGTAAACATCAGTTCACTTGTAGGTACAAATTCTGATAAAGACCATTCTTGCTTTTGGTACCTATAGAGGAGAAAGTAGGATTTCTTAGCACATGAAGCTTACCATACGTATACTTAACACTAACTCTAGAGTGGTTTCCAGATGTGTTCCCAAAGGAATACTTTTTAACAAATCATGAGTTGTAAACTTTTAATTTCCTATATTTTTCTATTATTCATTTAAAAATGTATTTTTCGTTTGTCTTTATGGCAGATGAATCTTCTGAGGAAGACACCTTAAAAAACAGGTAGGATTTTTTGGATTTAAAAAAAAATCACTTTTGGGGCACCTGGGTGGCTCAGTTGGTTGTGTCTGACTCTTTATTTTTCCATAATATTTTATTGTCAAATTGTTTTCCATGCAACACCCAGTGCTCTTCCCCTTAAGGGCCCTCCACCATCACCACCACCTCTTTCCCCCCTCCCCCTTCCCCCTCAACCCTCAGTTCATTCTCAGCATTCAATAGTCTCTCAAGTTTTGCATCCCTCTCTCTCCCCAACTCTCTCTCCCTCCTCCGCTCCCCCTGGTTCTCCATTAGGTCTCTCTTGTTTTCCTGCTAGACCTATGAGTGCAAACATATGGTTTCTGTCCTTCTCTGCCTGGCTTACTTC
>NC_043709.1:113565655-113575927 GCF_006229205.1 Suricata suricatta
GACCCCATATTTTTGAACAGTGAAACAAGTGAGAAGCAATTTCAAAACAGAACAATAAAATATTACATTATAGTATATTATTTTTTTATCTAATAGAAAAGGAAAAATAGTAACAGCAAAACTAGTTCAAAGAAAGCACAACTCAAAAGTGCCTCATCTGCGATGACTGGGTTTCAAGAGTGTTAATAGGCATTCCAGAGATATGCTGACAAGTACATTTCTGGGGCATTTCCAGACAACTGGTACATGTGGCTGCAATAAAAGATCCAGGGACATATTCATCCTGCTTTTTGTTGTCAGACAAGACAGTTGGTCTAAATTCTCCTGCATTTCAAATGAAGCAATAGCATCTTGGAGGTGTATAGAATTACAGGATGCTTCAAAAACACCGCATCACCCCACATAAAAGAGATAGCCCGCTACTGATCACAGGTGCCATTCTAGAACACATTATGGTCATGACTGAGCGAATTCCAATCACTTCAGGTCATTTCTACTTGACGATTCCTTGCAACATCTTTAAACCCAGAAGTATGTCATGTGAATGTGCCTGCTTCTCAAAGTCCTAGTTTCCAAATCATCAAACTCTCTCACCCTTGAATTTCTCAGCCTAAAAGTTACATCCAATTCAGAAGTCAGGAAACCTGAATTCATTTCCTGGCCTTTGGTGGGCCAGTCACTAAGTGTCCCCTTTGCTTTTACTTCCTCATCAATAAAATGGGCCAGTGCTCAAGGTGCCTCCATTTAGAACTCTGTAATATGAAATCTTTAGAAGAAAAGTGCCATTCAGATTCAGCTAATATCTACTGAGATATCTACCTTGAGCTGGGCACCCTGTTATATATTTTACTTATATTTTTCCATTTAATCCTCACAGTAGCCCACTTGGGTAGACATTATTAAATACAGCATAAGATTTTTTAAAAATGAGGGCCAAACAAGGTGAATTACTCTTCTCAGCACAACTAGCCATAGGCAAACCCAGAATTCAAATTCCAATCTGGTGTTGTTTCCCTCTTATTATTTCTACTTCTGTGTTTTTATAGTCAAGATACTATTACAGCAATAAGATTTTCCAGTGGCACCTGGGTGGCTCAGTCGGTTAAGCTTCCTACTCTTGACGTTGGCTCAGGTCATGACCTCACAGTTGTGGCACTGAGCTGCCCATAGGGCTCTGCACTGGGTGTGAAGGCTGCTTGAGATTCTCTGTCCCTCACAAGCCCCTCCCTCACTTGTACATTCACGCTCTTTCTCTTTATTTCTTTCTCTGTCTCTCTCTAAAACAAAAAATAAAGATTTCCCAGTAGAATGAAATTTTTAGGAACTACCAATAAACTGTTTTAGAGAAAGCAAAGAAGACTGGAAAACTCACTTGCAAAGTTTGGGTCTGAACCAGGCTTTTGAGCACTCACAGGCCGAGGTCAAATACATAGATATTGGGGAGGCAAATATATATACCTATAATCTGGAAAGGAGAAAACTCCAGACTCCTTTCTGACAGAAACAAGGAATTTATTAATTTAGGATTGAGGAATAATAGAGACACAGGAGAAGGAGCGGCTGAAGACTCAGAAATGACTGAGACTGAGTCACACACTCTGAAAAGACTCAGGAACACGTGAGTTCCTGGGATAGCCATTCTTAGCTAATATCCGGCAGGTGAGCAAGCTTACCACCTGCTAGAAACCACACAGCCCCGGAGCCCTCAGAATGTATTTACAGCTGATCTGTCACTAAGGAGCCAACACTTGATCTGTTCTTTCCTAAATAGGTTTTTAAAAATTCAGAAAGAAAAAGGCAAAAGCCCTGTAAAGAACATCTTCTGCACCCAATTGTAAACCTGCCACCACAGAGGAGAGCGGCCAGTGGCTTGCAAAGTGTGAACAGACTGCCAGTCTGAAGACAGAGGTGTTGAAGGTGAGGACTGCAGAAAGGAGAAGCAGCTCCCCCTTTCCACTCCTTGGTGTCCCGACCTGAGGAGGACAAACCACAGATGACCCACCTGTTTGGGAGGAGGATGACACAGTGAGCAAATTTCTTTGATGGCTCTTTAATGGTGACCCTGTGCCATGCTTCAGGAAGGTGTGTGGCCAAAAGAAGGAAGTGAGGCATGGGGGCTCAGTCAGTTAAGGGTCCAATTTCGGCTCAGGTCATGATCTTGTAGTTTTTCAGTTCAAGCCCTTGTCGGGCTCTGTTCTGACAACTCAGAGCCTGGAGCCTGCTTCAGATTCTGTGTCTCCCTCTCTTTCTGCCCCTCCTCAGCTTGTGTTCTGTTACTATCTTAAAAAAAAAAAAAAAAAGAGGAAACAAGGCACTTGGAATCCTAATTTTCTGAGGCTCTTGGGTGCTTTTCAGCTCCTTCCTAGGAGAAGGAATTTCTGTCTGAGGAACACTGGTCTATGGGAGGTAGAGGTCTTATCGAAGAAGACCCGAAGTCTTAATTAATGATTGATAACAGCTCGATTGGAGTCACCACAGAATTACTGTGCCGCAATCTCTCATCCAAGATTCAAAAATCCAAAAGGCTGTGAAAATAAAAGGTTCTTTTTTGTACCTCATTTGACAAGCAAATCCTGATCTGTCTCCTCCAGTTGAGAAAACCTGACCTGGATTTTTGAGAGGGTGTTGGGGGTGCTGCCCCAAGCCCCTAGGTGATTACGAAATATTTAACATATGCCCCATACTGTCTTTCCAACATCTGAAAAATGATGAATTCCAAGAACACTGAGCTCCAAGTGTTTGAGTAATGGATTGTGGACCTGTATTAATATGCCTTTATGAGTTCTTTCTTCTTCCTCCTTTTGTTCTAAATACTGGTTAATCTATGTGTCACACGTATAACCAACTAATCCACAGTATCTTAATAAGCAGCGATACGTTCCCAGAAAATGCAGTTTGCCAGACCCCGTGTGGTAGTTTGCAAGATCAACGTCAGGAAGAGCTCCTCTGCACAGTGTGAGTGGCCCACGCGAGACACCACCACGACTACTAGGGCACTGCCAGAATGACATGTAGAGTGCCTATGACAGCTTCACAGAGAAGTCACCCGAGAAGCTGTGAAGAAAAAAAATACTGCCCTAAAGAAGGAGGGGCGCCTGGGTGGCTCAGTCAGTTAGGCATCCGACTTTAGCTCAGGTCATGATCTCCCAGTTTGTGAGTTTGATTCCCTCATCAGGCTCTGTGCTGACAGCTGAGAGCCTGGAGCCTGCTTCAGGTTCTGTCTTGCTCTCTCTCAACCCCTCCCCTACTTGTACTCTGTCTCTCTAAAATGAAAAATGTTAAGGGGTGCCTGGGTGGCTCAGTCGGTTGGGCGTCCGGCTTTGGCTCAGGTCATGATCTTGCGGTTCATGGGTTCAAGCCCCGTGTCGGGCTCTGTGCTGACAGCTAGCTCAAAGCCTGGAGCCTGTTTCGGATTCTGTGTCTCCCTCTCTCTCTGACCCTCCCCTGCTCCAGCTGTCTCTCTCTGTCTCTCAAAAATAAAATAAAAAGCAATAAAAAAAATTTTTTTCATGAAAAATGTTAAAAAAAATTTTAAGAAAGAAAAACAGAGTCTCAGGTCCTACCCAGGCCTCCTGAATCAGAGTCCACATTTTAACATGATCCCTGGGTAAGTTCTCTGCACAGTTGGAAAGTTTCAGTGGCACTAACATAGAGTAAATGCTCTTTGAAAAGCCAGACCAAACATCATGGATTTGAATGAACTGCTCAGCCATGTTCTTATTACCTAGACTTATATTCTGAAAAAAATGACACTGAGAAATATGCCCTGATTTTGAGTTTGGACATCAAACTGTTTTCAAATGATAAATTTCTGTTTTCAAATGGTAAGTTTCTCAAAATACACTAAAGAAAAACAAATATAAAGGCTACAAAAATTAAGAACCTACATTTGGACTTTTTAAAAATATAATTCATAATAAGGTAGAGTCATTTACACTTAACGACCAAGCTGCCAAAATCCAGAAACAGTAACTCCTTTGGCCATTGGTTACTCTAAAGCTTTTTTATTCTCATATTTAAGTTACTAACCATCATTTCTCTGACAAATTCAGTTACGTCCTAGCTGCCCAACTGAAAAGTTGTCAACCGGGATACTTTCAACATATACATTCAGTCTGGAAATTTTCTTTTCCACTCTCCAAAAGGACTTCCAGTAAGTGCAATTCTATAAACGGGCGAGATGTTTTGACAATAAGTCCAGTGAATTTTCAAACACTTTTTGACAGCAGTATTTTAGATAAAATTTATATACAATAAGATATCCAGATCTTGATTTTACTACTGGATGAGTTTCGTAGTCATATGCATCCGTGTCACTGCTACCCCAGTCAAAATAGATGACATTCCCATCACCCCAGAAAGTTCACTTGAGGTGCTCTGCAGGCCTTCCCCACCTCCACCTTCCACGCAGACGTCAGCCACCTACCTGTACACACGGGTCCTTACTCATACGTGGCCAGAAAATGGAGCCAAGAATGATTTTACAATTGAAGGGTGATTAAAATAGCATTAAGAACCCTAGAGCTCTACATTGCCTGCAGGCACTCTTCCCAGACTTTAGCCCTCTAGCAAAAGCTTGTCTAATGTGTGGTAGAAAGGAGTAGAGACCACCTTGAGCTGAGTTCAATCAACAGCTTGAGCCTTGCTACAGTTTGCTCAAACACTGGCTATATTTGCGTGGAGTCTCAATCTATTTTCCTTAAGCAGGTTTAAATAGGTATTCTTTTTCTGGGAAACCGTCATTTCAGTTAGTGCCTCCTGTCCTCACACATCTGATACCAAAGAGAGCCAGAACATAGAGTGATGTGCAGTTGAAAATACAAAGTTTACTTTTTAAAACCTTTTGATTATGCCATGTTATTGTTTAGGGTTGAAGGCGAAAGTTAGGTAAACTAAATATTGTGTCTTTTACTCTAAACCAATATGTTTAATTAAAAATTAGTGCACAGAGAGGGAGGGGCCTCTGAGCACTGTCTTCCTTCTTAGACTCAACTTACTCCATCCATTTTTCTGTCATTCGCGTTTCCCAATTTTAAGGAAATGGACAATGACATCCTAGAATCCTCACAAACATTACAAGAAAGGCACTTCCGGGTTTTCGCACACTGCCAGTGTAAGATACCACTGATACTAGCACTTTTAATTACAACCCCCCTAACCAAGCCTTGATTGGTGGTATTAGCAACACAAAAAGTATGAGACCACACAGAGCACAGCTCCCAGTTACTCCTAACCCACAAATCCATATCCTGAAGAGTCACCGTGTCTGTCATCAGCGACGCGTTGGCGCCTGAGGGTCAGAGCTCTGATTTGGGGTGCGCCGCCGCATACTTGGGGGCCAGTTCTGTGATGAGATCCACGTAGTCGGTTTTTTCCGCACAGGCTCTGCACTCCTCCCCCCAGCTGCGCAGGATCTGCTTCAGCTCTGCTACCCTCATCTTTGACAGGTCCACTGATGCCAGGTCCAGCTGCTTTTCTAAGTGCCACAAGGGGGAGGGGGTAAAAAGCACAGTGTTTATGAAACCAATACAACTGTGAAATACTTAAAAAGGCCACTGGTGTTACTTAACTGGGTGCCGACTACCCTGTGTTCCAAAGTGGGGATAGGTTCCAATTTCTATGGAAACCAAGATATACCTAAGGAAAATGTGTTATCTACAAAGCTTTTGGCATCATTTGTGTTCTATTAAACTTGCTCTCCATGGAATCATAACTTGCTCCAAAACAGAGTCCTGGGTAGCTCTGCAGTATTTGCGATCACTCCATGGCTTCTCAAGATGGTAATTATTAAAACCACTGTGCTGCATCCTAATTGCTCTTCCCCAGGAAAAAAGAAGGAAATTGATAAACCAATGCCTTGGGAGGGCCTTGAGTGTGGTCAACCGAAGGCACTCGATTGTCATTAACTAGAAAGCAATGGTTCATTTTCTGTGTGAAGATTTGTCTGCATTAAAACATTCGGAGATACACCTATTACGAAGCACTGTTGAGTTTTTAAATACAAATGCAAGGAAACCAAAACATGAGAATAAAATTAAGAGCATTCTCACTGATCCTAAATTGTTTTGGATCTCTGCTTGGACTCACCCAATCCCCTGCCCCTACTGGGATTACAAAATCATCAGAGCATTCCTTTATGGTCCCTTGGGATTACCCACTTCTCTAATGCTAGTGCCTTAGTGCTGCCCAATCTGGCTCCTTAAATTCTGGCCAAGAACACTTGGCACTACCATCTAACTCTTCAAGAAGGTCTACTGTTCCCATTTACAGACTATCTACAGAGAATGTCAAGGACTCAGCTACTTCTCTATTGCCAAACTCAAAAAGAAAAAGAAAAAAAGCTCATCTATGACATTCTTATAATTTCTCTATCAGAAAGGGTTAATTCTTTTCTTCCAGCAGTAAGTCCCCTTCCCCCTGCCCCATGACATGCATGTGCTTGAACATGGATACAACATTTAAGTTTGCTTATGAAACAGTTGGTAGCATCACAGGAGTTTTACAGATTGACTTCTCTTGTGGCACCCTTTCCTTTTTTCCCCTACATAATAAACATAGCATTTAAAAACCTTTTAACAAGTTAACACAGTTGTCAAGTGATTTATCAAAAATCTCCAGTAAGTGTGCTCAAATGTAAAAGTGGGATTTTATACTTAGGAATTAATTTAACCAAGGAGGTGAAAGATCTATACACGAAAGACTTGGATGAAATAAATGGAAGAGGACAAATGGAAAGATATCCTGTGTTCATGAATCAGAAGATTAATATTGTTAAAATGCCCATCCTACCTGAAGCCATCTACAGATTTAATGCAATCTCTATCAAAATTCCACTGGCATTTTTCACGAAACAAAAAATAAAAAACAAAAAAAATTTTAGAAAACAACCTCAGTTTGTACAGAGCCATGAAAGACCTAGATTAGCCAAAGCAATCTTCAGAAAGAACAAAGCCTCTTCTCCAGTGGGCCCTATGAAAAAGATGACGAGGAAGCAGGTGCTATTTTTGCTGCTCTGGATAAAAGGATGGATGAGAGAAGAAAAGAAAGAAGGGAACAAAGGGAGAAAGAAGAAATTGAGAAATACCGAATGGAACGGCCCAAAATTCAACAGCAGTTCTCAGATCTGAAAAGAAAGCTGGCGGAAGTCACAGAAGAAGAGTGGCTGAGCATTCCTGAGGTCGGCGATGCCAGAAACAAACGCCAGCGGAACCCACGCTATGAGAAGTTGACTCCCGTTCCTGACAGTTTCTTCGCCAAACATTTACAGACCGGAGAGAACCATACTTCAGTGGATCCTCGACAGACTCAATTTGGAGATCTTAACACGCCCTATCCAGGTGGGCTGAACACTCCATACCCAGGTGGAATGATGCCTAGATTGATAACACCTGGCACAGGTGAGCTGGACATGAGGAAGATCGGCCAAGCAAGGAACACTCTGATGGACATGAGGCTGAGCCAGGTGTCAGACTCTGTGAGCAGGCAGACTGTGGTTGACCCCAAAGGCTGTCTGATAGATTTAAACTCCATGATTCCGACCCATGGAGGAGACATCAATGACATCAAGAAGGCACGACTGCTCCTCAAGTCTGTCCGGGAGACAAACCCTCATCACCCCACCAGCCTGGATCGCATCCACCCGCCTGGAAGAAGTCACTGGTGTTGGGGCCCAGCAGGCCAAAAAACCTCCCGCAGAGCGACCTTTGATGGCCAGACCTCCAGGACACAGGAGAATCTACATAAGCGACCATGGATGCTATGCCTCCATGGCGCAGGAGAAAAAATTTGGGATTTTTCTCATTGCTTTGCAAAAGTAATGAAGGCATATACCTTTAAGTTTTTAATCAACTTGGGTCAGTTAGTGGCACCTGCTTTCCCTTACTTTATTTCTGTTTCCAGCTCATTGCCTGCTCTTGGGGCAAACACAATCCTCTGTCTAAAATTAACCCCTTGAATGATAAGCGTCTTGCCCAGATATAACTGCTAAAGGACCTTGAAGAAAAGAAGATTCTTTGAGAGACAGACTCCCTCATTCCTGTTTTTTTACTTCTGTTTTCACAGCTGTTCTCTTTTCTGTGATAAAAAAAAAAAAAAATGATCCTTCCCAGGGCATGTTTTTACTCTCTCAAGGACCATAAGCTTTGTAATCATTAAAGAGAAAAAAAAAAATGTGTAAAACCCCTATGGCATAAAAGACACTGACTTTCTTAGTAAAGTGTGGTTTTACCACCATTCATGTTGTCTGTCTTCCTTCCTATAGATATTTCACCGACACCAACCACCTACTTGGGGACGTTCGACTGGGGTGCGTGGGCTGGTCCTCCGCACACTGGGAAGCTGCAAGTTGCCCAAAACCTCATTATGAAGGGGACAGAGATGTGCTCCAAGAGTGAAGATGCCTGGCTAGAAGCAGCCAGGCTGCAGCCGGGGGACACAGCCAAAGCTGTGGTGGCCCAAGCTGTCCGTCACCTCCCTCAGTCTGTCAGGATTTACATCAGAGCAGCAGAGCTGGAAACAGACATTTGCGATAAGAAGCGGGTTCTCTGAAAAGCCCTTGAACATGTTCCCAACTCGGTTCACTTGTGGAAGGCGGCCGTTGAACTGGAAGAACCCAAAAATGCTAGAATCATGCTCAGCCGAGCTGTGGAGTGCTGCTCCACCAGCGTGGAGTTCTGGGTTGCTCTGGTGAGGCTAGAGACCTATGAAAATGCCCACAGGGTCTTAAATAAGGCCCGCAAGAACATCCCTACTGACCGGCATATCTGGATCATGGTTGCCAAGCGGGAGGAAGCCAATAGGAACACTCAGATGGTGGAGAAGATCATTGACGGAGCCATCACCTCACTGCGGGCTAACGGTGTGGAGATCAACCGTGAGCAGTGGATCCAGGATGCTGAGGAGTGTAACAAGGCTGGGAGTGTGACCACCTGCCAGGCCGTCATGCGTGCTGTGATTGGCTTTGGGATTGAAGAGGAAGACCAGAAGCACACCTGGATGGAAGATGCTGACGGTTGTGTGGCCCACAATGCCCTGGAATGTGCGAGAGCTGTCTATACCTATGCCCTGCAAGTGTTCCCCAGCAAGAAGAGTGTGTGGCTGCGAGCTGCATACTTCGAGAAGAACCATGGCACCAGGGAATCCCTGGAAGCACTCCTGCAGAGGGCTGTGGCCCATTGCCCCAAAGCGGAGGTGCTGTGGCTTATGGGCCCCAAGTCCAAGTGGCTGGCAGGAGATGTGCCTGCAGCGAGGAGCATCCTGGCTCTGGCCTTCCAGGCCAACCCCAACAGTGAGGAGATCTGGCTGGCCGAGGTGAAGCTGGAATCCAAGAACGAGTACGAGCGGGCCCGGCGGCTGCTGGCCAAGGCGCGGAGCAGCGCGCCCACCACCCGGGTGTTCATGAAATCCGTGAAGCTGGAGTGGGTGCTGGGGAACATTGCAGCTGCCCAGGAGCTGTGTGAAGAGGCCCTGAAACACTACGAGGACTTCCCTAAGCTCTGGATGATGAAGGGACAGATCCAGGAGCAGAAGGAGCTGATGGAGAAGGCTCGAGAGGCCTACAATCAGGGGTTGAAGAAGTGTCCCCACTCCACCCCTCTATGGCTTTTGCTTTCTTGGCTAGAGGAAAAGGTTGGGCAGCTGACCCAAGCTCAGGACATTTTGGAGAAGCCTCGCCTGAAGAACCCAAAGAACCCCAGCCTGTGGTTGGAGTCTGTCAGGCTGGAGTACCACACAGGGCTGAAGAACATCGCCAACACGCTCATGGCCAAGGCGCTCCAGGAGTGCCCCAACTCGGGTGTCCTGTGGTCTGAAGCCGTCTTTCTTGAGGCAAGACGCCAGAGGAAGACCAAGAGTGTCGATGCCCTGAAGAAGTGTGAGCATGACCCCCACGTGCTCCTGGCTGTGGCCAAGCTGTTCTGGAGCGAGCGGAAGATCACCAAGGCCAGGGAGTGGTTCCACCGCACGGTGAAGATCGACTTGGACCTGGGGGATGCCTGGGCGCTCTTCTACAAGTCTGAGCTGCAGCATGGCACAGAGGAGCAACGGGAGGTGGTGAGGAGGCGCTGCGAAAACGCAGAGCCACGGTAGGGGAAGCTGTGGTGTGCTGTGTCCAAGGACATCGCCAACTGGCAGAGGAAGATTGGGGAGATCCTAGTGCTGGTGGCAGCCCACATCAAGAACACCTTCTGACCCCCCCAGGGCCTGTAGGGTGCGGCCCTCGGGTTAGCACATAGAGGAGCGTGTGGTGGTGACAAGAGGGATGGAAGGGGCCCT
>NC_043709.1:113576027-113692987 GCF_006229205.1 Suricata suricatta
TGCTATAGATTGTCAATAAGTAGATGAACCCATTTTTAAAACTTAAATACATATTTTAATCTCTTTTTTATCATTGTATGAAACTACTGAAATCTTAGTTAAATGTGAATGGTTCTTTGATAGTGCTAATTCATTTGAGTCCATTTTAGATATTTTAAAAGGAAAATCAAAGAAGAGTGCATTGAAAAGAGATGATACCAGAGGCACCTGGATGACTCAGTTGGTTCAGCATCCGACTTCGGCTCAAGTCATGATCTCACAGCTTGTGAGTTTGAGCCCTCTGTCGGGCTCTGTGCTGACAGCTAGAGCCTAGATCCTGCTTCAGCTTCTGTGTCTCTCTCGCTTTCTGCCCCTCCCCTGCTCATGCTCTGTCTCTCTCTGTCTCTCAAAAATAAATAAACATTTTTAAATTTTTAAAAAAGAAAAAAAAAAAAAGAAACCCATAGACTCAGATTCGTGGAGCCCTAACATCATCCTCCCCTCTGCAGTGATGTGGGGAACAAAAGCAAGAAGAAAATATAAATAACATTAAGTTTCTTTATAACCTGCAGCCCATTGACAAATACCTGAAGCAAATACAGAGTAGAACATTTCTCCAGGAACTCCCTGCTGTCTTAATGTTAATGCCTTACTAGAGGGGAAATAACCTTAGCTTGACAATAGCAAGGCCTCAGGTATCTTCAGAGTCCTCTTTAGCATATCAGCATCCTTCTGGAGGCCTCCCTTTTGACTTTACCTCCCCCAACTCCATAGTACATAATCAATCACTCTTCACAACCCCAGTGCAGCTCTTTCTGCCCATGGGTCCTGTCCCCAGACTAATGATATCTCCCTTTTCACCAAAGATGTCTCAAGAATTCTTTCTTGGCCATTGGCTCCTGACCCCCACCATCACTCCAAAACCCCATCAGTATTGTAAGGACACAGGTCTGAATTCGGCTTCTCAGAATCATTAGACAATAGAAGGGCACACCTTGCTCAAGGAAGGAGGGACCACCCTTGTAACACCCAATCATAAAAGGCCAGCTAACACCTTTAACGTATTTAAGGGCAGGCCTAGAAGGCTAGTCACACCCTATGTGAGGGTCCTGGGCCCACTCTGTAATTGGTCAATACTCTACATGTTGTGATTGGCTCCCACCAAAAGTATCAATGAATGGTTAAACCTGCTGTCAATAATATTGTATAGCAATGATTGGATCACTATACCTGGGTCACAATTTCCTGTAACTCCCCCTTCCCAAACTCATAAAAGCCCTACCCCCCCTTTGTTCGAGGCTCTCTGCATGGATCCACTGTGTTGGTGAAGTCTGTGAGCCCGAGCTTAGGCTTGGCCAGCCTAAACTCGTAATAAAGCCCTTTGCTTTTGCATGCGTGACTCAGTCTCCCTGGCAGTCTCTGGTTTTGGAGGGCGATATTGGAAACTTGGGTATAACAGTATCAAGAGCCCAAAAATAAACCCTTGCATAAACGGTCAACTAAGCTTTGACAAAGGAGCCAAATATATGCAATGGGGTAAGAATAGTCTCTTTGATACATGATATTTGGAAAACTGGATAACCTATGAATGCAAACATATGGTATCTATCCTTCTCGGCCTGACTTACTTCGCTTAGCATGACACCCTCAAGGTCCATCCACTTTCCTACAAATGGCCATATTTCATTCTTCCTCATTGCCATATAGTACTCCATTGTATATATATACCACATCTTCTTGATCCATTCATCAGTTGATGGACATTTAGGCTCTTTCCATGATTTGGCTATTGTAGAAAGTGCCGCTATGAACATTGGGGTACATGTGCTCCTATGCATCAGCATTTCTGTATCCCCTGGGTAAATCCCTAGCAGTGCTATTACCATATGTTTGCATTCATAGGTCTAACAGGAGAAACCTGGCAGGGGGCCAGGGGGAGAGGAAAGGGGAAAGAGAGTGGGGGAGAGTGAGGGACACAGATCAAGGGAGACTACTAAATACTGAAAACGAACCATGGACTGAAGGGGGAGGGGGAGGGGGGAGGGGGTGATGGTCATGGTGGGGGGCACTTGTGGGGAGAAGCCCTGGGTGTTATATGGAAACCAATTTGAAATAAACTATTTTTAAAAAAGAAAACTGGATAACCACATGAAGAAAAATGAAACTGGACCCCCTAGATTTCATCGCTCATGAATATTAACAATGGATTAAAGAATTAAACATCAGACATGAAACTAAAGATCCTGGAAGGAAACCTATGGGATGTCTCCTTAATATTGATCTTGGCAAGGATTTTTTGGATAAGACTCCAAAGCACAATAACAAAAGCAAAAATCAGTAAGTGGGAACATATCAAACTAAAAGGTTTCGGCACAGCAAAGAAGCCAGCAACAAAATAAATAGCAAATTATGGGATGGGAGAAAATATTTGAAAATCATATATCTGATAAGGGGTGAATGCCCGAAAGATATAAAGAACTCATACAACTCGCTAGCAAAAAAATTTAAACAATCTGACCAAAAAATAAGAAGAGGAACTAAATAGGCCCAGACAGTTTTCCCAAAGAAGAGATACAGATGGCCAAGAGGTACATGACAAGGTGCTCAACATCACTAATCATAAGGGACATGAAGAACAACACTACAAAGAGATATCACCTCACCTGTTAGAATGGCTGTCATCAAAAACCTAAGAGATGGCAAGTGTTGGAAATGATTTGGAAAAAAGTCACGGTTGGTGGTAGTGTAAGTTAGTACAGCCACTATGGAAAACAGTATGGTGATTCCTTTAAAAATTAAAAGTAGAACTACTAAGTGATCCAGCAATCCCACCTCTGGGTATATATCAAAAGGAAATGAAAACAGGATATAAAAGAGATATCGGCATTCCCATGTTCGTTGCAGCATTATTCACAGTAGCAAAGATATGGAAACAAACAAGTGTCTGTCAACAGATGAATGGATAAAGAAGATGTGCTGTGTGTTTGATACAAAGCTATATACATATAATGGAGTGTTATTCAGCCATGAGAAAAGAAATCCTGCTACTTGCAACAATATGAGTGGACATTGAGGACATTATACTAGGTGAACTAAGACAGAGAAAGACAAATACTCTATGGTATCACTTATACATGGAATGTAAAAAATCAGATTAATCAGAAGCAGAAACGAGAATGGTGATTACCAAGGGCTGTGGGGTAGAGAAGTTGACCGAAGAAGTTGGCCAAAGGATACAAATTCTGGGGATCGAAAATGTACATCGTGGTAATTTTGTTAATAATATTGTATTATATACTTGAAAGTTACCAAGAGACTACATCTTAAATGTTCTCATTACAAAAAAGGTATGGTAATCCGAAGGCATGATGGAAGTGTTAGCTAACACGATGGTGATAATATTGCAATATGTGTTTCAAATCAACGTGGTATATGCCTTCAACTTACACAATGTCAATTAAATCTCAATAAATGTGGAAAAAAATAAATAAAATGATAAAAACTGAAATTTCCAAACCTTTCTTTATTTGGAGGGTCAGCTACACCCTGTAGTCTGGAGAAGCCTTATATTTTTATAGTGATTCCCCATCCTTAAAAAAAATAGAGCTAGCAAAAACTCCTTTCAGATCACAAACCAAATGACACCTTCCTAATTGAAAATATAATCTACTCTACACTTATCTTATTTGTTAATTTCATGGCTGACTTAACAAATACCTTTAACATAGAAGCTTTTATAGCTCAAATTATTAATATCCCACAGTTCAAAGACCCTGTTCAACCTCAATTTTCCTGACAACAGAAGGAGAATTTAGAACTAGTGATCCAGCCAAAATAAATGATTAAGGGGGGGGGGGGAATTAGCTTCTCGCTCGTATAAGTAGTATCTCTGAGTTTTTCTAGAGAACTTGGTATCTGGCATTAATTGTAAAAGAGGACAAACTCTGTGTAACTCTAAAACAAAAAGGAAAAGGTTGATACCAAAATTAAAGCTAGTTTACGGCTCCACAAGGGCCTCTA
This sequence comes from Suricata suricatta, assembly GCF_006229205.1. Lineage (NCBI taxonomy): Eukaryota > Metazoa > Chordata > Mammalia > Carnivora > Herpestidae > Suricata > Suricata suricatta. Next base: position 113,580,027 of record NC_043709.1, read on the forward strand.
GTGGCCATCATTGCCAAAACATCTGTAAGTATGTGTTTCTTCTCAGTAATATCTGATTAATTTTTTAATCATTCAAGGAGCCAAGTAGGATCCCTTGAATATAGCAGACATTGTTCAAAATGCATTTGGCAACTGAAAGAATCAGCATAGGTTTGTCCCTTCTGTGAATATTGTTTATATGGACTCAATGATTCCTGCCTCTACTTCATTACTTGGAAGCCCATAAAAATGGATGTTTTCCCCATAATCACTACCTTGGAAATGAGAGCCTGCCCTTGGCAAAAATTTGAGAAAGAGGTTGCCTTTGGTATCTTCCGGCCTTATACCTAGTTAAAGCCGACTATGTCGGTACGGTGCATAGGCTTATTACATAGCTATGTTGGAAAATAAGACTAAGAAATCAGAGTTGGATGCTAATTACTTAGGTAGTTTACAATACTACAGTGGATATGTAACACTAAAAAAGTGACTTAAGCAAAAGAAAGGAGTCCTTCCTGGTAACATCTCAGGAGTTAAGGACAGACTAAGGGAGGAATCCCGAGACTTTTATCACACCTATTCAGTCTACCCAAAAGGCTGGCCCAGATACAAATCCTCAGTACTGTGTATGAATAGATCTGTATCTGTGGAATTCATAAAACCAAGGACACCGATTTAAATAGGACATCTTCTGTTCCTCACTGTTTATTTTAGGCACCCTCTACTTCATCAAGCAAAACCTGACTTGATGTGAATAAACTGTTTCCTAAAGTTTAAAACCAGGAGAATGGCAGACAAACTGAGGGGAACAAGTCATAGTCAGATTTAAAACCTCAAAGTCCTAATATCACCTTGGAATCGATGCGACGTTTTGCCTTAATAAGCTACCAAAAGCTAAAATCACCATGAGTAGCTGCACTCTTGACATTTTGAATTTTTCCTTGGCATACTTAGTTGACCTTGCGTCGGTGATGTAAAAGATTAAACCTGGCTATCTGGGTTGGCCGTTCTACCTAATGCTGAGTGTGCTGTACTCCTTTCTGTTCCCACTAAGGAGCTCAGATGTTGCTATGCACAATTTGGGAGCCCAGTGACCTACTGGCCAGTGGAGAAGGCCTTCTCTTCCCACATTGGCTTTTTAGAAACAGGACATTTGGTGTAGAGAATTGGCAATGCTCTAGACAGATTGGAAAAATACACTTGACTCCATTATACCATATTTCAGCTCACAGATCTGGCTGTCCATCTTCTTGAGCTTCTCACAAATCTTTGTTGCAGGCATATGCACACTCATTGGGCGAGCAACCTCACTTAGGATCTTGGTGGCTGCATCTTTGGTTGCTCCTAGATAATAGCACTGACAGAGAACAAAGGTAATTCAGTGTCTCTGGGTGATGAAAAAAAGTTAATATAGTTCAGAGAAGTATGAAAGAGGTTAGCCTAGTTTTCATGGCCCAGCTATTAAATGTTAACCCCTGCTGACTAAGACACCAAAAAACAAATGATTCTATCCCCGTGATCATGTTAATTACAAGTGTCCTGCTATTCACATGATGCTCTAAGATTAATAAGAGCTAACACTTGCTAAGTGTTTTCTCTGTGCCAGGTGCTGCTCTCTTGCTGCTCTCAGGGCTTTAAAGGTCTTAACTTACTGAGTTCTCACAACAATCCTGTGAAGTAACTTTTATAATTATCCCCATTTGACTCCCAAGCCAACTAAAGGTCATCCAGCCAGCAAGCAGAAGAGACAGAATTTTAAAAATCTACCATTTTGGCTCTAGAGTCCATACCCTTCCCCATCACACAATGCTGCCTTCCCAGCTGCCCAACTTAAGCACTTTCATTTAAAAATATGAAACCTAATGGCACAAATAAATGCTGAGAGGTTTACAATGTGTCAGTGGTAGATAGTCAACAATGCAGATTTAAATGACAAATTGAACAAAAATTCTAGGCAAAATGAATTGGCCTACAACGATGTGTAGTGAAGTAAAATACTATATTGAAATAAGTCATCTCTGTATACCCAGAAAGCACCATTATAAGAAAATATAAAGACTGCATTAGTTATGTATGAATGATGTTACAAAAATGTTTTGGTAAGTTTCACTAATTCTCTTAATAAGAAAGAGAAAGTCTACCCATTCAACCCAGGACAGAAATTTCTCATTAGGTATTTGGGTAACTTTACTTAAAACATGGAACTGGTTGTCTGTGGCTTATTCAGGACACAAAATGAAACCGGATATATTCTAGATGAAAATACATGACTACGTTTCACTGAAAGATCAATTTTTGCTTTCTATCTACAGTGAACATCCTTGAGGCAAGAATCTAAGCAGGAGAATATTAAGACTAAGATGAGAAATGAAACAATTAATGCTTCTCTTCAAGCCTAAGGGAAAAATGAAAGATGAAAATCTACCATACCAGGCGGTTTTCTTTTCCTTTGACATCCAAGCAAAAGCTGACCAATTCCTTTTCTATGGTGTCCAGGGAAAAATGGACTCCTCTGGCGATCAGGGAGTTATAGAATCGGTTCAGGAATTCTTTACATACTAGAAGAATCAAAGAAATTAATGTATTTATGTACAATATAACTCTTACCATACTGATGTGGATGTCCCACTCATCAAATAAAAAAGTTAAATATGATTCAACACATTGTGACAATAGATTCAAATTATAAGTAAGAATGGTTTGGGGCCAGGGGCACCTGGGTGGTTCAGTCGCTTACTGTCTGGATTTTGCCTCAGGTCATGATCTTGTGGTTCATGGGATCAAGCCCCACTATCAGCACAGAGCCTGCTTGGGATCCCCCCCCCTCTCTGCCCTTCCCCTGCTTGTGTGTTCTCTATCTCTCTCAAAATAAGTAAACAACCATTAAAAAAAAAAAAGAAAGAATGGTTTGGGGCCTAGAGCTACTAGCTTAGTATTGGGCCTTGCATAACACTTATTGAATTAATTAATCGACCAATGAATCAATCTTTGGAGTCAAGTTGAAACTAAAATGAGAATTTTCCCACAAAATTTAAGCCTAAAAGAAAATACAGCTTTATGTAGGATATGATGCCTGGGACAGCTCTGCTTAAAGCACGTAGGAAAACATACCTTAAACCCTTTGGTCATCTGCATATGTCTGTATGTTTTATTATCATGAACCTACATGAAACTCCAATTTGAACAATCGTATTTGATCTCAGTGTCCAGAGCCAGCGAAGGGGTGGTGGGAGCTGTGCAGTGGCACAGCCAGTAACAACCAGCACAGTTGAGACATTCGTTGTGGCTCTCAGGTGCTAGCCCTGTTCTAATGTATGTTGTTAACCCATTCGAGTCTCAGAACAAAGCTATGATATAGATGCATTACTATCCTTATTTTACAGATGAGGTAGCTGAGTCAAAGAATGGTCAGTTATCTTGCCTCATTAAGTGCTAGAGAGGGAATGAAATCCCTGGTCATCTGACCTGGACCCTACACACCTATCTCTGCAGTAGGAGGAAGCGGCTTTCCCATGTGGCTTTCTCAGATGGGCAAGGATCTGGTCCAAGTAGAAAAAAGGAAATGGAGGCAGAAGCTTATGCTGGAAAACAGTGGCCCTAGCATTAGAAAGAGAATTCTAGATAAACATGCTAAGGAAGAGTGGAGAGTGCTCAGGCCCTGGGTTCTCTATATCCCTACTCTTAATGCATGGTATTAACTAAAACCAGGTAATGTGTTCTGTCCCCCATCCCTAATAATCAAGTGTCTGATTATCTACCTGTCTGGTAAATGAGGCAAGATCTACCGATCACCCTAATACACAAACTAGACACCTAGTATAGTTTATGTTCATTTGATTAAGTTAATTTATGTAAAGGGGTGTCTGGGTGGCTCAGTCGGTTGGGCATCCAACCAGCTCAGGTCTCACGGTCCACGAGTAGCCCCAGATCGGGCTCTGTGTTGATGGCTCAGAGCCTGGAGGTTGCTTCTGATCCTGTGTCTCCCTCTCTCTCTGCTGCTCTCCTGTTTGTGTTCTGTCTCTCTCTGCCTCTCAAAAATAAATATTTTAAAAATTAATAAAAGTAAGTGAATGTATTTAATAAATATTTATTGAGCAACCTATATATAAAGCACTTTAAGAGGCTCTGCTAAAAGATAAAATGCAGGAAGAAGGAGGCAAAATCCAGAAAGGAGAATCAGGTAGCAAGAAATAATGTAAGAAAAGAAAATGGCAAGTGGGGGAAAAATATAAATCATGATTAAACAATAATAATGAACATGTAGGGGTATAAACATAGGGTAAAACCCAGATGCAGGACAATCCCAACACAGAAAATGGAAAAGAAAGGAGAATTCATGTGAAACTTCCTAAGATCCTTTATAACCCAGGAAGAGGGTAGAGAAACATTATTGTTAAGTCATAATGATTGTTAGTCAACTAATCATGTTAACAATATAAAGGTAAAAACTAAAAGTGTAAGGAATATAAAGATTACTTTTTAGATCAGTATTGGTGCAGAGCCGGGAGAGGTATTGTTAAAATGTTTATCAGCCCACTAGCAGGCAGGAAAGATAAAAAAGAAAGAAAGAAAAAAAGCACGATAAGTTTTTTTTAAACACTCACAAAATTAAGTAGGAGAAAAACATCCAAATATATCACCGATTACAATACGCATGAATGTATTAAACTCTTATTTATAGAACAGGATTTTTTCAGAGTAGAACTATTACAAATTCAATTATATGGTGAATCTAAGAGTCACATAAAAAGTATGAGGCTACAGCAAAGGGTTTGAAAAAACAAAAAACAACAACAAAATTGAAGAGATTTTAAAAATAAAAAGATATGCCTGTGAAAAAGGCTGACCAAAATCTGCTTTAGCTCTGTGAACCATTTTTGAGAATAACAATAGTCACTACTAGTCAGAAAATGAAGCACTTACCAGAAAAACCAAAAAAAAAAAAAAAAAAAAAAAAAAAAAAAAAAAAAAAAAAAAAAAAAAAAAAAAAAAAAAAAAAAAAAAAAAAAAAAAAAAAAAAAAAAAAAAAAAGAGTTCCTAACTAATGAACAGCCAATAACATAGCCTAATAATATAGGAAATCATAATAGAATTATAAGAAGAAATTGACAAATTCACAATAACAATAGATGGTTGAAACCCTCTCAGCAGTTATTTGATCAAATCGACCAAAGGTTAATAAGGACATTAAACATTTGAGCACTATTCACAAATTTGACCTTATTACATATAGAACCCTTCTCCCTCAAATTACAGAAATTCTTAAGAAAATATGGAATATTTACATTAATTTGCCAGGTGGTAAGCCAGAAAGCAGATTCCAACAAGTAACAAAAATTCTGTATCATGCAGGCCACATTCCCTGAATATAATTAGAAATCAGTAACAAAAATAATGACCCAACTCAGTGTCTGTCCTCTTGCATGCCTGGAAATTTTTTAAATACACACTTCTAACTAACCCATAGGTCAAAGAAAAAGTAGTGACAGGAATATCCAATTTTTAGTACTTAATTCCAATAAAAATGCTCTATATAAAACTTAAGGACTACAGTTAAGTCAGTACTTCCAAGGAAATTTATACATAAAGTACGTATCTTTCAATGAAAAAAATAGGAAATTAATGAGTAAGCATTCAACTTGAATTTTTAAAAGAAAAACCAAAACCAAAAGACTACCTGATGTAGTTAACATGTTCAGAGATGATTGTTAGTTCTGTCCAAAAAAAATATGTGTAGATAGATTAATGATTGAAAAAAGTATTCAAAGAAAAATTGAGGCTAGTTTTAATTCAAGGGGAGAAAGATGTTCATGAAAGATGAAGTCCTGGTGCACTACATAACTCATCTTTGAATGATATTTACATGGACACAACAGTATAAACCCTGAGATTTATTTTTACTCAAAATTGTGATACAAATGTATATTGGGAGTGCCTGGGTGGCTCCAATGGTTAAGTTTCCAACTCTTGATTTCAGCTCAGGTCATGATCTCATGGTTTGTAGGATTGAGCCCCGCATTGGGCTGCGTGCTGACAGCATGGAACCTGTTTGGGATTCCCCCTCTCTCCCTCTCTCTCTCTCTCTCTCTCTCAAAATAAATAAATAAACATTTTTTAAAATATATGTAAATGGAGGAATGGGTGTCCAGGAGACAGCTGTGGATGGGTGTAATAAATCTAAAACTTTTTTTTTCATAAGTAACTAAAACTGCAAACCTGAAAAAGAGCATTTTAAGCAGTTATTTAGATTAACAATTAATTGAGGCAACTGGGTGGCTCATTCCATTAAGCATCATACTCTTAATCTCAGCTCAAGTCATGATCTCACAGTTTGTGAGTTCAAGCCCCATATCAGACTCTGTGCTGATAGCACAGAGCCTGCTTGGGAATCTCTCTCTCCCTCTTTTCTGTCCCTTCCCTCCAATAAATAAATAAGCTTTAAAAAATAAAAATAATACAATAATAAAATTAGAAAAGCTAGTAATGCAATTTATTATATGGTCATCTCAATAGATGTATATGTGTTTGATTAAATCCAGTTTCTTTTCATGATTAAAGCAAGCATCCATGTTCAGACACTTAGCAAACTCAGACTAGAAAAACGCCTGCATTAAGTTGATAAAAGATATCTATGGAAACTCTATAGCAAATGTCCTACTTAGCAATAAAATGATCCTTTTTCACCACTTGTATTCAATACAGAACTGGATGTCTTAGCTCACAGAACAAATGTTTCTTTAGAACAGAGAAAAAAATTTTTTATCATTTGCAGATTATATGATTGTCTAGGTAGAAAAACATTCTTTTTTTTCTTTTATAGTTTATTGTCAAGTTGGTTTCCATATAAATAAAACCCAGTGCTCATCCCAACAAGTGCCCTCCTCCATGCCCATCACCCCCCTCCCCCTCGCCCCACCCCCATCAGCCCCCAGTTTGTTCTCAGTATTCAAGAGTCTCTCATGGTTTGCCTCCCTCCCTCTCCCCAACTACTTTTTTCCCCTTCTCTTCCCCCATGGTCCTCTGTTAAGGTTCTCTTGTCCCACTTATAAGTGAAAACATATGGTATCTGTCCTTCTCTGCCTGACTTATTTCGCTTAGCATGACACCCTGGAGTTCTATCCACGTTGCTACAAATAGCCAGATGCCATTCTTTCTCATTGCCATGTAGTATTCCATTGTATATATATATATATACCACATCTTCTTGATGCATTCGTTAGTTGTTGGATATTTAGGCTCTTTCCATGATTTGGCTATTGTTGACATTGCTGCTATGAACACTGGGCTGCATGTGCCCTTATGCATCAGCACTCCTGTATCATTTGGGTAAATCTTCAGCAGGGCTATTGCTGGGTCATAGGGGAGTTCTATTGTTAATTTTTTGAGGAACCTCCACACTGGGTTCCAGAGCAGCTGTACCAGTTTACATTCCCACCAACAGTGTAGGAGGGTGCCTGTTTCTCCATATCCTCACCAGCATCTATAGTCTCCTGATTTGTTCACTTTAGCCACTCTCAACCGCATGAGGTGGTATTTCAGTGTGGTTTTGATTTGTATTTTCCTGATGATGAGTGACGCTGAGCATCATTCATGTCCCTGTTGGCCATCTGGATGTCCTCTTTGGAGAAGTGTCTATTCATGTCTTCTGCCCATTTCTTCACTGAATTATTTGTTAGAAAAACATTCTTAATAGGGAGAGCATTATGCAAAATTGATGAATTTCAGAGTAATAAGAAGAAACTATGAGGAAACTACAAATTTAAAATAAGCTATAATTTACAATCATGATAAAAATTCTAGTGTAACCAGGAATAAATTTAATGAAACGTATCAAGGCTTTAGACCAGCGGACTGCCTGGGGTAGAACTCTCCAGGCAAGTAAAATATGCAACGGCTTTTCCTGCAGGAATGACCTGTGTCGGTTCAAGAATAGTTGGGGGACCAGACTGGTGGAAGAAGACTGAGCAAGAGGGGCAAGGGCAGTAAGAAATGAGGTCTAGTCAGACATGCAATAATCACAATGTGCTGTAATAAATCTTGGAAAGACGGTGTATGCTTCACATTTAATTAGCCCAGATAAGCCCAGGCTTATCTGAAATGTTTTCAGGTACCGGGTCCAGAAACTAAACTGATAAGTAATCCAATCAGTTGTTCGTGTCTCACAAATTCTGCTTTAAATGTACAGGACACCATTATAAGAGATCTTTTTTTTCAATGTTTTTTATTTATGTTTGAGAGACAGGGAGAGACAGTGTGAGCAGGAGAGGGTCAGAGAGAGAGGGAGATACAGAATCTGAAGTAGGCTCCAGGCTCTGAGCTAGCTGTCAGCACAGAGCCTGATGCGGGGCTCAAACCCACAAACCTTGAGATCATGACCTGAGCCAAGTCGGGCACTCAACCGACTGAGCCACCCAGGGGCCCCTATAAGAGATTTTTAAGCAAAGATCTTAGAACTTGGCTAAACAAATACCTTTATCTATGCAAGGTTTTAAAATAACATGGTGTAGATACTTTAAATTTCTGGAGAGAAGTTTAATTATTGCAGGGCTGACAGAAATCTGGACTCCAATTCTTAAGACTTCATTAAGTTATTATACAAACTACACTCATCCAGTACTCAATGTATACAGTTTCCCTGCAGTTTCCTGGTAAGCAGGGGTAGAGTCCCAAGGTTACAGAAGGGTGAGGACATGCACTTATATAAATTATTTCAGTGAATGAAAATGGAGGTGTTACAGTAGACCAGAAGGAAGGGGCTAGCGTAGCTAGCATAGCTAATTATCTCCGTTGATCTTGTTTAACGACCCTCTGAAGTAGGTAATATCAGCTGATTTTGCAAGGAAGAGCCAGGAGCGGAGAGGATGCAACCTAGGCTCACGTGTTCCGACTGCAAGTGTATAGCTGAGGTTCTGCCAAAAGAAAATCATTGATGGATATTCCTCTTAAGAAGTGATGTGCCCCTTCGTAAAGCAACTTTTCTCTGTAAAGTCCTAAACAAAAGTTAGTTATGTTCTTTGGCTTAAGCCACCTCAACTCAATTACAGACAACTGAGTGTTTTATTTTTCTTTTGGGAATCAAATATTTCCATTTGAAGGACATCTGTGCAGGGAGAGGCCAGTCTCCCCCGTCAGCTGCAGCAGAACCAATGCGGCGTCAGGGTCATCCAAAGCTAGTAGGGTCTGCACAAGACTTAATGCAAATCCGCAGAACGTAGCCTCAAGGTATCACTGGGCCAGAATCGAACTTTTGCTTAGGCTTGGGACAAGGTGCTGGGAAACCAGGGACGGGGCCCACACTTCCGGAGTTAAATGTTATTTATAGCCCAGGCCGGGAGAAGCCAAAGCCGACAACAGCTGCGCTGCAGCGCGGTGCCACCGCCATGCAAGCAGGTCTCACACCGCTCACCTTCACAGTCGGCCCCGGCCTCCTGGCCCAGGGCGGGCCCCAGGTTAGAGACCCAAAGCCCGGCACAAAAGGCCACCATCGTGGCTGGTACCGCGCCCCGCATGCTGAGCCAGCCGCTCCGAACACCTCGTCACCTCCGTCCTACAACAGCCAGGCTGCTATAGCCCTGGGCTGTTACAGGACGCTGAGGAGCCGACTTCTGTGGGGGCGGAGGGGGGCGGGGCCGTAGGGAATCTGCCCAGAGTTGCTAGGACAAATGACGCAATTCCACCGGGAGTTTCCATTGGCTTCCTCGAAAGGGGCCAGAAAGAGGCGGAACCAAGAGTCCGCGCCCCTTCCAGGCGCTTCCTCACTGGCGCGTGCGCACTATCGCACACGCGGTGCCTTTCCGGTGGGGCGGGGGCTAGGAGGGGACGCAGTAAAGCTATTCGCAGACAGTCCGAGAGGAAAGGAGAAACCTTCACGCTGATTGGCGGCGATGCGGGAGGCCGCGGCGGACGGACGGGACGCAGTGGGCGGGCGGGAACGTGAAATTTCCGCGGTGCCTGATGGGGCCGTTCGGAGGCCTGGAGCTGTTGCCATAGGGGGACCACTCATTAGTGCTGCCGCCGTCTCTGCCGCCTCATGGCGGCCATTGGAGTTCACCTGGGCTGCACTTCAGCCTGTGTGGCCGTCTATAAGGTGAGGGACTGGGGGAGCTGGGCTGTGACTAATTTTGGCTACCCAGTTCTCTCGGTGCGGGGCCAAGTCCTTTCATCTCCTGCTGGGTTGTGAACAGCGTGTCGCCGGCCTGGGAATGTCGCGCGGAGAGGCATTACTGCGGGCAAGTTTGGAAGCGAAAGGCTGGCCGGACTCGGCCTCCTCCGCCACAGCTCCTCTGGAAAGTCCTATGCGTCCTGGAGGAGGATTGTGACGACACGGGCGCGCTGAGTCTGGAGACGCCCGGGCCGCCAGAGACCTGGAGGGGGGCGGTCCTGGGGAACGTCAGGGCCGCTGGACGCCCAGAGGGATCTCGGGGATGTCGTGAACACTGGAAGCTCGGGACGGGCGGTCGCCGGGACGCCAGGCCCTCTGGAGGCCCGGAGGGTCTCGGGGACATCAGGGCCGCCGGAGGCGCGGAGAGGGGCGGTCCTGAAGACGTCAGGGCCGCGGAAGACCCGGAGGGGGCGGTCCCGGGGACGTCAGGGCAGCCAAGGCCTTGGAGGTCTCGGGGACTTGAGGGCAGCCGGGGCGGGGGAGGGGAGAAGCCGAGAGGGGCGGTCCCGGGGAACCTCAAGGCTGACGGAGGCCGGTAGGGGCCTCGGGGACCTCCTGGGCACTGGAGGCCCGGAGGTGGACCTGAACGTCCGAGACTGAAGGCTTCTGAATGTTTGCCAGGAAAGGACCGGGTGGTCGCGAACTCAAACTGGAGTTAATCCCGCGAAGCCTGGGAAGCGAGTTGGTGGCATGCTCTCTACTTGACCTTTCTTGAATGAGAGCTTAACAAGGAGTTGTAGCCTTCCTCTCATCAGTGGGGAGGCTGAAGGAACAGTAATATCGAACTCCCCTGGTACTGATCTCGCGTTTAAATGTCAAGTAACTTGGAAGGAAAAAACCGGAGACTTAGTGCTACTTCATCATACGTAGAAAAAGGAAGAAAGATGTATTTGTCGGGTAAGAACGAAAACTAGAAAGGGTGATGTCATAAAGCTTGTTATTGTATATAGGAAGATTATTATGTTTGATCCAATTATGGGCTGGATAGAAAAAATGAAGCAGTTCTTCGTGGAATGTTGGCCTTGTATAAAATCCTAGGAAATTAATAAACAATTTACAGATTTAAAACCTTGATATAACGATTTTTCTTTCTATACATATGGCAAGATAACACTGGTCTATATATGTCTGATGGGACTGTATATATATGTGTGTGTATATACATATTTATCTCTGTATATGTCTTTATGTGGTTTTTGCTGTTGTTTTTCTAAAGACCTAATATAGTTGTATATTTTTTTCCAGGATGGCCGGGCTGATGTCGTTGCAAATGATGCAGGTGACAGAGTTACTCCAGCTGTCGTTGCTTACACAGAAAATGAAGAGGTACTGTTCCCCTCATTTTTGTAGTTTGAAGTAAGCGAAATTACTTGCATTATAATATGCTGCTCTTTTTCAGGTTGTTGGATTGGCAGCAAAACAAAGTAGAATAAGAAATATTTCAAATACAGTAATGAAAGTAAAGCAGATCCTTGGCAGAAGGTATGGAATAAAATAATAATCTTACATATGGGAATAAAATGTGTTTATACATTCTAGGCATAATGTACAATGGAACTGAAAACACCAGTTTGGTTTTTTGTTGCTTTTTATGATCGAGTCGTTTCAGGATTATCCCATGTGGGCTCTTTCTTAACGATCATTAATGTTGAATTTCCTCAAGGATGGGATTCACGCAGATTGTTTCTTGCTGAAGGGTCTGTTCATATTGATGAATGCCAACATTTCATGTAGTTTGATAATTTGTGTCATTTAGAAGTGGTCTTGTCACCTGTTTACATCACTGATGGAACTTGAAAAATTTTGCAGGAATTTGAAGATTTTTCTGCGCTGAAGTTGAATTTTGCAAAATCTATTACAGTTGGTCATAATTTATATAGAAGCTATTGATTTTCTTCCTCCGGTCCCTTTGTGACACTTTCTGGGAACTAACTTTTCTAGTTGTATTATGAATTTAATCATTAAAGAAACAGTTTAATTAACATCTTAAGAATCAGGTTAATCATCTGTTGTAACTTTAATTAAAAGATTAAAGAGGCTTGCTTCTCCAGACTTCTGTCTCCTCAAATTATAGATTACCATAATAATTAAAGGTTTTCATTTTCACTGGAGTAGTAGTAATACTTGAGACAGTGTTTTTAAATTTTCAAAGTGCTTCACATCTATTATTTAATCGTATCAAATCCCTAAAAGATTGGTAGGGCAGGTTTTATTCCTCCCCGTTTGTAGATGAGAAAATCAAGGCACATACAAGTTCCAGTATTGCTCAGAGCGGTGAGCAAGGTAGGACTATGGTTCAGGACTTCTACCTTAGCCTCAAGTCTCTCTCCTTCTGAGAATTTAAGTAGAAATGTCCTGTGTTGATCTTAGGTTTTAATGTCCTGTGTTGATCTTGGGTTTTGGGGATTATGGATTAAATGTAATATTTCTTTTATACATACAGGTATTTTTTTATTATCCCTTACATGTATTTAATTAAGCTGAATCTGATCACTATATTTTTTCCTTAGGGTAGTTATGCACTAAGTCAAAAATGATAGTATTTTAGAGAGAATTGAAATTTTTATGATGGTAAATACACTCTAATATCCATTTATGTGTTGATAAAACTTCATATTGAGCGTATTGAAAAAAAAATTATCTGATGTCAAAAATTTGCAAGGTGGAAAAAAAAACAACTCTAAAAAAGCAGGAGCTCTACATGAGCCTTGAAGCTAGATTTGCTATAAGCAGCCAATATATGGGCTTTTTTTTAAATTACACTTTTTATTTTGAGATCACTGTAGATTTACATACTGTTGTAGGAAATAATAACAGAGGAATCCCACATATTCCTGGATTTACCACTTTCTCTCGATGGTAACATCTTGGCAAAATTATGGTACAGAAGCACCACCAGGATACTGACATTGACACAATCCAGACACAGAACATTTCACTAGAGCTATCTCCTTGTCGCCCTTTTTTGTGTTGCCATCTAAGGGCAGATGATTAGAGTCATGATGTGGTTGTCTTCTGCCATATTATGCAATATCTTTGTAGTATCAGGAACAACGTAAGTGTGCTTTTCTCACCCCCACAGTTACCTTTTAACAAAGTGCAGTGGTGACCATCAGATGGGTAATATATACCCACAATGCCAGTAAAAGATGAGTGCTCTCAGACCTGCTGCTGCACCATGATGGTGCACACACTTCTCTAGAGTGAGCTGCCTCATGGTCCACATGTTCTGCCCTCAGTCTACTTAGAAGACAATGGTGATTTTTACAGATGCGCAGTTGTACCGGCTCTTGGCCTCAGAAGCACTCTGTCTTTTGTGGAGGAGCCAGTCCTCTTTTGCCAAGCTAGTAAGACCCCTTTAAGCCCCTGGTCCATTACCTATCCTGGACAGACTCGCAATGTTGAGCTTTCTTTGTCTTGGCCTCCTGCCTGTTTGCACCGCCCTTAGGGTTAGAGCCACTTAACTTGCTGCCATGATTATCCTTACAACCCTCCCTGTAACTCTCATTCCCCTGTGGCTTTCCAGCCAGAAATGCGGTCCTTGGACCTGGCTTCTCAGCAGTTAGCCCTGAGAGGGAAGAACCAGCTGGCTCCTGGAAACACACAGAGCACGCAGAGCTCCCCCACACCTTCAGATTCGCACCTTGCTGCCCGGGAGCTTCCTGCTTCCTTCCCAGTCCGCTATGGCGGGTTCCAATAGCAGTGCGGGCATCCGGTGGTCCAGACAGGAGACGCGAACTCTTCTCTCCATACTAGGCGAGGCAGAGTATATTCAGCGTCTCCAGACTGTGCATCATAATGCAGATGTCTATCAGGCCGTGTCTAAGCGAATGCAGCAGGAAGGCTTCCGCCGCACCGAACGTCAGTGCCGCTCCAAGTTTAAAGTCCTGAAGGCGTTATATTTAAAGGCGTATGTTGCCCATGCCACGAGTGTGGGTGATCCACCGCACTGTCCATTTTATGATACATTGGATCAACTTCTCCGAAATCAGATAGTGACTGACTCAGACAACTTAATGGAGGACACTGCTTGGGCCAAGCACTGTGATCAGAATTTAGTGGCCTCTGACACCCCAGGGGACGAGGGACCCAGCATTCTCAGAACCAAAAGGACTCAGGCAGCAGATCATCAGCCTATCTTGAAAACAGTTAAGGAATCAGATGAGGATTGTCAACTGAGAATCAGTGACCAGATGCGAGAAACCAGTGACCTTGAGGACTCCTGGGATGAATCCTCGGGTGCAGGTAACTCCCAAGCATGTGAAGGATTGGGGTGCCAGAGTCACTTGGTTCTAAACAGCAGGATATGTTTGGTGTTCTCTTCAACATTATCTCCGTTTGTTCCCTGGGCCCTTTTTTTTTTTTTAAGCCTTGTGATCAGGTAAAGGGCTCTGGGTTTTTTAAAGCAATGACTTTAGGTATATAAAGTATTAGAACTTCTTAAATGTGGAAGAAGTATTCTTTAGAACCAGACGAGTTTTGCGATTATTTATAGTGGGTGCGTTGAAATTTGTGACTAGAAATGGGGCTAGCTGGCTATGTGAAACAGGGTTCAGGAAGGCAACGGGGGGAGGGTTTTGGACATAAGATTGCAGTTGGCCAAAGTGTCCAGATTAGGGAATTGAGATCTTCCCAGTCCCTGGTGGAAAGAGGCCTTTCCAACCTTAGTTTTGTAACTGTTTCTCAGCCCTGCTGCTGGCTCCAAGCATTCCCTTAGTAGGAATGTCCTTTTTGCAACATTGTTGCTTTGTTTTTCAGGGTGCTCTCAAGGGACCCCCAGCTACAGCAGCTCCCACCACCTTTTCAGAGGTGCGATTGCTCCCTGTCAGAGCAGCCCCATGACCCGACTGGGTGTGTCCGGTGAGCCCAGTCCATGCAGCAGCACCAGCCGAAACACTCCTGGGGTGGCCTCCGCACCGCAGCCTCCGGTCTCCTCCTCCACAGTTCCTTTTGTTTCTGGTGGGGATAGGCTTTTGACTGGTGAGCCCCCTCCACGGTGGGCGAGGCGAAGAAGGCGGTCAGTGGCCAGGACTATTGCGGCCGAGTTGGCAGAAAACAGGAGGTTGGCTCGAGAACTTTCAAAGCGTGAGGAAGAGAAATTGGACAGGCTGATTGCTATTGGTGAGGAGGCCAGTGCTCAGCAAGACACTGCCAACGAGCTCCGCAGGGATGCCGTGGTGGCGGTCAGACGCTTGGCCACGGCGGTGGAAGAGGCCACCGGTGCTTTTCAGCTAGGGCTCGAAAAATTGCTTCAGAGGTTAATTTCAAATACCAAAAGTTAGACGTTGATCACAAAGACCCTGTGTCTTAAACTGGTAGAAGCCCAGTTCCAACATCTGCCTTTTGGTACGCCTGGCTCCTTTTACATGTCCTTAGGAATAAAGGAAAGAAAGAGTGGATGAACCATTAACATGCAGAGTAGCGGAAATATACGTGCCAGTTGCTTTTTCCAAGCTTCTCCACGGATTGGAAGACCTCACGGGTATGTGAGGAGTGGTCTGACAGGACAGATGGAGCCGAGACCAGGGAGGTGGTTAGCCGTGGCCTCGCCATGAAAGTGGGGCAGTTTAGTTTACCTCAACACCAGTTTCCTCATCTGTAAAATGGGGACAAGGTAATAATTCCTGACCTGCCTACCTCACAGGGTTGTTGTGAGGACCAAATGGCTAGTAGATGTGAAAGGGTTTGAAAGTTTAAAAGCACTACATACTATATACATATACGTTATTAATGCATATGACCTTGGCTGAGGTAAGCCTAGGGTGAGGCACATTAGTTGACAAGATAAAGAATTATAGTGTCTGCCATGACCTCATTGCTGGAATCTTTTACCAGTTTAACTTGACAGCTTCTTAGAAGTTTAAGGTTTCCATTTTTTTAAATCCCTCTATGGCTCATTAGACTAATGTAGATACATGTGTTTGTACCTTTATCTCATATTTTCACTGCTGTGTCTATGACATACTAGTAAGCACTCAGTGGTCAAACCAGCTTTCCTTCCCTTTCACTAGTTTTCAGTGTCTTATCACTCTAAGGATATAATTCAGAACTGACAGGGAGCTGCAGTTGTGTGTTATGATTCCTATAATCTCCAATATAACGAGGTATTGGCTGTTCTATAAAATATTAAATGTACGTAAATTCTTTGCATTCCATATTATCTGGGTCCCCTAATATGCCTAAGTACATGTCTTTAGGTCTAGGGTGTCACTTGGAACAACATGTGGAAACAATTTGGAATTTGTTTCCCAAGTGCTTTTAGCCAATTTCATTCTGTTTGCCTTTTTTTCTGTTTAGTATGTTACAGAGGCAAGCCCTAGAAGACTTTGCTTCTGGGGAACTTTGCAAAGTCACTCTTTCTACAATGTAGACAGAAGTTCACCTTGTTAGTGGCATATGGTGGAAGAGGACTGCTTTGGGAACAGCTGAGGGTGATGTGGATAAAGACGGCCTGCAGTAAATAGCTCCTTTTAAGCACAAATCCCTCAATAAATCCATCCTCCTTTCCCCCAAAATGTACACACTTCCTTTAGGAAAAAGGAAGATGGAGAGCCCTACTTGTGATCTCTTTAGAAAGAATCCCATTGGCTGTCATTCAGCTAACAAGCTTCAAAGCTTTTAAGTGGTTTACTTAGTACTTTCGGGAAATACAAATAGGAGCCTTGGAGTTTAAAAGGCTTTCCTCCAGTCTACAGGTTGAAAAAAACAAGTGCAGGCATGTTCGAAGAAGTTTTGTTCTGTTTTGTAGGCTTGGGTGCCTACCTACATGCCAGAGACGCAGATGGGTGGGGAGAGAGTCCAAACGACAGTGGGAGTATAGCTGGAGCGTGACCGAACGGCAGGCAGGCTGCGCCAGTGGCCGGTGGTGACCGTAGAAGGCACTGGATTCTAACCCTGTCCCAGTTGGCAACCTTGGGCAGCTGGCTTGCCCTTTTTATGCCTCAATTTCTTTAAAGTGATTTGGACTAGAAGACTTTTCTAGTACCTTCTAGTTCTAAAAAAAAAAAAAAAAAAAAATCTCTGATAAATGGCATAACAAAAAAAGACAAAGTAAAGATTTAATTGTAATATTTTCAGTCGCGGTGGCATATTGTATGTTTGAATTACTGTTAACAGTTATACTTTAAGAGAGCATTCTATGGCATTGATATTTATTAATATGCTCAACTTACGTAAGCACCACACCAGACATAGGTTCCTTGCTTTAAAGAAGCCTATATTAAGGCAGTAAAATGGATATGTATGGCTGTGCATTTTCTCAATTGTTTTAGGCCTTTGTATGGAGGAATATGTGTCTGATTTAACTGGATAACACTAACATAAGTACGTAGACTTTGGAAAAACAGGGAAGTATGCGAGGGAGGGTTAGGCCTGCACTACATTAACCTATTAATGGTGGCAAGTACATAGGGGTTTATTTGACAGAAGTGCTGCAGAACAGAAGTGGAATTAAACTTGGGAGGTAATACTGTGAAAGTCTTTTGGGTGAAATAACTGTAATGTAAGAAAATTAAAAGGAAAGTTCTTAATGAAAGAAAAAATACTGCTAAGGGGAGGCCATTCTCATTGAGAGGGAACAAGCTCAGAAACCCTCCCTAGGCTCTAGGCCCCGCCATTTGTGCCTGCCCGTCCTGAGGCAGGTCACTTTCCTCGCTCTGTGACTCCACCCACAGAGGGAGAAACAAATCACACTCCTGCCTACCTCACAGAGATGTGGTGAGGGCCAGATGAACAGATGAATGTAAAAACGCTGCCAGACATAGAAGGCACTGTCTTGTGACAGTGATGGGGAAGACCACCCTGGAGCACATTGGTGCGGCTGCGTGCCAGCTCCGACAGTCTGCTGTCGTGCAAGAGACATTTAAGGAAGCGAGGAAGAGAAAGCGGCCATGCTTGTAAAGGTTGTGGTACAACGGTGGGGTTAACACTCTGCCTCCTGAAGACCGTGATGTAAATGAGGTGCTGTGTACGCCAATCTCCTGCCACCCTCTGTGTTTCTGTTAAGTGATTTAATCCTGGTGTGGATAAATAAAGTTTTTACTTGTATGTACTTGTGGTCAGTCCGCTGCTTTCTGGCGATATCCACGACCATTTGTTGTCCCCTCCACTCTCTGCTTCTGTCTTGCTCACCTCCAGGGTCTTGCCTTCATATGGCCCTGCCACCTTCGTGTGCTTTCTGCCCTCAGATCAGAGGGGCCCTCTTTGCAGGGGAGTTGAGAAATAATTTTCCATTTCTATAAGTTCTATAAATTCCATAATAAAGGCCTTTTTGGCAACGAATTATCTTGACTTCACTTATAGGATAGATAACAAATAGATAACAGGATAAATTGTCCTGGTTGGCCAAAACTCTTGTTCTAAAGAGAATAACTAGTAAGTAATATGCTGAAATTATATTGGTGCAAATAAATAAATATGAGCACACTTCATCTTTTTTTGTCTTACTCTTAAAATATTTGTCCCGGATCTAGTCAAAATACTGGATTTAGAGAAAGGAAAGGAGGGCGTGGTGAAAAGAATACTAAACTTTGTCTTAAAGACCTGGATTCCAGTCAGTTCTGCCATGAATTAACCATGGGACTTTGAACAAGCTACTTACCTGTTTCCCTCTCTATCAGTTTTTAAGTGATAGAGAAAGAAGTGTGAGGAATCTGCAAGTGTTCTAGGCAGTTCTTAGCTGAATTAGTCGCTTAAACCCTCTGTCTTCCTCTTACTTACACAGGTTAGGGTCTTTGGATGTCCAATAACTGTAGCAGTTAGTCCCTATTTTCAGCTTCTCCTTTTCAAGACTGGTCTCTGAATGGAAAAGCTACAACCCCTTGGAAGAAGGGTTAAATGGAAGGGTTTCCTTTAATTTCTAGATGAAATTAAGGCAAGGATCCAGGACTACTATCACCGCTCAAAGGGGCAGAAGTACTTTAGTCATTTACCTTGTTACTGGGAGGCAGCTGGTTAGATGTAAACACCACCACCTGGTAGACTGGGATCAAGTACTGACTCTTCCTTATTCGTTTGTAAGTGTTCACTCTCTATGAACTATTATTTCCAAAATAATAACCTGCCAAATTAACCTCACTGAGGTGTTGTAAAGGTCAAGTGAGGTAATGTATGTGAAAACATTTTTTAGTCTGCACAAACTGGTATTTTGAGCAACATAATAGCCATTGCTTTATTTTTTTCATTGCCATACACATTTAATACCTATTTTGTGCAGGACATTATAGATCTATCTACCTGCAGTGTACTGTACCTTTCCATATATAACACTCCTACTTTTGCTCAGTGTTTTGTTTGTTTGCTTTGGGTGTCGATTCATGTCCACAAGCTAAGCAACAAAGATGGCATTAGGTATTCTGGGTTACACTTACTTGTACATCTTTCTTTTTTTCCTTTTTATCTCAGATCACTTGGTCTTCACGATCATATGGGAGTGTATATGACATAAGGTCATTGATAGTATGAAGAATTACCCTCAGGTGTATAGCATCTTGTTAATAGCAAGATCAGAACAAATAACAACTATTTATTTTCAAATGTGAAGGTGTTAACTTCAGGTGAATAGAATTACTGTAACCACTGTATATATTGCATCCATTTAATCCTATTGTTTATATCATGATTTGTTAATATTAAGTAGCTTTGTGATATGTTCATATTTTTATTTTTGTTTAGTGGTATTGAAAAATACAGTTTTCTTTAATATTTAACTTTAATAATGTCTTTAATAATTTAATAATTATTAAATAAATAATATTTAATGATTTTCATATTTAACTGTTTTTATCTTTATGGACAGCTCTGATGATCCACAGGCTCAGAAATATATCACGGAAAGTAAATGTTTAGTGAGTATGGTTCTTTTATTACCTCTCCATTACACAAAGTAATTGCCAAGGTCATAACCAATTATATTGTTTTGAAACTTTGTATTTTTATTGAAATCACTCCTTATTTAACACACCTACAATTTCCTTTATAGGTCATTGAAAAAAATGGGAAGTTACGATACGAAATAGATACTGGAGAAGAAACAAAGTTTGTTAACCCAGAAGATGTTGCCAGACTGATATTTAGTAAAATGAAAGGTATTGAGCAAAAGAGATCTTTTTTTTTTTTAATTTGGAGGATTTTGCACCAAAAGTTGAGTTTATTTCTTGTTACAGACCTAAGTTCTCCAGGAATTGGTAAGATGCCTAGAATTCCCCTGAGTTAATTCTTACACATACTTAGGAATCCTTACATCTCCACTACCTCCTGGACAAAATCTACAAAGACACTACCACCTCATGAAAACACAACCCCACCCCCTTTCCCTTCAAAACCCACCCCCCTCCTGGCTTCTGTTTTGTTCAAAAACTAGCTAAAATCTCCCCATCTTCCAGACAGAATCCTTTCCTTTCCATTCTCCTTACACCTTCCAGGTTCAGTTCCTTATGGCTGCCTGTCCCTTGGGGAAGAGACACTCGTTTCCGGACTCCCAGCCTCTTCCACCTCCAATCCAGTACGGCACTTTTATATATGACCAGTTTTCTAGAAATGTACCTCCGCTCTGACCTACAAAAGCCTCAGTAGCTTTGCGCTACTTGATGGAGCTATTTAACTGCTCCATTCTGCATTCAAGGCCCACATAAATTTTGTGCCAGCTTCACCTCCCCAATCCCTGCCAAATGAGCACTGCCCCAACCTTCTCTTACTCGCCCTTCCTTGAACTCCTGCTTCTCCCAGTTGTCCCTTTCTGCCTAGAAACAGGGCTTTTTGTGTACCTGTCTACGCTCCCCACCAGATACCACTCATTGCGCCCCAGGCAAGGCCCCCAGAGGACCTTGAGCAAAAGAGATCTTTTAAAAGTTGACCTTAAAAGTTAGAGGTGTTTCTTGATCTGGAGAGAAGCAGGATGATTGAGCAGATTAAGGAGACCTAACACTAGACCTAACGTTCTGACTGTGCGGCCTTGGTTAATTGACTTCCCTGACTTTGGTTTCCTTGGAACGTAAATGGGTTGGGCCAGGTTAGCATTTTCACAGCTTCTTAAAATTGTGATGGCCAAATAAGTTTGAAGATTGAGTATTTTCTTTCTCTGCACAAGATTGACAGTGCTCTTTGAACAGTTCTTTAGGCAGATTAAGTACGTCTAGCTCATTAACATTTCCATTGAAGGCTCAAAACTGAAGGCATGCTGTGGAACAGTTTGGGAAATTCTGGAGTAAAGGTTCACTTCAGCTCTGGAATTCTGTTATGAATTTGTGGGATGGAAGGCACTCTTAATGCATTGAACTAACATGCTGTTTTGTGTTCACAAGGACACATTAAAAACTCATTCTTAATGGAAGCAATCTAATTTGGAAAACGGTTGAAACTTTGAAGTGTAAGAACCAGGCTTTTTGGAAAGTACCTGGTTCCATGTCCACAGACTTCCAAATCCACAAAAAGTTCAGGATTTAAGAGAGCCAGAGAAGAGGGGTGCCTGGGTGGCTGAGTCGATTATGCATCGGACTCATGGTTTCGGCTCAGGTCATGACCTCACAGTTTCTTGAGTTCAAGCCCTCCACTAGGCTCTGCGCTGGCAGTGTGGAACCTGCTTGGGACTCCGTCTCCCTTTCTCTCTGCCCTCCCCCACTCACAGGGTCTCTCTCTCTCTCTCCCTCCCTCTCTCTCTCTCTCTCTCTCTCTCAAAATTAATAAATAAACTTAAAAATTTAAGGGAGCCAGAGAAGAACATGAGTGGGGTGGGGCAAGTGAGTGAATTGAAAAATCTTGACCGTGAGAAGATCATGCCACAAATTAATAAACCACAAAGTGTCATGAAATTTTTCTTGTGTCATTAGAATTTATTTTTTTTATACAGAAACAGCACATTCTGTATTGGGCTCAGATGCAAATGATGTTGTTATTACTGTTCCATTTGATTTTGGAGAAAAGCAAAAAAGTGCTTTGGGGTAAGTTTACATTATTTGCTTAGAGGAAATAGTATAAAAGGTAAAATTGTATTTGAAAATACCTTGGGCAGTAAAATTGTATTTGTAAACAGATGTATATGTTTACATATGTAATTAGTGTGATAAAAAGTGTAGTAATGATCATTAATATTTCCTATCTATAATGTCAAGAGAACATAAAATTAGACGTAACTTATTAAGCTGTTTTGATTGGAAATGTTTTTAATTACCAGGTTAAGTTCATGTTTATAAACTGCTTTGCCTAACTTTCATATAATCAGGGTTTGTGTTGGAATTATACAAAAATATAGTTTTAGAAATATATGCAATTATTTCTTTACCTTAGGTCTTCTCATCTAAACAAAAAGTTGCATTTAGTTTTTATAGGTCATTGTGAGAAGGTAACAGATGAGCACACATACCTTTGTTTTGAGGATAGACTTTCATCTAGCACTTGGGCAATCATCTGAGTTGCTTGTGGGACAGATCATTGCTTCTTTTACTTGAACTTGTAGAATGTTAAAAACTATGACCCTAAATTACAGAAACTGGAAAATTCCAAAATGTATTATAAATTTGCCTTAATCTCTTCCTAACATTCATAAGCATGGACATTTTGAGACTTTTTCCTTTTCCTTATTCAATATAAGCACGTGTTATTTTCTGTGTCAAGAAAATGCTTGAACATGTTGTGATATTAAATTCATTGAACGCATATTGTCCACAGGGAAGCAGCCAGAGCTGCTGGGTTTAACGTTTTGCGGTTAATCCATGAACCGTCTGCAGCTCTGCTGGCTTACGGAATTGGCCAAGACTGCCCCACTGGAAAAAGGTAAAAACCATATTTGCAGCTTTAAGGTTTTCAGTGCAGAAAACATTTTTAGATTATAGCAATTATATCAATAGGGATTATATAAAGAAGTGGTTCAGAGGGACCTGGGGAGCTCAGTTGGTTAGGCGTCTGACTTTGACTCAGGTCATGAATATCAAAGTTCGTTAGTTTGAGCCCTGTGTTGGGCTGTGTTCTGACAGCTTAGAGCCTGGAGCCTGCTTCCGATTCTATGTCTCTCTCTCTCTCTCTCTCTCTCTCTCTCTCTCTCTCCCTCTCTCTCTCTCCCTCTCTCTCCCTCTCTCTCCCCCTCCTCTGTTGTGCTCTCTTTCTCAAAACTAAACATTAAAAAAAAAAAGCAAGCAAGCAGTGGTTCATGCCTGTATGGATGAAATGACGTTGAAACTCTCACCTGGAGTTTTTCAAGTAAAGGAGAAAGACGTCCTAGGAGAGCAGAGAAAGGACAGAACAGGAGGGAAGATGGAACTTTCCTGCCCTTCCTTCTCTTATTTTACTCATACTATTTGACTTTATTGGAAGAGGATTTGAAATTTATAAGCCAGGCCAAATTCCAACTCAGGCTAAAGCACTGTTAAGTTTTCTACCCATTCCAGTTATTAAACATATTTAGAAACAGTACTTTTTACTTACACTTTTCTTGGCAGGAGATGGGGGGAAATCCAGCATGGAATTTAAGGCATTTTTTGATAACGAAATAGTAAGACATGCTCCTAATTGTCGAAACTTCTCTTAATGCAGCTGACACAGGCACCTTTACGGAGATTAATTCTGAGGTGTTAATTTTCTCTAATTGTTTCATCTTACTCCTGTCTCCCAGTTAAAGAAGTTAGTATGTATAAATCAGTAGGAAATTAGTTTGTGTAGTGTATCAGAAATGAGCTTCTAGTTTCGCATATGTTTGATTTTTGTAGAATGTGTTACTGTAGTAGTAGTAACGTGGATAATATTAGCACATAGTTTCTGTATTATAATTCTCTTATGATTCACTAGAACCACAAAAAGAAAAATTAGTGTTTTGAACTCGTTACTCAAAAGAATCCAGTTTTACCTGTACAACTAAATAAAAACAAGCTTGGGTTTTGATTCAGAATAGAGGGATTCCAGGCTTAATTCAGCACTAATCAACTAAATTGATTCATGTGAGATTTTCATTTAGCTTATTTGTGACAGAAAGAGATTAAATTAAGTGACTTCTAATGTCTCACCTGCCTTTGAACTTTTGTGATTCTCTCATAACTTACTCAGGTTATCTTTCTTTTAAGCAATATTTTGGTGTTTAAACTTGGAGGAACATCCTTATCTGTCAGCGTCATGGAAATGAACAGTGGAATATATCGTGTTCTTTCAACAAATACTGATGATAACCTAGGAGGCATACATTTCACAGAAACCTTAGCACAGTATCTAGCTTCGGAGTTTCAGAGGTAAATATTAACAGACTTGATGATATATTTTAATTGAAGTTTCTCTTCAGGGTTTTTGTTTCTGTACTATTTTAAATTGCCCTGCTTCAAAGGAGGTTGCGGGTTGGGTTTTTCTTTTGGTTTTTTTGTTTTTTGGGTTGTTTTTTTTTTTCTTCAGTGCTTTGGATAGTTTCGTGTCTAGAGTTACAGTGGCCTCTCCAGGCTTATGCAGGGAAGCAGAAGCTGAGTTGCCCAGCGCAGTGTGCACGGATTTTTCACTTAGTTGAGGGCCTACCAGTGGTTGAGCTTCCTGAAAGTGGGTCTCAGTTCGATTTCTTAATTCCTCGGGTGCTGCTGTCATGTCTAGATAAAGGAGAGTACAGGCACCGAGGGCTCACTACCTTCTGAACAATTTTAGAAGTTTAGATCTGTTGAAGGTTACATTATGTTACAGTCACATCCCAGGGAACTAGTATCTCATGGAGGGTTTATTTAATTACTAATCTGCTATCACAAGCAATATTTTGGTTTTGTTACCGGGTGTAATTATTCCATTCAAAATCAAGAGTCAAGTAGATAAAGGTTCTATTTTGGACATTGCCCCTCTTAAAAAAAAAACGTATTTGGCTGAAATAGTATTTTCACCAGTTTGATTTTAAAAAGTCTTGAAAAAGAGGTAATTCTCACTTGTTTCAAAAAGACCTGCCCTGGGGTGCCTGGGTGGCCCATTTGGTTAAGCATCCCACCCTTGATCTCCTCTCCGATCTTGATTTCAGGTTCATGAGTTCATGCCCCACATTGGGCTCCATGCTGGGCATGAAGCCTAGTTTAGGGAAGAAAAAAAAAAAAGACCTCTGCTGTTTTTATTACAAAGGTGTCCCAACTCAAGATGGGTCATTGTTTATTTGACTACCAGTTCCAGTTGTGAGACATGTTCAGAAACAGAGCCAAGCACTTTTAACAGTTCGCTTGCCTTGGAGATAGAGGAACGGTAATTTTACATATTTTGTATGTGTCAAACATCTTAACGAAGCACTTTCAGTTTTCTAGTGCTAGACAGACCATTTTATACCATTAAACAAGGATTGTGCTGTGGTTGTAAAGGGAGAGATAGGAAACTGGTTACATAGACCTTCACGCTTCTGTTTGTCACATCTGCAGAAAGGTGGCAGTTTCTCTCCTTTCTTCAAAGGACAGTATGGCCACAGAATTTAGCAATTCTAAGTATCAAACGTATTCGTTACTCATTTTTCTTAAGGAGACCCTTTTTATAATTGCAAAGAATTTTCTTGAGAGATTTTGGAGGATTTGAAGCCTGTATTAACATCTGGTATTTGTGAGTTTATTGTTATCCTAATACACATTATCTAGATAATTCTAAATGGCCTAGTAATTTTTAAACTTCAGAAATTGTATTTTTAACCTAGATCCTTCAAACATGATGTGAGAGGGAACCCCCGAGCTATGATGAAGCTGATGAACAGTGCTGACATTGCAAAGCATTCTTTGTCAACCTTGGGAAGTGCCAATTGTTTCCTTGACTCATTATATGAAGGGCAAGATTTTGACTGCAATGTGTCCAGGTAAAACTGAACGAAGTCCAAAGAACTTTAAAAAACAAAATTCCAGGGGCATCTGGGTGTCTCAGTCCGGTAAGCGTCTGACTTCAGCCCAGGTCATGATCTCATGGTTTGGGAGTTGAGCCCGGTGTCCGGCTCTGTGCTGGCAGTTCACAGCCTGGAGTCTGCTTCAGATTCTCTGTTTCTGCCTCCCTCCCACTCTGCCCCTTCCCGACTCATTTTCTCTCTCTCTCTCTCTCAAAAATAAATAAACATTAAAAAAAAAAATTCCAGGCCAGGATGAGGCTGTGGCCTAGGCAGTAGGGCCACTGCTGTCTCCTCAGAGGGCCAGGAGGGTTGGGAGAAGGAGCGGGAAGCTCCTGGCACCTGCAGTGGGGGCAGCCCTGTGCCTTCCTGTTCTGCATCAGGGCTTTGAGCCCCTGTTCCCCCAGTTCTGCAACCCTGCTGCTTCTGAGCTCCCTGTTGCATTGGGCAGCCACTTTTAACTTACTGTTTTTGGTTCCTTAGGGTTGTCTCCATATTTCTAAATGAGAGATTTTCATCCTGGTTCATGAAATTTACATTACTCTGTTGACTCCCTACTATGAAAGATGAAGAAAAATCGTTTTGTTACTATATATAGGTTTTTCATTTCTAAGTTAAAATAAGGGATCACAAATGTAAGATGCTGAGGTGTAAAATTATTAATAACATCTCTACTTTATGCTTCCCCCCAAATTAAAAATAGATGAAATGGAGCGCCTGGGTGGCTCAGTCAGTTAAGCATCTGACTTCAGCTCAGGTCATGATCTCGCCATTTGGGAGTTTGAGCTTTGCCTCAGGCTCTGTACTGACAGCTTGGAGCCTGGAGCCTGCTTTGGATTCTGTGTCTCCCTCTTTCTCTGCCCCTCCCTCGCTCACACTCTGTTACTCTCTCTCCCTCAAAAATAAATAAACATTAAAAAAAATTTTTTTTAATATTTGATGAAATCTCCCATGGTTTCAAAGCTGATTGGTGAAGTGCATCACAAGTATGCTGTCCCCACGTGGCAACACAGCTGTTCTGAGGAGCAGAGGGCCTGAACCATGTGGTGCAGAGGGATGATTGTCTGGCGTCAGAACTCGGGCATCTATGAAGCTGACTGCTGTTATGTTATATAGTCACTTTCCAATTCTGTAAAAGAATCAGCAGTGAGGCTAAGCTGAAACATGGGCCCTGCATCAGTCACTTGGGAACAAAAGTTAGTTGTAATAAAATGCTGTGAAGAAGCCTTAATAAGCACTAGGCTGCACCCTCCTGTTATTTTATGTGAGGGTTCCTGGCAATTATTAGGGTTAATGCTGAGAAAATAAAATGGAGAATTAAAATAACAACAACAACAAAATTCCAAATACATTTATAGTTAGGTGTAATTTTCTCACCTTGGGTTTTTTTGTTTGTCGTTTTGAGATTTATTAGCCATCAGTAGAAAGAGAGCTTTTCTGTTTACTCGGGAAGCATAGTTCTTGTCAGACTGTATAACGGTTCCCAGAGTTCCCAAATTAATGACATCAGTTGTGATTGCTTGTGTTGTTATTTACAGCTACAAAGAGGAAGTGTGTGAAAAAGGCATCCTAGAAAGAAAGGCTTAAATTATTGCTTACATTTGATGTGAGACTTGCCCGTGTTCCATGGTATTTACTCTGACTTACTGGTGAACACAGTGTAGCTGCAGTCTGAGAGTACATATTAACTCGTCAAGTCCCCCCAGCAGCCCGTGAAGTAAGTTGTGGTCTTTTCCTTATTTTACACGTAAGGAAGCCGAACCAGAGATGTTTCATTCCTGCCCAAGGCTCCACGGTAAGATCTGTAGTATTAGCTACGAACCGGGCATTCAAACCCAACAAGTGTGACTCCCAGCCTCCGTACGGTCACTGTCCCAGTCTAGTGAAGATTCATGTCTGTCTTGGTTTTGTTGGCTCTGTCATCCCTCAGCAACCTTTTAAGTTTTGGTGACGTTTCTGATATTTAGTGAACACAGGCTTAATGTGCATTAAACTGTTTTAAATTACCTTATCTTTTACATAACCCAAAATATTGGTTTCAAGTGACTACACCTTTATCCAGAGAGAGTCCAAAGGGAGCATGTTGCCCTATCATTTTGCCTGGCATGTTACTAACAGTCATAATAGCTACCAACAGTTCACTATTTAAACCTGCCAACAATTTAATAGGTGACTTGGAAACATAGTAAAACTTTCCAGAATTGCAGCATTATTTTTAGGATTCTACTGACTGTATTTGGTTCAATTTACTCTTCATCTGGCCCTTATAGTTTAGCTTCCTCACCCTCCTGGGCTTTCCTGAAGATTCTAGATCTGTGTGCCCAGTACACTAGCCAGTAGCCACCTGTGGCTATTTAAATTTTAATTAATTAGAAATAAGTAACAGGAGGCAAAAGGAAGAGCAGTAAAAATTGAGTTCTCAGTAGCACTAGCCACAGTTCAAGTGCTCGACAGCCTCATGTGGCTGGTGGCTCATAGAAGTTCCATTAGCACTGCACTAGGTCTTTTAAGAGAGATTTCAAACTACAACCCCAAGGATAGAAAGGTATTAAATGGAACTGAAATCTCTTCGTGGGCAGAACGTTGTGTATTTTTTCTGTTTCTAGAATTTCTAACAGTGCTGAGTTTGTTCAAGTTCTCAGTGTATGTTTGCTTATTACTGCTTAGTTATTAGGAATTAAGTAGAAATTATAGTTTTTCATTAAGGAAATTTTGCCTTTATCACAAAGATTTCAACTATAAAGTATTTTTCAGTATCTACAAATAGCATAAATAATAAAATCAGTCATCTGCATTTAAGTTCAGTATGAAATTAGGGAGTGCTTTTTTCATAAACACAGCTAAAAAATTTAAAGTTTTTATTTATTTTTGAGAGAGAGAGAGAGAGAGAGAGACAAAGTATTAGTGAGGGAGGGACAGAGACAGGGAGACACAGAATCTGAATCAGGCTCCAGGCTCTGAGCTGTGTTAGTACAGAGACTGATGGGGGGCTTAAACTCTTGGACCACGAGATCATTACCTGAGCTGAAGTCAGACGCTTAACCAACTGAGCCACCCATACGCCCCAAACATAGATCTTTCTTAAAATTTATGCTAGCATTCAAGCTTCTCAGAGCAAGAGAAC
Source organism: Suricata suricatta (assembly GCF_006229205.1). Lineage (NCBI taxonomy): Eukaryota > Metazoa > Chordata > Mammalia > Carnivora > Herpestidae > Suricata > Suricata suricatta. The sequence goes on from NC_043709.1 coordinate 113,609,085, forward strand.
TAAATTTATGTACAGCATAGTCTCAGATTATAAAGAAAAAATACTGAGAAGTAATTTCTTAAACTTTTAACGTATAAAAATAACAAAGACTTCCAAATGATGCTTTGATTTGAATCTGTGGCTTTGTTGGGAATGCCATACACTGAGTATTTATTTTTAGGTTTTTTGAAAGCTTACAAGTAAGCCATGGGTACGAATCTTCCAACTGAATTTGACATTGAGATCACAAACCCAGGAACAGTGAGATCACAACCTGAGCTGAAATCAAGAGTCAGATGCTCAGCCAGCTGAGCCACCCAGGCGCCCTATCAACTTGTTCTCAAAACATCACAGTAGGCTTTGGCATTACTGTTCACAAGAAAACTTGTCCTGTTTCATTGTATTAAGCCTTTCTACTTGCCTTTTTCTCTGTGTGTGTGTGTGTGTCTACAGAGCAAGATTTGAACTTCTCTGTTCTCCACTTTTTAATAAATGTATAGAAGCAATCAGAGAACTCTTAGAACAAAGTGGATTTACAGCAGATGATATCAATAAGGTAATACTTCTATATTTTCTTATTTATTTTAGGAGTAGCTTCAGACTTGGGATTTAGGAAATGCCCCCTTGGTAATTTTTGTTACTTTAAATATATTCTGAGCTTGTGTTAATGAGTAAGAAAATTGAACTTTTTTTTTTTTTTTTTTTTTACTGGCTCCAGTGGTAAGTATTTACCAGTTTTTTAGCATAAAAGAATAGTTCCTTCTAGTATGTATGTATATTTTTAAATGTTTATTTTTGTGAGTGGGGAGGGTCAGATAGCGAGGGACACGGAAGATCTGAAGCAGAGTCTGTATGCTGAGAACGGGGAGCCCCATGTGGGCTTGAACCTCTGAACTGGAGATCATGACCTAGCTGAAGTCAGACACTTAACTGACCGAGCCACCCAGGCACCCCTACGGAATATTTTTTAATATGTAAGCAAAAGCTGACAGGTATTTGCATGTTTACTATGTGCCACGCACAGTTTCTAAGTATTTTACATGGATTAACTCACTGAATCCTCACCAACAACTCCCTGAGGCAAGTACTTTTATTTATCCCCATTTTTTAAGTGAACGCACTGAGGTACAGAATGATGAATAACTTTCTGGCAATCATGTAATTAGCAGTTGATCCAGGATTTAATACCATGTAGTTCCCAAGTCTGCTCTTAAGCAGTACACCATACCGCTTCTCTCTGCTCGTGTAAGGAAGTATTTTGCGACTTTCAAAATATTCAGATTGTTCATATTTTCCTCTTCCCCCAAGATTATTTCTCCTTTAAAAAGGTAATCATAAAAGAAAATGCAGGAAATACCAAAAGGCAGCCACTGTTGTATTTTGGAACAAGTCTAACTAATCTAATCTTAATGTACAATTTTGAATTTTGTTTTCCTTATATAATGTGACCAATTCCTTTCCCCATATTACTGTAGAATATTCATAAACACAATTTTAAGTAGATTCTTAATATGCTAGGAAGGGAAAGACACCAAAGATTATTTCATTGTTCTGTTGTGGACACTAGGGTGGGTCTCCCTCTCCTACACAGTGATGCCCACCTTCGGACATTGGCTTTTACCGATGCATTCCTATTGTAAAATTATGGGCTGAAGAGTATAGTGTAGTATAAAAGACTACTTTTATACACAATAGTATAAAAGACTACTTTTACCTTCAGTTACTTTCTAACAAAGTTGCATTATATGTTAACTAACTTGGATTTAAATTTTAAAAGAAAGAGTTGCATTAACTAATACTCATTATCAGCAGTACCTAAAGAGTCTTATCATTTAAAGATAAAGAATTGTTGAAGAAATATAGTCTTAATATTTTATTGATAGTAGAGGATTTTCTCTTAAATGTCTTATTTTGTGTTTCCTTCTGTGTAAATACTTCATATTCTTTGTGTATTTTAATCTTTGCGTTTTTTAAGAAATCGATTTATACAAATGGGTTACATAATCAGAATATTAACTGTAATATACTGCAGTCTTCTGTAGGGTTGTTATGAAGATTAAGTGAAATATCATGTGTAGCATAAGTGATCAATTAATGTAAGTTCTCTTCCTTCTTTTACTGGTCATAGGGCCCTGACATTTAGACATTTAGATACCACAATATCACAAATAGTACAGTTCTCATTTGCTTGAATTTACATCACATATATTCCTTGGATAAAGAATGCTGTTAACAGATATTCCTAAAATACAATCTTTTGAGAACTTGAAAACAGAGTTGTCTCTACTTTGTTGACCTTCTTACAGTAGCAGAGAACCCTTGGCTGAAGGTGGCTGTAGGTCTGTCTGTTTTCTGAACTGTGCTTCTCACTCTGTGACCCCAGGCTTGAGGGGCAGCTCTCGGCAACATGCATTTCTCATGGCAGGGGCAAGGAAGAGAGCATGCGAGAGCACGCACGGCTTTTAAAAAGCTTCTGCTTAGACACAGTGCTTTTCACTGGACCCCCATTCTGGTGGCCACAGCTAGACACTTGGCGAGGCCTGACAGCGGGGCGGGGGACCTGTGCCACCTTCGGAGACTGGTGCACAGTCAGGGCGGCGGCAGTAGGTGGGGAGGGTGGAGGGAATGATTGGACGTGTACCTGCCCTAAAACCTTGAATCCTCACAGCAGCACCACAAGGTAGGCATCGTTAGCTCTGTTTTCAGATGAGGAACCCGTGGTTTCCAAAGAGGTTAAGCCCGTCAGCAGTGGAGCCAGGGCTGGAGTCAGCAGCCCCTCCGTCACCGAGCTTTCTTACCTCCTGCATGTGCCCCTCCTTTCTCATCCTCGTGCCCACAGGGCTGCTCCCAGCAGGACTTGCTTCCACCACAGGACATGCCTGGTTTCTGGCCTTTAGTGTGCACGCATTCCCCTGCTTTCAGTGCCCTCTCCTGCCTGGGCGGGCCATACCCTGACCTGGTCCAAACCCCCTCTCTGAGTGTGGGAGGGCGTGCTGGTGGCCCCCTTCTGGGCTGGGGGAGGGGCTTGGGGAGTCATTGCCTGTGTCCTCCCTGAGGGTCCTCCTGCTCTCATGTCAGCCACATGTCACCCTCACCTGTGGTGCTTGCCACTCCCGAGTCCTGAGCCACTTAGGGATTCTGAGCATCCACCGCCCCCCCCCCCTCCTTGTGCTTTCTCTGTGGTTTTCTCAAACTTCATCTGCTCTAAGACAGCTACCTCTTTTTTCCAGCTTCTAGAATTTGTTGAAATCCCAAACGCAAGATCTCAGTCTCATTTATTTGGCCATTGCACACTTAATATCTTAGATTTCTTTGTGGTCAGTTTTGTGGACTTACAGAATACTTCGATTGATGTAACTAATCCTTCCATTTTAACCAAGCTCCCACAATCTACAACTTTTTAATAGCTACATGATATTTTACTGTATTGGCATACCTTAACATATAAAACCAATTCTTTATTTTGGCTGTGTAAGTTACTTTGGTTTTATAAACAGCTCTCTTTGTGGTTCTGGGAGCATCCTTAATTCCTGTAGAATAAAATTTAGGAGTAAATCCCAAATTTTAAAACTTAAGATTTGTTACCAAATTGCTCACCAAAAAACAATGTACTTTCTGAATAAGTATAAACCTTCATTATTAATATTGCAATTTTTAAAAACTGTTTATTCATTTATTCATACTTTGTTGAGAGAGCTTTAGAGTTAATTTTAGCTTCGTATGTAAAATCCCACCATGATTTTGTTAGTTTCATTAAGTCTCTAAAATAATTTGGGATGGTGTCATAACTTCATGGTATTTTGTTTTCCTAACCACGAAGTTGATCTTGCCCTCTATTCAGATCTTCTTTAATTTTTCATTTCTCTTAATATGTACATTAAGCTATCGCTATGTGGGCTGTGGAATTTATGGCTGTTGTGCGCAAGAGGTCATTTATACTTTTCTAATTTGTTTTTGCTATAAATGGAATACTTACTGGATTTTCCTTATTTATCTTATATTTTTACCATGTCATGAACTCTTGAATTTCCTTGGCATACACTTAAATTCATTTCCTAATAATCCCCGACTAAATATTGAGCAAACCTATTCTGTGCAAGCAGATTTCAGCACTTAAGATACAGCAGTAAACATAACAAAGTCTTTGCCTTCATAGAACTTAGTAGAGATAGTAGAGATATTCTGATAACTTGTAAAGGAACATATAAAGAAAATAATGCCCAGGGGCACGTAGGTTGCTCAGTCAATTGAGCGTCTAACTACAGTTCAGGTCCTGATCTCACAGTTCATGGGTTTGAGCCCCACATTGGACTTTGTGCTGACGGCTCAGAGCCTGGAGCCTGTTTCAGATTCTATACCTCCCTCTCTCTTTGCCCCTGCCCTGCTTGTGCTCTCTCAAAAGTGAATAAAAATTTTAAAATATATATATATATATTTTTTTATGAAAAGAGTACCCAGTTGGGATAACTGCTATGAAGGAAAATAAAGCAGAATAAGAGTATAGCTAGTGGCAGAAGGTGATTTTTCACCATCTAAGGGGGTGGCTTTTTTTGTTGTTGTTGTTTATTTAGTTTTGAGAGAGAGTGCGCACGCAGGGGAGGGGCAGAGAGGGAGGGAGACACAATCCCAGGCAAGCTCCAGACTCTGAGCTGTCACACAGAACTGATGCAGGGCTCAAACTCACGAGCCGTGAGATCATGACCTGAGCCAATGTTGGACGTTTAACCGACTGAGCCACCCAGGTCCTCCTAAGGAGGTGGCTTTGGATGAGAGACCTGAATCAAGTAGAGAAACCAGTTGTGTGCACATCTGTCAGGTTTCCAGGCTGAGAGAACAGTGAGGTGGGAGCAAGCTTATGTTTAAGGAGCAGCAGTGAGGGTAGCGGGTGGATCTGAGTGAACCAGGTGGTAAGGGAGAGAGGGACAGGATCACATTACAGTTTGGCTGCCTCTGGCCTTAGCAGGAAGAGTGCAGTGTGGCTGGACATAACAAAGCTGGATCTTAAGAGAGTTCTGAGCTGGAGACCTATTTGTCAGTGCCTCTGTGCACTTAGAGCCATGACTGGATGCAATGATCTATGAAATAGAGCCCCAACAGAGAAGATACCTCAAGACAGGGTCCAGGGCTCTGGACATTTACAAGCCTAACGGGGATCTAAGGCAGGGCTTTTAGGACTAGCCAGTGAAGAAACATGAGACCCAGGAGACAAGTAAAACTGTCTAGGTAAGGGAGGGAAACATCAACTGTCCTGTGCTGCTGGAGGCCAGCAGGTGAGGCCTGAGGATTGACCACTGACTGGGCTTGGCCATGTGTAAGGGACTGGGGAGAAACACATTCCTGGAGTGAATTTAAGGTCAAATAGAAGGTGAGATCATGGACGGTCAAGTACAGAAAGCTCTCCTGAGAAGTTTTGCTATAAGGGCAGCGGGGAAAATGGGTAGTAGCTGGGGTAGGTGGCGAGTTCTAGGCAAGGGTTATACATGAGTGGTGATACTTTTCTCTCACAAATAAATATTCCTCATTTTTTTTTAAAGTCAATTTGAGAGAGAGAAAAGGAATCTTCAGCAGGCTCCACACTCAGCACAGAGCCCAATCGGGGGCTTGATCCCATAACTCTGGGATCATGACCTGAGCCAGAATAAAGTTGAGCATTCAACCAGCTGAGCCACCCAGGTGCTCCCCTCACTTTTTTTTGTTGTTGTTTTGTTTTGTTTTGTTTCCTTGGTCAGAACTTCCTTCTTCTGTTCTCTTTTTAGTAGTGATGTTATTATTAGTCTTTTAACAAAAAAATGTGATTATTGGTAATTGCATTGAAATAGGTTCTCATATTGAGCATTTCTCTTCCTATTTTTAAAGGGGTTTTAATATGAAATAGGTGGTGAGTCCTTACAAATATATTTTGGACACTTGTAAAGCAGTCTTATAGTTTCCTTTACATTTGTCTTAAAGTTGATGATAAATTATTGACAGTTTCCTTATGTAGAACTGTCCTTGTATCCCTAGGATAGACCTCATTTGATTATGAAGAATTGTTCTTTTAATACATTATTTTTCTATGATAATGTGCTTATTATTTTCACCTTATTTCTGTGAGGGTAGCAGGAAGGATTAGATGATGTGTTTCAGGCTTCTCTGTCTTAACCACTTGCCTGAACAAAGCAACCCCTTTTGACCTCACATTCTAGAAAGGGGATTGGTCCTGCTTTTTGGCTTCATTGCTCTAAAGCAGTGAGCTCTTTGTTCCAGCGCATTCTCTCATGCCCAGATGATGCGTTGTCCGTGGCTTCTCCTAGACCATTGCTTATCGGTGGGACCTCAGGGCTTCTATTTAGGGGATGGTCAGAGGCATATGGGAGAGTCTCGAGCATCGTCCACATACGAAGCATATTGTAAGCTGGAGGCTCAGCTCAGTCCTTTTCTCATCTCTCCTGTCTCTGCCTTCCTTCCTCTGTCTGCACAGCAGGACCTGCCCCTTCTTCAGTGATCCTAAGTGCTAAGGTAGTAACCTTTATAAGCAGAGGCTACTTCTGTCTCTTAAAACAAAACAAAAAAACAGCCTCCTGAGAGAGGGCGCCTGGGTGGCTCAGTTGGTTAAGCGTCTGACTCTTGATTTCAGCTCAGGTCATAATCTCATAGTTTGTGAGTTCGAGCTCCGCATTGGGCTCTGTGCTGGGGGCAGAGCCTGCTTAAGATTCTCTCTCTTCCTTCCTCTGCTGCTCCTTGTTCATGCTCTCCCTCTTTCTCTCTTTCTCTCTCTCAAAAAAATTTAAAAAATAATACTCCTGAGAGACGCTCAATACAGGCCTATGGGAGTATGATTTTAGGTGGTCACTTTCTATAAATTGGATCCTTTGGCTCAAATGCTTGAACTTACTTAGAATGACAAAATACCACCTATATCTGATTCATTTGCTCAGAATAATACCTTCTAAGCCAAAACTTCCAGCACTTTAGCTCCCTTTTATGCCAAAGTAATATACAGAAAATAATATATGCCAAATATATGCCAAAGTAATATAATCATGCAGGAAAGAGGCTAATATTACCTTCCTTTCCTTCGTAGCCTGAGGCACTGTGTGGGAGAAGTGACAGGCTCAAGCAGTTGTAGGGGCTAGGCATGACAGTGAGTCAAGATGTCAGGTATAGGAAAACACAACTGCTGAAATGATGAATCTGAAATCATTATAAAAATACAGATATCTGATAGTGGGCTTACATTTTAAATTCACCTTGAAAAAAATAGCAAACTGACAAATAGAAATACTTAAAATAGTCAATGCTTCTTTCACAACAAATCTCTCTGGATTTGGAACCTAAAACCCCTTTTCTTCTGTTCCACAATATCACTGTCAGATCTTACATTTTGAATTATGTTTGATATGGAATTCAACCTTAAATCCTTTAACTAGAAGTAACATTTCAGTTTTTTCATGTTGATCATGAAAAATACCGACTCACAAAATAGGTTTCTCTAAACAAGGATAGAACCTTTGTACGGTGGTTTTTAACTATATAATTAGCAAAACTACTCCAAAGATCTATGTAGAATTTTAAAATCGATCTTTGAGGCATCTCGGTAACTCAGTTGGTTAAACGTCCAACTCTCTTTTCTTTTTAAAGAAAGAAAGAGCAGGATGGGCAGAGTAAAGGAGAGAGAGAATCTGCACTAACATTGGAGAGCCTCGTGTGGGGCTCAGACTCATGAACCATGAAATCATGATCTGAGCCCAAACCAGAAGTCAGACGCTTAACTGACTGAGCCTTCCAGGTGCCCCAAATGCTCAGATTTTGATCTCAGGGTCACAAGTTCAAGCCCCACTTTGGGCTCTACTGGACGTGAAGCCTACTGAGTGAATGAATGAATCATTAAATCAATTGATCTTTAACCACATAATGTAGGAGTATGATTTTAGGTTGTCACTTTCATATCTGTAAATTAAGTTCAACATAAGAAAGTGTGCGAGATCCCTTGCAAAGTGAGTTTTCCAAAGTATTTGTTTCTCTAGGCGCCCGCAAATTGAGTCTTTTACAGAGACAGAAGCATTGGTAGTGTTTATGCAGAATATGTCAGAAAGAACATTTGATCTATCATACCTCTTGCACTAATGCAGAGATTTTTCTCACAGATAGGATGAAAAAAAGTCCATTTCCTTCTACATGTGAACTATATGATATCTGAAGTACTATGTATACGAGAGTTAAGCTGCCTGACAGCCACATAGAATAGCAGGTTGACTATGACCTTCCCCACCATTTATGTTGAAACGCGTAACCCTCATGGCTTTCTTTCATCTTCCCACTACACTGAAAGATGGGTTTAGGGGCTCCTGGGTGGCTCAGTCAGTTGGGCATCCAACTTCGGCTCTGGTCATGATCTCACGGTTCGTGGGTTTGAGATCCATGTCAGGCTCAGTGCTGACAGCTCAGAGCCTGGAGCCTGCTTCGGATCCCGTGTCTCCCTTGTTCTTTGCCTGTCCCCTGCTCATACTCTGTTGTCTCTCAAAAATGAGCAAACATTTTTTAAAAATTTAGAAAGATGGGTTTAATGTTTGTTTATTTTTGAGAGAAACACAGAATGGGAGACAGAGGGAGACAGAATCAGAAGCAAACTCCAGGCTCTGAGCTGTCAGCACAGAGCCCAACGTGGGGCTCAAACTCACAAACCACGAAATCATGACCTGAGCCAAAGTTGGACACCCAACCGAGCCACCAACGAGCCCCACTGCTTCAATTTTTAATTTGCATATTTTATAGACCTATTTCATGATGATTTCTTAAATTTTTAACATATGACTTTGTATCATCTTATAATTTTTTATTTTTGTGTATCTTTTGATACTAAAAATTTTTTAATGTTTATTATTTTATTTGTGAGAGAGATGGAGAGCAGGGGAGGGGCAGAGAGACAGACAGACAGACAGACGGAATTCCAAGTAGGCTTAATGCTGTCAGTGCAGAGCCTGATGCGGGGCTCCAGCCCACAAATTGTGAGATCATGACCTAAGTTGAAACCAAGAATCAGACACTTAACCAACTGCGCCACCCAAGCACCCCTTGAAACTAAAATTTAAAAGTATAGATAAGTTTTTGAAATTAAAAACAACCAGTTTCTCTATTTTTGCTTTTTGAATTTTTGTTTTTTCTTTTCCTAGATTTGACATAATTTTTTGTTTTGTTTTTTCATTTCGTTTTGGTTTTTTTGCTCCAATTCCTAATACTACTACCCCTAAGAAAACGTTTTTAGATTTTTCAAGTCCTGGTTTTTTCTCCTCTAATTGGTTTATTTTTTTTATTTTCTCCTTATTTCTTCCAGTCTTTCCAAGACACTTTAATTATTTTTCTAAATTCTTATATTGAATGCCAATGTTTTCATTTATTCTTTTTCCTAATAAAAAAAGTTAACTACATTTTTACTACCCAGTAGCTTTGGTTTTATTCCAGACTTTGACAGATTTTGTTTTCACATATGTTTAGGTAATCTGTAGTATTTTTTTATTTTCTTCTTTGTTGTTTAGATTCATCTTTTTAGTACCCATATAGTTAAGGGTGTTTGATTTTTCTTAGCAGTTTTATGAAATTACTGTGAAAGTTATATTTGAAAAGCCTTTGGTAAGAGAAGTTATTTATGTTCGAAATGTGTATTTTCTACTAAAATTTAAGTTGCAAAAGAAATCTACTACAGACTAGATATTTAAAGAATTTATTTAAATTAAAACTTGTTGGTTACTATCAGCATTAATAGTAGCACACTATTAGTATTTTTTATTTTTTATTTATTTTTCTAAACTAATTAATTAATTTTACATCCAAGTTAGTTAACATGTAGTGTAATAATGATTTCAGGAGTAGAATTTAGTGATTCATCACTTACGTATAACACCCAATGCTCATCCCAACAAGTGCCCTCTTTAACGCCCCTTGCCCATTTAGCCCATCCCCCCCCACCCAAAACCCCTCCAGCAACCCTCAGTTTGTTCTCTGTATTTAAGAGTCTCTTATGGTTTGTCTCCCTCCCTGTTTTTATATTATTTTTGCTTCCCTTCCTTTCTGTTCGTGTTTTGTATCATAAATTCCACATATGAGTGAAGTCATATATTTGTCTGTCATTGACTAATTTTGCTTAGCATAATACATTCAAGTTCCATCAATGTTGTTGCAAATGGCAAGATTTCATTCTTTTTGATCACTAATACTCCATTGTATATATGTATGTGTATATATATATATGTATACATGTATATATACTACATCTTCTTTAACCATTCATTAACATTGTGTATATATGTGTGTGTGTGTGTATATATATACTACATCTTCTTTAACCATTCATCAGTCAATGGACATTTGGGCTTTTTCCACATTCTGTTTTTGTTTTCTTTTTGTTTTTTTGTTTTATTTTATTTTTTAATGTTTATTTATTTTTGAAAGACAGAGCATGAGCAGGGGAAGGGCAGAGAGAGAAGGAGACACAGACAGACTCTGAAGCAGCCTCCAGGCTCTGAGCTGTCAGCACAGAGCCCAACGCAGGGCTCGAACCCACTAACCATGAGATCATGACCAAAGCCGAAGTCGGCCGTTTAACCAACTGAGTCACCCAGGCGCCCTCTTTCTATACTCTGGCTCTTGTCGATAGTGCTGCTATAAACATTGGGGTGCATGGGCCTCCTTGAAACAGCCCTCCTGTATTCTTTGGATAAATACCTACTAGTGCAGTTGCTGAGTCATAGGGTAATCTATTTTTTAGTTTTTTAAATGAAAATTCCCAAAGCCAAGGTTTTCTAGTTAGATTTTTTCTTCATAGCATTACTTAAGTGCTTATTAATAAAGCTTTTTGAAATTAACTATGAGAAATTTGAAAGAGCATATTCTACATTTTTATTCTCATATTATTTACCTGGGATTATAACATTTTAGAGAAGACTTTTATTTTTACTTATCTCTCAAACAGACCTTTTAGGGAAGTCTTAGGGAAATTGGCCAAGGCAACCCTGCTTTTCTTTTTTTCTTGGTATCACTCAGCTGATGTTCCTCATGCTCTCACCTGGAAATCAGTATAGTATTATTACTCATCAGTTCACATCTAATGTTAAAGAGACCTGGTTTTCATCAGTGGATCCTTTTCTCTAAAAAGACTGCAAAATGAGAAGTGGTTGTGGATGATTTCCCTTCTTGGGCTACCTATTTATTCAATATTCTGAAAGCCTGTGGAGTTGTAAGTGTTAAATGTATGAACTAATAAGGAAATTAAAGGTACTTACAAAGGAGTAATTTTATTCAGCTCTATTGAGGTGTAATTGACAGACCATATAAAAAAATTTTTTTTAACATTTATTCATTTTTGAGAGACAGAGAGACAGAGCATGAGCAGAGGAGGGCAGAGAAAGAGGGAGACACAGAATCCGAACCAGGCTTCAGACTCCAAGCTGTCAGCCCAGAGCCGGACGTGGGGCTCGAACTCAGGAACCCCGAGATCATGACCTGAGCCGAAGTCAGTTGCTTAGCCGACTGAGCCACCCAGGTGCCCCGACAAAAACAATTTTAAGATATTCTTAGCAAACAGCATGAGATTTGTTAGATGTATACACTGTGAAAGGATAACAACTTCAAACACATACAAAAGCTCTACATTTCTACACTCCTTCACATTTTATGTTTTTGACATCACTGTTTATATCTCTTTGTATTTACATCTCCATTATCATATTATTGTAGTTACAGTTATTTTTATGTCTTTATTTTTTAACCTTTATGCTAGAGTTACAAGTGACCTATCTTTTACCATTACAATATCAGAATATTCTGAAATTAACCAGGGGTGACCCTTGCACAAGGTTTGAATTGCACAGATTCACTCATAGACAGATTTTTTTTTTAATAAATACATTGCAGGACTCTAGGTATATTTTTTTTATGATTTTCTTAATAACATTTTCTCAAGCTTATTTATTGTAAGAATACAGTATATAATACATATACAAAACGTGTTTATCGACTGTGTTATTGGTAAGGCTTCTGGCTAACATTCGGCTATTAATAGTTAAGTTTGGGGTTAGTCAGAAGTTATACATGGATTTTCAACTATGCAGGGTCTGTTGTCCCTGAGTCTAATTATTCACGAGTGAACTATGTATATTTACCTTTACCAGTGAGTTTTATTTCATATGCTTTCATGTTTTTATTCAGCGTTCTTTTGTTTGGACTTGAAGGACTCCCTTGAACATTGCTTGTAAGGCTGGTCTGTTGGTGATAAACCCCCATTTTTGTGTGTGCGTAACCTTTTGTTTGTGTGTAAAATACTTTATCTTTCCTTCAATTCTGAAAGATAGTTTTGGTGGCTAGAGTATTCTTGACTGACAGGTTGTTTTCTTTCGGCACTTTGAATATCTCCCTTCTGGTTTGCAAGATTTCTGTTGAAATATCTGCATATCATCTTATGAGAGTTCCATGGTATGTCACAAGTTGCTTTTCTCTTGCTGCTTTTAAGATTTTCTCTCTGTCTTTTACTTTTGACACTTTAATTATAATGTGTTTCATTGTGGATCTCTTTATCCATCTTATTTGGTCATTTTGGAGTTTATTGGATCTGGCTCTCTGTTTCTTTCTCCAGGTTAGGTAAGTTTTCAGCCTTTTTAATAAGCTTTCTGCTCCTTTTTCTCTTTCCTTTTTCCTTCTGGGACCCCTATGTGTATTAGTGTGCCTACTATTGTCCTATAAGTTCCTTAAGCTGTCTTAATTCTTTTTAATTTTTTTTTCCTTTTTGCTCCTCTGTTTAGATGAATTCCTCTATCCTGTCTCTGAATTCACAAATCCTTTCTTTCATTTGATATAGGCTTCTGTTGGACCCCTATATTGAATTTTTCAGTTTAGTAGTTACTGTATTCTTCAACTTTGTGATTTCTGTTTGGTATTTTTTAATATTTTCTATCTTCTCATTGAAATTCTCATATTATTTATGCATTACTCTCCTGACCTTAGTGATGATCTTTATTACTGTTATTTTAAACTCTTTAGAAAATCACTTAACCTTTGTTTTATTAAGATAGGTTTCTGACAATTTATTTTGCTATTTTGTTGGAATATATATATTGACTGTGTTGGTTTCTTTGCATTACATAAAACTGCCACCTCTTCCAGCCAAGATACACTGGTCTTCCCTAGGAAATGAACTTTGTCCATCGGTTCCTGGCTGCCTCGCACACCTTGGTGCCTAAGCTGCCGTCTCTGTTTCCGGTGGCTCTCAGGAGTTGAGAGCGTGCCGACAGTGCCCCAGAGAGGATCGTCGTCAGCACCTCCGTACAGGCTGATTAAAAGCCAGACTCTCAGGTGGCACCTGGGAAGTATGCAGTTAAACCTCTTCCAGGGAGGAATTGGGAAACGGGCGTCTTTGCCTGGCTCTGTCTGTGCTGAGCCCAGGTGGCTAGTCACTGGGCCGGGGGTGCTACTTCACCAGTTTACAGACTGCTTCTTTGTTTTGGATAGTCCTGTGGGACATGGATGCCAGCCCCTCTGACTGGCAGAGCTGGGTGATTTGGAACCCCATTCCCTCATGTGACCGCCATAAAAGTTGGGGTGCTAGATGTGTGGACAAACTCGTAAAGGAGCAATTCTATGTAAAATTCTTTAGAGATAACATTGAATCAGGTGGCACCGAGAGCTTAAAATGTATTTTTGTTAAATATCTTTTTTCCTCAGTAAAATTTAGTATTCTTCCATTGTGAAGACAAACATAGATTGTCACAAAAATGCTGTAAGATTTATACATACATTACTTTTAGAAGTACTAGAATAATGCAAAGTATTAGTTTATTTTTTATTCAAATACGGATTTATGGTAAAGCCTCATATGCCCAGAATTAATCATGAGCCACATGTATGTGGCTATGCTATATTTTTAATGTGTGGTGAGATCACCCCTTTTTAAATTTTGTGGTTACTGAGTAAAGAATGTGTTAAATACCAACAATGTGTTAAATATATACTTACATATATTTTAAGTATGATATAAAATGTTAAAATAGGGCTTCTTGTATTTTACCATTACATGTGGCAAAGAAACAACTGTTGTTCTAAAAGTAAAAAACGGGGGCACCTGGGTGGCTCAGTCGGTTGAGCGTCCGGCTTCGGCTCAGTTTATGATCTCGTGGTTAGTGGGTTCGAGCCCTGCATTAGGCTCTGTGCTGACACAGAGCCTGGAGCCTGTCTTCAGTTTCTGTGTCTCCCTTTCTCTCTGACCCTCCCCTGCTCACGCTGTTGCTCTCTCTAAAAAGAAAGAAAACATTAAATTTTTTTTAAAAAAGTAAAAGTAAAAAACTGAAAATTATTTTTATTTTCTAGGTTGTCCTTTGTGGAGGGTCTTCTCGCATCCCAAAGCTACAGCAACTGATTAAAGATCTTTTCCCAGCCGTTGAGCTTCTGAATTCTATCCCTCCTGATGAGGTCATCCCTATCGGTGCAGCTATAGAAGCAGGAATTCTTACTGGGAAAGAAAACCTTCTAGTGAATGAGTCTCTTAAGATCGAGTGTTCAGCCAAAGATATTTTAGTTAAGGTATGTTTAGCTTTTCTTTACTTTTCCATAAAAGTAAGTATAAATTTACTGCCATGTTTTTACAGTAAAACTTTGTATACTGGTAAAAATTTTAAATTTAGATTATAATTTTATATTTAATCAATTTCTTATGTTCTTTCAGTTAGCATTTACCTAGCATGTCATTTCTTAGTTGTAATTTTAATCATAAGCTTCAAATAAAGATAGATACATGTTTCAAGTGATTGTTAAGTGAAGTAGGTTGCGATTAAGGATCATCTCTGTGTTCTTTGCCAGGGTTATCAACCAGGAATAACTATTACATTTAGAATAGGAATGGCTTTATCATGGTAATGGTAAATAACAAAGGACCTGTGTATTATTCTTCTGCTTATTAGGGAGTCGATGAATCAGGAGCCAACAGCTTCACAGTACTGTTCCCATCAGGGACTCCTTTGCCAGCTCGAAGACAACACACATTACAAGCCCCCGGAAGTATCTCTTCAGTATGCCTTGAACTCTATGAGTCTGAGGGGAAAAACTGTGCAAAAGAGGAAGACAAGTTCGCACAGGTGATTACATAAAATTGGACAATGAATTAGTCATGTGAAGCTGTTTAACTTTTCCTTCTGCATTAGACTCAATTTAAATCAGTGAACATAAAATGTATATAGGATATCTAACACATTTTTATAAATGGATTACTTCTTACTTTTTTAAAGTTTATTTTTATTTATTTTGAGACAGAGACAGCATGAGTCGAGGGAGGGCGGAGAAAGAGGAGAAGGGAATCTCAAGCACACTCTGCACTGCCAGCGCACTGCCCAGTGCTGTTCTCAAACTTGCAAAATTGGGAGATCAGGTCCTGAGCAAAAACCAAGAGCCTGACGCTCAACCGACAGAGCCACCCAGGCGCCCCTACTTACTTTCTTAAAAAATTTATTTTGAAAGAGAAAGAGCATGAGTGGAGGGGGGAAAGAGAAAGAGAGAGAGAATCCTAAACAGGCTCCACATTATTGGTACAGAGGCCCACACAGGGCTCACACTCACGAACTGCAAGATCATGACCTAATCTGAAACCATGCATTGGGGGCTTAACCTGCTGAGCCACCCAGGCGCCCCTCCACCTACTTTTAAAAGAGAGAGGGGCGCCTGGGTGGCTCAGTTGGTTGAACTTCAGCTTCGGCTCAGGTCATGATCTCGCGGTTCATGGGTTCAAGCCCCACGTCAGGCTCTATGCAGACAGCTCAGAGCCTGGAGCCTATCTTCGGATTCTCTGTCTTCCTGTCTCTCTGACCTGCCCCTGTTCACGCTGTCTCTGTCTTTCTCCTTCAAAAATAAATTTTAAAAGCATTAAAAAAATTTTTAAGAGAGAAAAAATTAGCAATTTTAATTTGAAAGAATTAGAAGAAAATAAAATACAATATGTATTTTTTTTCTGTTCATTTTTGTACTCTTGACCCTCCTTGGTACAATGTAAGTGGTAAGGAAAATGACATTTTTTTGTTTACTATATGCTAGGTGCTGTACTAGGCAATGTACAAACCTAATCTCAAAATGCCATGAGGTAGACATTATTATGATCATTTTATAAATGATTGAGAAGCAAACTCATGACAATAAATACCTTGTTATTTTCCAAGTTGAGATAAAATTTATTGTCAGTTGGTTTTACTCCGGGGTCCTTGCTCTTTATTACCATTGTTACCATTCTGCCTCTGATACAGATACCTTTGCGTTTTCAAAATACCACATTCATATTCCATACTGTAGAGTTCTCTGCATCCTTTAACAGGAATGAAATGGAGCCACATCATCTGCTTAGAAACATGCCCAAAAAATATAATTATAGTAAAACACACACACAAAGACAGCAGAGCTTTATTTACAGTATGATGTCATCTGTGTTTAAATAAAAAGTTTGAGAGCATGAGTGTGTATGAGGGAGGTGGTGTTTGCAAAGGTGAATGTATATAAATATCCAAGCATACAGAAAGTTTCTATAGGTGTTTGAACTATATTTAGGGAACCTAACAGTGGATGGATTTGAAAGTACCAAGAGGATTTCTTTTTTTTTTTTTTTTTTACTTTTTAACACTTTGTATTGAATCTTTAACAAGCAGCATAGGACATGAGCATGAAATACTTCTATAGTGAAAAACAACTCTTTAGTAGGTAACCAAAGAGAATGTGTACTACCTTCAACTTTATATCTATTCTCTAATTTCAGCAAAAGAATGATGAAAACACACACATGTAACCTATCTGGGCCCCACCTCAGCTATTAGAATCTAGTGGAGTAGAGCCCCTTCGACTAGTCAAGCTTTCAAAAGCTCGTCCAGATGTTTCTCATGTGAATTACGATATAAGCACTTTCCTGTGTACTGTATTTCTAAACTCAGTTGGCTGTCTTCGTATTCCCTTAGCTTCTATCTCTCGTTCATTTATTTCCCTTTGTTACACTCCTCTGAGACTCTGCAGCTGTGGACGAGAGTTAGTCAGCTAATACTGAATTTGGAAGATGTTCTTTTAAAGATCCCATCTGTTCTAACCTCCTCATTTCACAAATTAGTAAACCAAGGTATATAGTACTTGCCTAAAGCCAAACAACTTGATATTGGCAAATCTGAAAAGTCACTTCCAGTGTTGGCTTCTTGATATACCTATCTTTAGAAAATCAAAGCATTTTATGGTATATTCATTAATATCTCTTATATACAGATGTACACATGTAATCTTGGTTGTACAAAAGAATTTGCCATGTGTTTCTTTACATTGGTTTTCCAAGTATATTTAAAATATTTGAATATTTAAAACTACATGTAATGTATTGGGCATTTGAGTGGCTCAGTTAAGGGTCCGACTCTTGATTTTGGCTCAGGTCGTGATCTTGAGGTTCGTGGATTCGAGCCTCATGTCATGCTCTGCACTGACAATGCAGAGCTTACTTGGGATTCTCTTTTCCCCCCCTGTCTCTGTCCCTTCCCTGCTCTCTCTCTCAAAATAAATAAATAAACATATTTTAAAAAGGAGTATATGCCAAAATATAATTTACATATTACTGGTAATGGCTTAACTACCAAGAAAGAAAAGCAGTCTTTATTTTCTGAGACAAAGAATATTTCATAGAAACAATCATTTTAGTCTAGGACTAGACATTTAAGAGGAACAAATACATATGTTGTCCTTCTGGAGGAGACATTTTCCAGTTAGGAAAACTTAATCCTATTTTCTGATTCTGGTAAATGGTAGGAAAATTGAGAATTGCCCTATTTGAAAAGATTTGTTTCAGTAATGAGTAAAATTTGGTCTGTTGGAATAATTGATGTATCAATTTATTAATATATCAAAGTACTGAATCATCTTTGTATTATTTTTACATAAACAGGTTGTACTCCAGGATCTAAATAAAAAAGAAAATGGATTACGTGATATATTAGCTGTTCTTACTATGAAAAGGTACAAAATTAAACTACTTCTGATATTAAGAAAATTTACTTTGAGGTCTGACCTTTGTGTTATTGGTTCTTCACCCATTGTTATTCTAGGAAAATCAGGTATTAAAAGCTTACAAAGATTTTATCAGTGAATTGTATTTTTGGCCTTGCATAATTACTATATTTTACAGAGAAGTGTATCTCAAATCATTTGCATTCTGAGTTTTTTATGAATTTAGTTTTGGTGTCGTCAACTTAAAAAACTGGTCCGTGCAAGTTTGAGATATAATTTTTATCAATCTTAAATATAATTTTTTTAAGTTTTATATCATTCATATTATTTGTCCTATGAAAGGATAAGTTCCTTTCAGCATTGCTACAGAAAATCTCTAGGAAATAAGTTACTAATTAAATCCAGCTATTACCCTCCACAAACAACTGACCATCCGTAACAATGTGTCTTGCAAGTAAATTGTTTGCAGATTAACATTAGGAACAGTTCATTCCATGACCATACTTATTTAGCAAGAATGTCAAATTCATTAGGGTAGGTTTGCCTTGGCCTGTGCTTGAAAATGCCATGATGCATCTTCAATTTGCATAAAGTCTTAAACTTGAGATCATTATTGCCACGGTTTTCAAAGAATACAACTTCTGTCTTAGTGGTGTAGGAAGACATTTTTAAGAACAATTATGTAATTATAGCATATGACACTAAGTTTAGACACTGAAATTATTTATCTCAGTACTCTTCTTTCAAAAATTAAAATTGTCTCATTTACTCAAAGTCCTCAAATAATTTCTTAAGAGTTCTCTGCTTTTTTGAAATGAGCTTATGAAATGTTATTTTTTGTTTGTTTTAGGGATGGATCTTTACATGTGACGTGCACAGATCAAGAGACTGGAAAATGTGAAGCAATCACTATTGAAGTAGCATCTTAGGGTTTTAGAGAAACCAGGAATATTTTAGAACTAGAATATCATTATTATTTGGTTTTGTTTATAAGTGATGTTTATATTAAAATACCTTTGAATGAACTATATATGTTTCTATTAAAATGCAATATATTGGTAAGTGTTGCAACCTTTTTTTGTTTTCCACTTAAGATGGGAAATAAAAGGACCTTAGTAGTGGGACATATAAGGAACTTTTTCTGTCATGAAGCTATCTAGAATTAAAAGGTTTGAGTGGATTGCAGGAAATTTTACTGGAAATTTAACAGTGCTTCTTAAAAACTTTTTGTTTCTATAACTTCAAATTTGAAGAAGTCTTTTATTCTTATTAGATCATGAATTAAGAACAATTTAAAAATCTTTGATAGTAGATGAAAAAAGTTGGGAGAGCCATGTGCAAAGTAAGATACCATTTTTGCTTAAAAGAAAAAAGTAAATTCATAAACTCAACAATCATGTATTGATCTGTGTGTGACGAGCACCAAATACAAAGTCCAGAAGGCTACCCACCTAACTCCTCTAACAGTGGCCTTTCTGTGCACAGAAATATCATTATAGGGTGGCACATTTTGGTTTTACAATTTTCTTTAATTTGATTTTTCTAACAAACATGTTTTTCTTTTGAAATTAAAAGATTTTTTTGTGTTTTTTTGTTTTGAAGAGAGGGCTAGCCACGTTCTGTTCAATGGAGTACATTCTCTAGGGCATCGAGATACTCATTGGGTTAGTAATGAGAAGGTCATTCATTCACCAAGTAAAACAAGACAACCTGTGTATATTGAAAAAGAACTGGAAGTTGAGCAGCGCACATCAGACCCTATTCTCAAGAGAAGATTTTCCATTCATTTCTTTCCTTGGTTCCCAGAAGACTTGAGAGGAGGAAATATCTTTACTCCGTGGTCAAATTTAAAAATTGGGTTGTTTTTATCGTGTTCAAACTGTGGAGGTGCTTGATTCATTATAGTTTATTTCTATGGAGTTAGGTGGCAGTAATATTCTATTTCTAAAGATACGGAATCCAAACTCAAGTTTTTTCATGATTCTGTATCAAATTATTGAGAGAATCAAAAAGAATTCAGAGACGATTCTGAGTCCACAAAGAAGCAGGCTCAAAGGCATATACTTTTGATTAAGGATGAGTACTTAGTTATTTTCTAGGATCTTTTCCAAAGTTATAAAAACTTTGAAATCAAATAAATATAAATTGTTTTCAGAAAATAGGGAAATAGCATCTGAACTAGTTGAACTGCTAAGTCTAAATGCTTTCAGTTATGCTTTGGAAAGTGCTTTAGAATTTTGTTTTGTAGGTTCTGTTAGCTCCTTAAACTAGATCAGGCACTGGCAAACTATGGCCCGGGTGTCAGTTCTATGCCATTCCTATTTTTGTAAATAAAATTTTATTAGAACATAACCAGGCTTAATGGTGTACGTATTGTTTGTGGCTGTTTTTACACCATCCTGGCAGCGTAATTCCAACAGAGACTGTGTGGGCCACAAACTTTAAAATATTTCCTGTCTGGCTCTTTACAGAAAATGTTTGTCAACCCCTGATGTAGATTAATGAAACTTGGAGAATAAAATATCATAAAGATTTACTCAAGAGTTTTTTCTTCCAAATCCATGTAATAATTTATTATTTGCTTTCTTTACTAGATTAGTAAGTATTGTGAGAGCAAAGGCTGTCTTAGCCGCCATTATGTCAGTACTGAACATAGAGGTGTTAAGTAAAGGTCTATTGAATAAGTGAATTACATGGAAGAAAACAACGTCATCTTTGTATTCTATAGGCCAATGGCCAGTAAATACATTCTTTACCTATTTTATGCTTTGTTTAGAAATATAAAAAATGCTTCTGGCTTTATTAGCTTTGCATGATTTTCTTCCCCAAATATATCAGATTTGAAATTGTCACCAGTGGTGCTCTAGCTAATGTACTCCAAAACTTCCTTGCATCCTCATGTGACAGGATTTTTTATTCTGATTTTGAGGAAGGTTTGCCAATTCTCTTGTGTTTTACCTTTTCAAGGTTAAAAATAGCTTTAGCATTCTTCTAGTTCTAAAATGATACATATTCTTTATAAAATTAAAATTGCAAAAGAAAAAATCTAAAACATCCTATATTCTACTACCAGAGTAACAACTGCTAAGATATTTTTGATGAACATCTTGATAATCTTTTCAGGCACTTGCCAATTACCTTTGCAGTATCACGTATATTTAAAAACATGAGCACTTATACCAGTAAAGCAAGAGATTATGTCAAATTATAATTTTGCCTATCTACGTGTCTGATATTGTCTGAAGGACAGAGCCAAGTATACAGATGGAAATAAATGCCAATATGTAATACTGTGAAAGTCTTGTGAGGACACAACATATTTCATCACAAACTGAAAGCTTGTATACGTGAAAGAGTTTTTAAAGATTAAAAAAGTATCGACACAAACATTCTATGGGAAACCATCAGGATTTCTAATATAACAGTGAGTAACCATGTAATAGAAAATACCACTGCCTGCTTTAATTCATTTTCTCATTTTTTAAAATGTGACCTCACCATAACTCCCTGAGTAGTTGCAAAATGCACAGAGTAATATAGCCTCTATTGTTTCTGTGTTCTACATGTGGGAATAGAGTCAGAAGTTAAATAATTTATCCAAGGTCTCATAGCGAATGTGAATTTTGAACTAATATTCATACACTTTTTTGGTAAACTTAATTTTTCTTCATTGCTTATTATTCTAAACAGTTCATGTGCATTATTTCATTTAAATTCACATTTTCCCTTGCCCATTCTACTCTTTTCTGCCTCTTGAAGAACATTTAAATGCAACAGAAGAGTGTCCAAGGGTCTCCAGATACCATGTTTGCAGTTGTCTTTATGATAAGAAACAGGTGGAGGGGAGGCTAATTCTGTATGTTTTCCTTGAGAACACTAATGTATACCTCTAGCTTTTGATTTCCTTCTCCATTTATAGCCAGGATTTACCAAGATCCTCAAACTTTTTGTCTCAATACTCTTTTACACTCTGAAAAATTATTAAAAAAATTTTTTTTAATGTTTATTTATTGAGACAAAAACAGAGCATGAGTGGAGGAGGGGCAGAGAGAGAGGAGACACAGTATCTGAAGCAGGCTCCAGGCTCTGAGCTGTCAGCACAGAGCCAGATGCTTAACCAACTGAGCCATCCAGGCGCCCAATACACTCTTAACAGTTATTGAGAATGTAAAGATCTTTTATTTATATTGGATTTATATATAAGTAGTCTGTTATCGTTATTTACCGCATGGAAGTTAAAACCTAGATTTTTTAAATAATCAGTCATTTTTAACAAATTACATGTTAACATTTTTATGAAAGACAACTTCAAAAACAAAAGATTTAGGGCTAAGTGTGGAGGTTTTTTTGGTTTTGTTTCTGTTTTTTGTGAAAGAGAGAGGACATGAGCATGTGTGCAGGAGGGGCAGAGGAAGAGGGAAAGAGAGTCTTACATGGAGCCCAACACGGGGCTCCATCTCACAACCATGAGATCATGACCTGAGCCAAAAATCAAGAATCGAACACTTAACTGACCCAGGTACCACCCAGGTGCCCTATGTTTTTTTTAATTTCTTTAATGTCTGCCTAAAGAAAATAGCTCTATTCTGTTTGTTCAGTCTACTGCAGTATCTAAGTTGTGTGTCTCTGAGAAAACGTCACTATATACTTGTGAGAGGAGAGTTAAAGGAAGCAGGTAACATCTTCATATTATTATGAGAAGTTTTGAGCTTACTAGGCCCCTTAAGGGTCTCCTGTCCCTGTACTGTACTTGCAGAGTGGCTGCTAAAATAGTAGACACCGAGAACCTCTTGAAGAGAAAAGGTCTAATCTGTCCCCTGGAATTAGTGGGATTGAAAGTCAAAAACCAAGGAAACGGGCAATTTACAAAAGAGTCTAATGCATTCTATAAATTTTGATCTGAAATTGATCAAGATCCAAAAAAACAGACAAGGTAACTATAAATTTTGGGAAGTACATTTAGTGCAAAGGAGAGACTGGAAGATAAGAGTTATCTGCTTTAGATGGGTGACCAGGAGAGGCCTCTGAAGAATTGGAAGAAGCTGAGACCCGAGCTACAAGAAGGTAGCTATGTGCAGAGAGCGAAAAGCTTGTCCTCTAGGAAGTAATTTAGAATTGCCTTAAGATACTTATTTACTTGTTTATTATCTGCTCCAAATAGGAGGTAAGTTCTATGAAGACAGAGTCTTTTTCTTTCTTGTCTATTTTTAGTACCTGGCACATAGGAGATGCACCATAAAAGATTTCTTAAAGGGTGGAAAAAATCCTAGAGAACAGTGAGAGGGGCACAAAGTAAGGTTAAGGTGGAAGCGTTCCAGTCACTTAAAACTTGGTAAGCTATTAAAGGCTTGGATTTTATTCCGGGTACACTGGGCAGTATTTAGAGTAGGAGAAGGACATGTTCCACTTCATGACCTTAAGGTCACTCTTTTTTTATTTTTATTTTTTTAATGTGTATTTAAATTTGAGAGAGAGAGAGAGAGAGACAGAGTGCAGAGCGCGAACAGGGGAGGGACAGAGAGAGGGAGACAGATTCCTAAGCAGGCTCCAGGCTCTGAGCTGTCAGCACAGAGCCTGAAGCGGGGCTCAAACTCACAGACTGCAAGATCATGACCTGAGCTGAAGTTGGTGTCTTACCCAACTGAGCTACCCAGGTGCCCTAAGGTCACTCTTTCAGCTGTATGGAAAAGAGATTCGAGGGGAAGCAATCATAGAAGTTAAACCAGGTAGTCCGTCTTTTGCAGGACTGCAGGTGAAGAATGACAGCCTGTTCTAAAGTAGTAACAGCAGCAAGAAGAGGCACAATCAATGCATATTTTGGACATAGCATTGACAAGCACTTGCTAATGAAATTATGGAATGAGGAGAGGGTAAATCAGGATGACACCTAGGTTTCCTTCTTGGACCCCTGAGTTGATCATGGTGCTAGTGTATTGAGATGAGAAAGTTTGGGGGGCCTGCAGTGGAAAGGATCAGGTCTGGAAGCAAAAATCAAGGGCATTTTTATGAGTGTGTTCAATTGAGATGTTTGTGCAAAACCTAAGAGGATATGTCAGCTATGCACTATGGATATTCAAATCTGGAATTCAGGGAAGAGGTCTAGCCTGGAGACAAAAAGTTGGGAATCTTAAGTCTAAAGATGGTATGTAAATCCATGGGAACCGAGGCAGTCACTTAGGAAGAGAGCCTAAGAGAGATGTCCCTAGCATTTAGGTTAGAAAAAGGGAGCCAAAAATGGGAGTGAACAGAGGTCAGTGAGGTAGAAAGAAAACCAAGAAAGAAACTGAGGCAGGATGGATGCTCCTGGGGTGTTGTAAAAACACACAGGACAGTTAGTAGATACACTTGGGGAGGTAAGGAGGGCAATGTGGCTATATCTAAGACTTAAAGGGTCTCGGGGCGCCTGGGTGGCTCAGTCAGTTGAGCGTCCGGCTTCGGCTCAGGTAATGATCTCACACTTTATGGGTTCGAGTCCCGCATCGGGCTCTGTGCTGACCCCTTGCTCAGAGCCTGGAGCCTGCTTCAGATTCTGTATCTCCGACTCTCTCTGACCCTCCCTGCTCCCACTGTCTCTCTCTCTCAAAAATAAAAAACATTAAAAAAATTTTTAAAAATTGTTTAAAATTAAAAACAAACAAAAATAAGACTGAGGGGTGCCTGAGTGGCTCAGTCGGTTAAGCGTCTGACTTCAGCTCAGGTCATGATTTCATGGTTCATGGGTTCGAGCCCCGCATCAGGCTTTGGGCTGACCGCTAGCTCAGAGCCCGGAGCCTGTCTTCAGATCCTGTGACTCCTTCTCTCTCTGACCCTCCCCTGCTTACGCTGTCTCTCTCTCTCTCTCTCAAAAATAAATAAAAACATTTAAAAAAAAAAAGACTTAAAGAGTCTCTAGGAGTAAACCTAGCAATGATGGAAGAAAGTAGGCATTTTCTAGCAACAAGGCCGAACTGAAGTCCTGGGGGCAGGGAGCAGGGACTATTTGAGGAGGTCACAAATTAGAATAGGTGGGAGTGATGAGCAATTAAGCTTGAGCAGCAGACGGGAACCACCATGTAGCAAAGGGGCTGTTGTGTAACACGGCTGGAAACGACCTTTTATTCTTTATCATTTAGGTAATAAAATGCTCGTTATAGAAAATGGTTAAATATGTGAAGACGACGCATCAAAAAGGAAGTCATTCCCCAGAGATTTTATATTTATCTTCCTATATATTTTTAGGTAGTTGTAACTTTTACAGGGGCGCCTGGGTGGCTCAGTCAGTTAAGCCTCCAGCTTCGGCTCAGGTCAGAGCTCACCTACGTGGGTTCGAGCCCCGCGTCAGGCTCTGTGCTGCCAGCTAGCTCAGAGCCTGGAGTCTGCTTCTGGTTCTGTGTCTCCTCTCTCTGCCCCTCCCCCTCTCATGCTCTGCCTCTCTGTGTATCAAAAATAAATAAAACATTTAAAAAAAAAGAAACTTTTACAGGTTTTTGTTTTTTTGCTTTCCCCCATGATACTAAAAGCTTCACAAACACCTGATTACATGGCTAGACAGTATTTCAGAATGGAATCAAATAAATTAATTTCTTTAATTTTCTGTTTCCGGTAGTTCAGAGTTATACATGATACTTTGAAATATTTATTTTGTTTTATTAAAATTTTTTTAATGTTTATTTATTTTTGAGAGACAGAGAGAGACAGCACGAGCAGGGGAGGGTCAGAGAGAGGGAGACACAGAATCGGAAGCAGGCTCCAGGCTCTGAGCTAGCTGTCAGCCCAAAGCCTGACGCGGGGCTGTGTTCCTGGGCTAAACCCAGGAACTGTGAGGTCATGACCTGAGCTAAAGCCGGACGCCTAAGCCACCCAGGCGCCCCTATTTTTATTTTTGAGAGAGAGAGAGAGCAGGGGAGGGTCAGAGATAGAGGGAGGCACAGAATCTGAAGCAGGCTCCAGGCTCTGAGCTGTCAGCACACCGACTGTAGCGGGACTCGAATCCACCAATCCTGAGATCATGACTTGGGCCGAAGTCGGACGCTTATCGACTGAGCCACCCAGGCGCCCAAATACTTTGAAATATTTTTATGATTTTTCACAAATTTAAAAATCCTTGGTCTATGTCAAACAGCTTTCTTCCTGTTTTCCCAATTTACTCTTCTACATTAGATTACCTATTTCATTTCTGAGAGAGAAAGCACAGGTGGGAGAGGGGCCGAGAGGGAAAGAGGGAATCCCAAGCAGGCTACACACTCACTGCCAACGCAAAGCCCTATGCTGGCTCCAACCCACAAACCATGAGATTATGCCCTGATTAAGTCCGATGCTTAAGGACTGAGCCACCCAGGTTCCAGCCCGCTGCTGCTGTTACATTGTTTAAGAACAGTCACCATGGATGCGGCGTGAACAATGGGATGGGGGCAGGGTGGTGGGGAGGCGGGGACCAGGTTAGGAATTACTAGTCCTCTAATTCAGATGTGTTGGAGCCCTGCAACCTTGCAACCAAGCTATGCGCAGACTATCTGGAAGCTTATTAGGAAGGGCAGAACCTCATGTCCCAGCCCAGATCGATCTAATTTGAATCTGCCTCTTAATAAGCTCTCCAGAGGATTCCTATGCCATTGAAGTGTGGGAAGCACAGATGGAGACTGGTGGTTTCAAACTGCCGCACACTAGAATCACCTGGGGAGCTCTAAAACATTCCAATGCTCAGGGCACACCCCATAGCAATTAAATCATTCTCAGCAAGTGGGACCAAAAACCAAAACCTCTCCAAGCGATCCCAAATGCAGTCAAAAAGAAAACTTTTGTCTAGGGATGTAGCGTTGAAGAAAATAATGGTTAGTGGGGATCAGGTGGCTGAGGAACAGGCACCGAAGGTAAACCTACTCTGCACCATACAGCTCCGCTCTACGTTTTGGGTTTTGCACAAGTAACAAGCAGCGGTCTTGTGACAGAAGCAAAAACCATGGGAAGGCCTGATGTTGCGCACTCCTCAATTAAGAGTAATCAGCACGCCGTGGAAGGAAGCTGGCCGCAAACCCAGAAGAACGCCCGAACCCGGCCGGACCGCGTACGCGCCCCGCCCACCTCCCCCAGCTACTCCCGCAACCTCCTGCGCATCAGGATACGACGTGGGGCGCATGCGCGCTCGCCGCCGCGGCCAGGGTCGGTGTTCGGTGACGTCAGAACACCTCCCGGGTACCAGCTCCCAGCCCGGGCCCCCGACTCCCGCGCCGGCCGGGCGGGGGCGGGGCGTCGGGATAGCTGAGCTATCCCGTCAGACCGCGCCAGTTTGAATGAAAGCTCAAGATGGCGGCGGCCGGGGCCGAGGCGCGAGGAGGTGAGGGCTGGAGAGCGGCGACCCTCACTATCCCTCGTTCTCCAGGCAAACTCCCGAGGCCGGGAAAGCGGGGCCGCGACCCGCGGGCTCTCCAGAGCGCGACGCGGCGAGACGCCGCCTCCCGCCCTGCTAACCCCTTGGCCCTCAGAGGCGCGCCGCGGGCTTCACCTATCCCCCGGCCCCTGACCCTTCTCGCGGCCCGGCCCGCCCGCTCCCCGCAGTCTCCTGCGCCCCGCTCCCGCGGGGCCCGGCCCGCGCGCCCTGCTCTGAGGTCGGCTCTCTCTAGCTCCGCGGACGTCCGGCGGACTCCGTGGCCCGACCCCCGCTGCCCGTTGGGCCCGAGGCCCCTCCCCGCCTGGTCGCCGTGTGGAGGTATTCGAGCGGCCGCCGCGGCTCCCGGTAATCCCCGGGGCGGGGGGCGGGGGGCTCGAGGCCTGCCGGCACGCGTGTGGTTTCCTCCTTTGTGGTGGTTTGGGCGGGACGTTTTGGGTTCCAGCTGGCCTTTTAACTGTAAGCGGGAAGTACCCAGTGGTGTAAATATGACCTCGGTAGCAGAAGGGAGAAAAGGATTTGGGGCTGAAGTGTGAACGCTAAGGAAACGGGAGAGCGTACGCCCCAGATTGGACGCACTAATAGGGTAAATTTCCCGTCGGAGAATATGCCCCAGTAAGTGGGTATTTGAAGACGTAGCCTCTGGCTTACGGTAATTGTTAGACCCTCCCGGTAACTTGCGTGTTATTGACGTGGACGCCAGGGAATTAGGTCCCGAGCGTGTGTGGGTTTGTGTGCGCGCGCGTGCGTGTCGCGCGCGTGTCTCAAGGACTGGAAATTTCAAAGCATTCTAGAATGTGAAGGTGTTTTCCAGCCCTTCTCCTCTCCTTCTTAGATTATCAACTAATTGCGTCCCAACTTTTCTTCCACTAAGGATTAGTGTGAATCTGGTGTAAGGTTTTTGTAGTGGTAATGTAATGTTAAATCTTGCAAATGAATTATTTTCTACATTATCATAGAAAATAGAATTGTTACCAGGGATTGCGATTTTTTTATGTACCAGGGTTTTTGTTTGTTTCCCGAGAATAGCATTTATGTAGAGTTGTCTTGAATTCTCAAGTTACTCAAACTAGATAAAAATGGTAGGAACGGCCGACATACACACCTTGGGTCGATACCCAACTGGAACCTCCGTTGCACGTGATCAGTATAATGAGGTTAACTTTACACAAAACTCCCCGAAGTTTTTTTTTTTTTTAATGGAAGACTTTTAAGTGGTGATTTCCGTTATACCGCTCTTCTATCCCCAAACCGCCACTCCGCAGCAAGCAATCTCTCCGCCAGTTTTTGGGGGGGAGAAAATACCTTTCATTTTCTTGGTTTCGAATTACGAATCTTTTGTAGGAAATGGGGTGGCGGAAATCCTGCTTCCAGGTTTCTGACCATGAAGCCCCTGTGTGAGTTGGGGAGGGTAAGGGAAGGATATGGTAAGAGCAGCTGTGTTCTCTCTTCCTTGGAAATTACCTCAAAACAAAAGGTTATCACAACTACCTTGGAGAGCTACCAAGGAAAGCTTGAGTCTGTTGATAGATTTTGTTTGGTTAATTCCGATTTCCTCCAACCCTCACATTTTTTTCAGTGCATCTGAAATCTGGAAAGGTGGCAATCTCATGTGGCTGGGGAGAGAACCCTCGATTCTTTCTAGTGCTTACCATAACACTAGCCATAAAACCAAGTTTATTGTATATTTCTAAACATCCACATGTGTTAACATATTTTATATGCCGGATGGTAGCGTCCTATTTACATAAATTTCAGAGTAAAATCTTAAGCACATTTAGTTACTGTCTTCTATAAGGTTGATTATGAGTGTGTCTGATTTTCTTTTTAAGCTGGTATATGGATTATGTAAATTGAATACTCTGTTTTCTAAACCTTGGCTTTAAAAACAATACAGGGAATGAATATGAAAATATATTCCCCATTATTTATTATAATCTAGGGCTTGTTTACCTTGGTAATAATACATTACAGCAGAGGCAAAGTAATAAATAGAGTTAAAATTTCATGCAGCTTTCCAGAATAAGAAAAGTAGATAGAACATGTGATACATGAGTATATGACTATAGAACTATATCTCAATTAGATTTCAGTTCTTATTGTCCAGCTAAGAGAAAGGGGAAAAGTTCTTTTTAACAACTTATAAGACTTTTAAAATCTATTTAAGATATTTTTAATAACAATAAGTTTGTCTTTAGGATCTACATTTTGTTAAAACAGCAATTATATTATACATAGAATACAGTGGAAAAGTCAAAAACATTCTCTCTGTTGTCCTTTGCATCTTTATGTAATTTTAGGAAAAGCAGACCTGAAACGTTTTTGTTCAGGTGGCTTAGGAGAAATTAATTGACATTAGGTAAGCATAGCAGGATAGAGACCCAGGAGAAAACCCAAGAAGACCAATTCACCAAGACAGTTCTTTAATGCTTAACTTTTTTTTCAAGATACATAAATGTTTTCTTATCATACGAATTTTCAGTCCTGTAAAATGGCCAGTTGAAGGGTGGGAATATGGAGGTCTTGAGTTTTTCCTTTTCTTTTTTTGTTTTAATTGAGTAGCTATTTCATTAGTAAAGAATTCTATTTTCTTATTGTAGCTTGGTGTGTGCCTTGCCTAGTTTCACTTGATACTCTTCAGGAATTATGTAGAAAAGAAAAACTCACATGTAAATCGATTGGAATCACCAAAAGGAATCTAAACAATTATGAGGTGGAATACTTGTGTGACTACAAGGTAGTAAAGGTAAGGCAAATATCTAGCCCCTTAAAAGAGACCTAATCAGACTTCAATTCAGTATTTCATATTTCTGTAACATAAAAAGAACCTTAAAAGTAAGCAAAAGCTCTTCTTAATGTTAAAAATTCTAAGCCATAATAAATTAATATGTCCTATCATCTATATTGCCAAATAACATTGAGAGGATTTTGAAGCATTAAATGTTCTTGCATTAGAATATTTTAAGGTGCTTGTATCATTCTACATCCAACTCTTGATTATCTCCGTGTGGATTACCAGAGCAAATATTTTCTCATATTGGCTTTTCCTGTCATACAGTTTGTTCCTGAATCATATTTCCCCACTATCACCTGAAATAAACATAGAAATTCAAACCAATTTTAGTGCTGTTGAATCTCCTCAAAACATCACCATTTGTATGTCCCGTATTGTGTCAAACTCCAGATATTAGTGCGGCTCTGTGGTGTATTTGAATGGCCTGGAGTTCAAAGTCATTTCTAGTCTTGATTGGTACCTTGTGGCTTTGTCAAAGTCATTTCACTTCTGTGGGCCTCACTTGATTCCTGTTTCTCTAAAATGACAAGTCGTTTTCCTAAGAACCTTCTTCAGTCTAAACCTTACAATATATTTTTGAGTAATTCATTTTTCTACAGAGTAGCCTGCTCCCTCTGTAGAACTTTTTTGGTCATTTGTCACTTCTTCCAGACAAATGAATTAGGAATCCTTCTGCATCTTCCATATCGATTCAGTCATTAAATCCGGTTCTTCCTTTGCAACATCCCCCATCTTTTCATATAACTGCCTTTCCCACTCAGTGGGGTTTTATGATCGAGCTTTTCATCTGTGCTCTCAGCAGCCTTCAGCCCAAAAACAGCCCCGTCACCTTCCATCTCACTGTTGAAACAGTGGTCTGACCAGTCTAGCCAGGAGTATCCTATAATCACACGTATTGGTGCCAGTGAAGTTTATTTCTAGTCTAATTCTACTCTGCTTTTTATCTGGTGCTTTCTTTTTCTTTTCTTGTCACCAATTTTTCCAACTTCTGTTACTTTTCTGGACTTCGTAATCTATCTTTCATCTTGATATTCAGCTGCAGACCTCTTCTACCTCAGTTAATCGTTCACTTAAGTGAAAAACAGGATCCTGCAAGTATAAACTCTCAACTTAGCTTCACACAGGTTCTCTGTAACTTTGTTCTTATTGGTTGTTTTTTTGTTTTTTTTTTGTTTTTTGGGTTTTTTAGTCCTCTCCATCCCCTTTAGGACTTGGCTTAATCTGTGATGTTCTTTTGTATTTCCTCCCTCTTTTCTCTTAGTAAACTCTTTTTCCGCTGACGTCTCTGAATCAGTAAAACCTATTCAGGTCTTCACCAACCTCTCTTTGGCCTTGTGTTCCTACTCAAGCATTTCCTGTCTTTGCTTCTACTTCATTTTTCCATTAACTTTTATTTATTTATTTAATTTAAAATTGTTTAACATTTTTTTATTAATAGTTTATTGCCAAGTTGGTTTCCATGTAACACCCAGTGCTCTTCCCCACAGGTGCCCCCCTCCATGACCATTGCTCCCTTCCCCCCTCCCTCTTCAGCCCTCAGTTTGTTCTCAGCATTCAAAGGTCTCTCATGATTTGCCTCACTCCCTCTCCCCAACTCTTTTCCCCCTCTTTCCCCTTCCCATGGTCTGTTAGGTTTCTCCTGTTAGACCTATGAGTGACAACGTGGTATCTGTCCTCTGCCTGACTTATTTCGCTTAGCATGGACTCCCTCTAGGTCCATCCATTTTGCTACAAATGGCCAGATTTCATTCTTTCTCATTGCCATGTAGTATTCCATTGTATATATAGGTGTATATATACACCACACCTTTTTTTAGTAATAGTTTATTGTCAATACCATGTCTTCTTGATCCATTTTTATTTACTATTGAGAGACAGAGACAGAGCATGATCATGGGAGGGGCAGAGAGAAGGAGAGACACAGAATCTGAAGGAGGCTCCAGGCTCTGAGCTGTCAGCACAGAGCCTGATGTGGGGCTGGAACTCACAAACCGTGAGATCATGACCTGAGCCAAAGTCAGACACTTAACCGACTGAGCCACCCGGGCACCCCTTCCATTAACTCTTAAAAACAGCTTTGTTGAGATGTAATTCACATAGAATACAATTTATTAATTTAAAGTATATGATTCACAGTTTAGCATGCTCTCAGAATTCTTCTGAAGTTGACTATAGTGATGGTTGCATATTTTCATTACCCTGAAAAGGAACACCACACTGCTCAGCAGTCACTGCCTAAACCTTCCCAGCCTCCTTTCCCTACTAGCCCTGACCCACCACTCATCTACTTTCTGCCTCTGTAGATTACCTATTTGGGCAATTCATGTAAATAAAACCTTACAATATGTATGTGGTTCTTTGTAATCGGTTTCTTTAACTTGGCACGGTGTTTTCGAGGTTTGTCCATGTTAAAACATCTATCAATACACCATTCCTTTTTATTGCCAAATATTCTATTATAGGACTATATCACTTTTTGCTTATCTATTGATCACTTAGACATTTTGGTTGTTTTTGTTTGGGTGTTATAAATAATATTATGAATGTTTATGTAGTTTTTTGCGTGGACGTGTTTTCATTTCTCTTGGATATATACCTAGGAGTTGAATTGTTGAGTCATACAGTTTCTCTGTGATTAACCATTTGAGGAACTCCCAAACTTTTCCAGAGGGACAGACAGCACCATTTTACATTCCAACTCGCAATGTTATAAGTGTTTGAATTTCTCTACTTCCTCACCAACATATGTTATTTTCTGACCCTTTCGATTGTTGCCATCCTAGTGAGTATGGAATAGTACCTCCTTGTGATTTTGATTTGCATTTCTCTCATGGCTAAGGATGCTGAACATCATTAGTCATTTGTATATCTTTGGAGAACTGTCTATTCAGAGCCTTTGCCCATTTTAAAATATTGGGTTGGTTTCTTTTTTCTTATTGAGTTGTCATAGTTCTTTACATATGCCAGACAGTTCCTCATGAGATATACAGTGTGTAAATATTTTCTCCTGGGAATTGTCTCTTCACTACTCTGTAACTTTTTTAACCGACCTTAGTCTGATTTATGCCCCTATCAGTGACTGCCTAATTGCCAATATGAGGACCTCAAATCTTGCTCTCCTTCTTAGCAAAATCTAACACTGTTGCCCTTCATTTCTTCTTTGAAATTCTCTTGTTCATGGAGAGACTGCCTAGGTTCATGCTCTGGCTCTACCATTTATTAATTGAGTGACCTTCAGCAAATTACTTACCCTCCCTGTCTTTCCGTTTCTTCACCTGTAAAATGAGGATAGTTATGGTACCCATTTTGTAGGGTTATGATTAGCATTAAATTAATTGATGTAGGGGCTCCTGGGCGGCTGTCGATTAAGCGTCTGGCTTCAGCTCAGGTCATGATCTCATGGCTCGTGGGTTCAAACCCCGCATTGGGCTCTGTGCTGACAGCTCAGAGCCTGGAGCCTGTCTTCGGATTCTGTGTCTCCTCCTCTCTCTCTGACCCTCCCCTGCTCTCTCTGTCTCTCAAAAATGAACATTAAAAAAAAACATTTTTTTAATGAGTTGATGTAGATAAATCCTTACAACAGAGACTGACCTATCATGTTCATATTGGAGAAGTGTTTTCTGTCATTGTTGTTCACCTCTGTCTCCACTTCTATTTCCACCTGTTTTTTCTTATTACTCTTTATGAATCTCCTTGTTGTCTCTTGTCTGTCCTTTCTCTGAAATGTAGATAATCTCTACAGCTCAGTCTTTGGCCCTCTTCTCACCTTGAAGTGGCTCTGTAGATGGCTTCTTTCC
Organism: Suricata suricatta; assembly: GCF_006229205.1. Taxonomy (NCBI): domain Eukaryota; kingdom Metazoa; phylum Chordata; class Mammalia; order Carnivora; family Herpestidae; genus Suricata; species Suricata suricatta. Next base: position 113,642,995 of record NC_043709.1, read on the forward strand.
CAGTGCTTTCTACTTCTGTCTGTTTGGCTCATGATTCCCATATCTTTGTGAGGCATTGACTTCTTTATGGACTTCATTTCAAAGTGGACACTGTACAGGTGCCCAAATTCAATATGTTCAAAACTGTACCAATTTTCCTCCCTCAAATCCATACCCTGAGCTAGGGTTCCCTATCTAGATTAACAAAACCTGAATACTTCCAGTTACCTAAATTTGTAATTTTACACATTTTTAATTCTTCCCTCCTACCTACCCTCATCAGATTATATTATGTCTATTTGTCTTTTCCTGTTCACCTGTACTTTCACAGAGCTAGTTACCTAGGGATCTATACTTCAATTGAAGGAACTACCATTATTCTTAACAGGATTCTCTTAGGGTTGTGGTTAGATTTTGGATAGTTTTTGCACTTTAGTTTCTCCTTTGCCCTTCTCAAACGCAGTTCTGGTTGTTTGAGGTAGGGCCTCGCTTTAGACCTTTGAATGACTTGTCTACCAATCTAAGCTGTGACCCTTTAAACTAAGCTTCTTTATTATCTGCCAACCAACTGCCTTTCCAGCTTCATCTCTTGTCACATATCCTACTTTCTATCTATGCTGGAATATTCATAAACTCTTTGATTTAGCTGAGATTTACTGAGCACCTACTATGAGCTGGGCACTCTTCTAAGCATTGGGAACATAGCTTATATTCCAATTCCTTGAACACATTATGCACCCTTGTGCCCTTTTGCTATTCTCATCTTGTTCCCTTTTTGGAATACCATTGTTTCCCTTCTCTCCTTGACAAAATTCTCTCTGGCCTACAAGATTCAGTTGAAAGGTTACCACCTATTACTGAGTCTTTTGCCATGTCCCTAAAATTAATTGCTTTATATTGAGGATTTAGAAAGCACTGTTCTTGTTATTATTCTATAATTCGACACATTTTATGGCTTGGTTTCATACCATCTGCACTAAATTGTCAATTATGTCTTACTGTAGTCTGTAGTACACAGTGGGTATTAAGTTAGTGGCTAGTGAATTGAACTGACTATTAATTACAGTAGTGGTTTCTCCACTCCTCACAATCACCAGTAGACTAGACCCTCTTAGCTTCCTGCTTCTATTATAGCAGCAGTCTGTTGACTAATAGCTCCTGTATCATCTTTCTGTAGTCTCAGTAAAAATTTGAGTTTCTTCTGTGTATCAGGTACTATATTAGGCACTGGGAAAAATAAAAGATTAATCAGAAACTGTCTCTCCTCTTGAGGAACTCACAGCCTACTGGAAAAGATGGATAAGTAAACCATTGCAATGTATAATAAGTGCAGTGGCAGACTTTATTACATATCTGTGGGAGGTGCCCCTAGCCTAGGCCACAGGAGGCTTCCCAGAAGGGATATCCCACTGGGGCCTGAAAAGACAGGTACTATATCATGGTTTTTGTACAGAGAACTCCAGTGCTAGAATATGGGATTGATAAAGAATGAGAGATGAGTGAAGGAACTTACAGAATTCTGCAGCAATGGGGAGTCATATGAAAGGTTTTAAAAAGAAGGATACAATCAGGTACATAATTCAGAGAACTTTCTGCAATGAGGAACGTAGGAGGGGAACGACACGCACACTTAAACAAAATGAAAAGCTGTTACAGTAATCTAGGCAAGAAATAATGGTGCTTAAACCAAAGTAGTAATAATGAAGATGAAGACAGTAGGTAGTTTTTTTTTATTATCATAATCATGGTTATAAAATGTACAAGTGTGGTTGAGTGGTCAGAGGATTGGGTAGGGATCCAGCAGTGTGGGATCCACATCTATGAAAACATGAGTTTCTGACTTGTGGTGGTGTAGATAATACTGCTTACCAAGACCTAGAAATGTATGAGGATTAGGATAAGAAGGCTAGATTGGGTTTGGAGAAGAAGGTTGAAAAGATCTAAGTGGAAGATAATCAATAGATAGTTGGAAATGTGGCCCCAGGTCCGGAGGGAGAACTGGAAACATAGATCTTGAAGTAATTGGCAAAAAGATGGCATTTGAAGCTCTCGGAATGGATATGGTTACCCACTGATTAATTTAACAGATATTTCTGGCCATCTACCATGTCATATGCTAGATACTAGGGATCTCAGCAATGAATGACATAGAGAGAGGTATGATCCCTGGTACATGTAGTTTATCTTTTAGTGAGGATAGAAAACCCTTAAATAAAGTTGTATGACATACTTATAGTTGAGGTAAGTCCTAATGTAATGGAAGAGTCTAACTTATAGAGAAACTAGGCAGCTGTCCATGAGGAATGTTGTTTAAACTCCGTGCTAAAGGATGAAAAGATAAATAGGGAAAAGTCTGGAGGGAGAAGAGAGCGTGACTTCTTCAACGAATAGAAAGTATGAGTGGAACATAGTCAGCAAGAGTGATTGAAAGAAGGCTAGAAGGATGGGTAGGACCTGGAAAGTACAGCTCCCTGCAGCCCAAGGAAAGAATTTGGACTTCAGGGCAAAAGGGAAACATTGAGTAGTTTTGAGCAGAGGAGTGACTTGATGCAGTGGATGTGTTGAAGATAGTATTCTGGTTGATGTGCCATGAGTGGTTTGAAAGTGGTTGGAGGGACTGCAGTAATTCAAACAAAGAAAATGTGAGAAGAGAACAAGGACTGAGGAGTAGTTGGGGCGGGGGAGGTAGGGGAGTTTCATGGGAAGAGATTTCAGAGAAGCGGAGACAAACTGGCAAGAAAGTTAAGAGGAAAACCAGAAGAATAGAGTATGAAGCCTAAAGGGAGAGTTAATGTTTGCAAACTAGAAAAGAGACCAGTGGGTCAAAGAAGAACCATAAAGTACCCACTGGACTGAGCAATGAAAGGTCAGTGATGCCCTCAGAGCAGTGTCTGTGTGTGGATAGAAGCCTAAATAGAATGAATTAAAGAATAAATTGGAGGTGAGAAAGTAGGGTCAAGCAGTATGCACAACTCTAAAGAATTCTAGCTTTGAAGGAAGGGATAAGAGCTGTGTAGGTTTTAAGGGTGTTCATAATTTTGTTTTTCATTAAATCTCAATAGGTAATGTATGCATGCGATTTTAAAAACTGGATGTTATACAAGTTGAATGTTCTTCTACTGAAATCTTCCACACTTGTGACCTTAGTCTCCCTTCTCTCAACTAGTAATTTATCACGTTTTTGAGATTCCTTACATATTCTAGCATTTGTATCTCAAAGGAGGTTTAGTTTCATTTTGCTTTTAAAAATGCAAGGGGAAGCTTTAAAAAATAACTGCAGGAGGTTTAAATGCTGGGAAGAATGAGTAGCGGGAGAGACTGCAGAGGCGGAAAGGTGGGGTGACTGATGGAAGGAGTGTGTCTCTTCTCTTGTCTCTGCAGCCCCCCTTTTTCTAGTGGTGTGGCCAGGAGAGGGCGCAAATGAGAGAGTATCTGTTTTCTCTCTGCATTAGGAACAGAGAGGTGTGTTGCTACTGGAAATAATGGGAGAGGTAGTGGGATAGTGACCTTGAACAAGGTGGAGGAGTCTGGTAGGCAGCTCCGGAGAACCGCATGAGTGCTCACTGGAGGAACAATAGGTCTGTTACTATTCTGAGTTTGTGTCAGGGTCCAGTTCAGCCATAGTAATAGTGCTGTTTGCTGCACCATGTTCTTGCCATGTTACCCTTTGATACAGAACAATTTGAGGCAAAACCGAATACTCTTTGTTAACATAGTTAGCTCATCAGTGAAGAATTCAGAACCAGCCTGCACATTGGTAAGGCTTCTCCCTCAACAAGCATAGATTAAGAAGGAAGTATTACCAAAGCTTTGACTTCATAAAGTATCCAGGTAGTTCTTTGTCTCAAGAACCACCACTACACTGCATGGCACATGCTGACAGAATTTTCCACATTGACCATTAAATTAACATTCCTACAAGATTGATTCACTTAGATTGGTTTGTTAAGAACAGGAATAACATAGAAATCATTTGACTAAAACCCATATTTTAGAATTCAGGAAAACAGAGCTCCAAGACTGGACTTTTCCAGTGTCATATTGCTCGCTGGTGTCCGTCTTGGACCACTAACCCAGGTCTCAGAATTGCTACTTGGTCAATTACTGATGTGAAAATCCAGTGAGTTTCCATGGGACACTAGTGTTTTTATAATTAGACTCAGGCTATTCTACCACTAAATTAAATATGGTAATTTCAAAACTTGCAGAAGAAAGTAATGGGAAGATAGCTTTTGTTTTTTTGTCCTCCCATGTATACATTTTTTCCCCCACATATACATTTTTTAAGTTTTTGTGCTTTCTGCCACTTATTGGCTATAGATAGTGATGACAGAACAAATATTCAAAAACCATGAATTACTACCCAGGTTACATTTAGCAGCTTTTATTTTATTTCTTTTAAAGATTCATATATATTTACTGTTGTGGTTTTTTTTATATTGCATACATATTGATAGTCCTATTTTTTGTTATGCATTCAGAAACAATCAGAGCTTAAGATACAGCAAACAGTGTTGCTTGGTTCTGTGGCTATGAAGAAGAAATGGGAACACAAGGGGTTGATTGGCAATGATTGGTTCTCCTTGGGCAAGAGAGGAAGGAAAGCCTTATTGGGCAGGGGCAGGAGGACATTTAAGCTGACTTCTAAAGATAAGTAGGTTTTTCTACACATAAAAAATGAGACCAGAATAAGTTCATTATGGAAATGGAAAAGGCCATTGTAATCAGAACTTTGTGAACAAAACAGAAAGAGGTGAAGAGGACTGACTGGCAGGTTCAAGTACTAGCAGCAGTTCAGTATGGCTAGAGGGTGGTGTGTAAATGGGGTTATAATGGAAGACTGTGTCAGAGAGGTATCAGGGACTCAATCAAGAATGATCTTTTTTGTTATAATAGGAAGTGTGAACTTCATTCTTTAGGCCTTGGAGGAGTCATTAAAATTTTTAAGGAAGAAAGTAACAGAATGACTGGTACTGTGGATTTCTTATTTTTGTAAGAAAACTTGACTTTAGTAAAGATAAATTGGGATGTTGCCAATCAGGAGATTAATGTAATAATCCCAGCAAGAATTGAAGGCCTTAGGTAACTAGAGCTATGGTAAAGGAACAAAGTATGTGAAGAAACTTGATGATGGATTGAGAAGAATCTAGATTGAGCTCCTAGTTTGTAACTTGTGTGACTAGGTAGATGGTAAGATTACCCTTGATGAGAAAAAGAACAAAAAATCCATTTTGGAAGGACAGTGGTGAATTCCATGGAAATAGATGGATTTAAGAAGCTGTTGGGCATCCACTGAGGCTGTTGGGTGTATGGAGGTGCAGGTAAAATTTTGGAAGTTGTTAGCATGTAATTAAAACTGTTGGAGTGATGAAATTGCCCAGAGAACATTTAGAGTAATGATTCTTAACCGTAATCTGGAATCCAGATTTCCTCAATTATCCAAAATATTGCATATGTGACTTTGTTAGGGGAAGGTCCATAGCCTTCTTCAGATTTTCAAAAGGGATAAACACTTATTTGATGTGAAAAGGGACCAAGGACAGCTGCAAGTATCTCCACTACATGATGCATTGGGACAGTTATCTTATTAGAAAAGAAGGCAGAAAAGGAACAATAGTGAAAAGAGAAATGTATCAAAGCCTAAGTCAAGTAACATGAAGGCTGTAGAGTCATTGGCTTGGCAATTAGGAGACTGGAAAATTGTTCCTAATAAACAAGATGGAATCCAATGTATTTGTATGTAATGAAGCTCACCACAGAAACACCATGTTTTCTAAGAACTGTAAAAACCATTGGCCTACAAAAAAGTTCAATTGCCTCCATCAAATATTCAAGGCTAAAATTTGCTCTTGCCCTGCCATTACAGTTTAATCTCTCACTTCAATATTCTGAATTTTAAATCTAGCCAAATCCATCTCTTTACTGCTTTCTGGATACTTCATACAAATCTTAGCTCCAAGCTTTACTGGTGTTTTTCATCCTGTCTGCCCTGTTTCTTACCCAACAAATCCTATCAGTCTTTTACAGTTTAGATCAGTTTGCTCTGTGCTCTTTTCTGGCTATATTGATTTCCCTCTTTATATTCTAGTGGTAGTTATTGTCTTGTTTGGGCATTTAAAATTATACTGCCTTGCATTTGCTACTTATTTTACATGTTGCCTTCTTTTCCCAGTGAGATTTTACTCCTAAAGGCTAGCATTACCTTACATCTCATCACACCCCCTGGTGGCTGAACTTTCATGTACTTATTTTAAATTCTAATATACTTGAATGAACTTAACCTAAGCCAAACTTGGTGGGGGGAAATGTCTTTAAGAAAAAATTCATATGATGTATTCTAAATTATATAGGAGTGATTTATGTATCATTTTTACAACTGTACTCCATTTCTATGGGTAATCAAGAGTTGATTGCTTGTCAGAATAAGATACTGATACAATATATGAGGCTTATGAATTTTTGGGCTTTTATTTGGAACTTCTTAGGGTATTGAATTAAACTTGTTAAGCCATACATACTAATTTTTTGTATAAAATTTATCAGTTTTTCTAAATGGAAATAGCTTTTTTGGATTGAAAAGTGAACTATACTTATTAAAATAAGTCTATGAAGTAGAAATAAAATATTACTGAAATTTCTCTATTTGCCAGATGCATTCATGTTTTATAAACATCTTTACCATCTATAAGTAGGTACCAATGTGATTAACATACAAAACTTAGTCACTGACCGTGCATCTGGCTCATTATCATACAATATATTACTTTGGAAGCCAACTAAGGTGGCATGGTGTTACTAGTTTCACAGAATGATGATTGAGCTTAATCTAAATCTGATTTGAAGCCAGTGTTTCTGTTTCTTTCATTATTTGCTGACAACTTCCAGTGTTACAGTAGGAAAAAGTGTAGCAGAAAAAAAAGAGGCCCAGAATTGCATTACTTTATTCTGGAGTCAGAAAAATTAAAAGCTCTCCTAATTAATAAGGAAAATAGATATATTAGTTACTGCCACGTGGATCCCATTATTGTCGAGCAGATATCTGCTAACATAAATCCTAAATTGTAAAAGTTACCTGACAGGAGGAAGAAATCTGTGTTATGCTTAGCCAGTTTAAGTGTTAGTCAGTAACACTTAAATATATGTCTGAGCTTTTCTTTTTTCCCTGAAATCACAGTATATATTGCCATGAAAGTACAGTTTGTGTGCATATCCTCACACTTTAACCACATTTTTCAAGCAGGTGAAGCGTCTTTTAACCATTTTTATAAGAAGGAAAGTTCTTTTAATTTACAAGCAGTATTGCTTATCGAGTAGAATATAATAAAACATTGAGATGACTCAGAGCAGAGAAAATACGCTTACTCACTGGCTAAGTGATTTGCTTCAGCAAAGCTGCCTCAGTGCTCCTCGCCCCACATGGTGCCTCAGTAACATTTCCTAAACCATCCGGGTTATTTGGCATTAATAACTTATGGATAGTAAAACAACAGTCACGTGCATTTGTACTTTATAGTAAAACCTTTGTTAAAATTTTCAGGGAAAGCAGATATATTCCAATTACGCTTCTAATCCATATCTATGATTTAAAATAATTTAAAACGAGAATGCAATTTAATCACTTTCATATTTAGAGTGTGGACATATTCATATGTCACAAAGGACATACGAAAGGAACAGAAAAAAATTAAAGGACTTTAGAACTTTTTTATTTTTATTTTTTATTTTATTTTTGAGAGAGAGAGAGAGCGCGCGTGAGAGACTGCAAGTTGGGGAGGGGCACAGGGAGAGAGAATCTTGAGCTGGCTCTGTCTGGCATGGAGCCAGATGGTGAGGCTCCATCCCACCCCTGGGATCATAACCTGAGCTGAAATCAAGAGTCGGATGCTTAACCAATTGAGCCACCCAGGCACCCCTAGAATTTTTTTTATTATGCACACTTGACTACCTTTCTTAAGAGAAACTTAACATGGCATTCCCCAATTTTAAGGAAAGAAAACATAGTCAAGGCACTGGGGTGAGAAGGCAAAATTCTGGTACCATGGTGGCTACAACAGCATTCTGAGGGATAAATCAAAATATTTGCTCTTTGGTGGCTTCAGTGCCTGCTACCTTATCCAATCATGGGTGAGTCTAAATAAGGTAAGAATTCTCTGGAATTTTGATGTCCAATAAAAACCATATAAGCTATATATATATGTAATTTAAAATTTTCTAATAACCACATTAAGTAAAATGAAACAGGTGAGATTGCGCACCTGGCTGGCTCAGGCTGTAAAGCATAGGACTCTTGATCTCAGGATTGTGAGTTTGAGCCCCACATTGGCCATGGAGATTACTATAAATATAAATAAATAAATCTTTTTAAAAATAATATATTTAATGTAATAAAACGAAAATATTTCAGTGTGTAATCAGTATTTGTCACATGTGAAGAAATGTTTTACTTTTTTGTGTATGTGTTTAATGTTTGTAATTCATTGTGTATTACACTTAAAGCCCATCTCAGTTTGGGCCTACCACATTTCAGGTGCTCAGTCGCTACATGCAGCTAGGAATGACTGTATTGGACATCGTGTCCCTAGAACATTGAAGGGATGTGCGCCCATGATACCGAGAAATAGAACTTGCCTTATATCGTTAGGTAACTTGCCTTCAATCCAGTGTAAAATATTAAAATTACCTACCTCAGGGGATACCTACATAAGTGCCGGCCAAATAATGCCTAACATAAGTCATAAATTATTAGTTTCAGACTCCCTATTTCTGTGATCAAGATAAATACATTTTTGGTTTAACAATCACTGTTCAGTAAAATATGCATGAGTTTCAGTACTTTTGTCTTCAGGTGTAATTCTTTTACCTTTGCTCAAACATACTGTGCCAGAACTAAATTCTGTACATATTTTATATAATGCAAAGAAAAAATGTTTTTATATTTTTATACTTTATAGTTCATCTAGAAACCTCTGACTCTTCATACATTCTGAACCTTATTAAGAATAATAACAGCTGCCTTAAGTCTTTAAGATAGTAAATTATTTTAATTGGGACTGTCATCTAATTTCAATTTTCTTTTATATTTTAAGGATATGGAATATTACCTTGTAAAATGGAAAGGATGGCCAGATTCTACAAATACTTGGGAACCTTTGCAAAATCTCAAGTGCCCATTACTCCTCCAGCAGTTTTCTAATGACAAGCATAATTATTTATCTCAGGTAAAGAAAGGCAAAGCAATAAAAGACAATAACAAAGCTTTGAAACCTGCAATTGCCGAATACATTGTAAAGAAGGCTAAACAGAGGCTAGCTCTGCAGAGATGGCAAGACGAACTCAACAGAAGGAAGAATCATAAAGGAATGATATTTGTGGAAAATACTGTTGACTTAGAGGGCCCACCTTCAGACTTCTACTACATTAATGAATACAAACCAGCTCCCGGAATCAGCTTAGTCAATGAAGCTACCTTTGGTTGTTCGTGTACAGATTGCTTCTTTGAGAAATGTTGTCCTGCTGAAGCTGGAGTTCTTTTGGCTTATAATAAAAACCAACAAATTAAAATCCCACCTGGTACCCCCATTTATGAATGCAACTCGAGGTGTCAGTGTGGACCCGATTGTCCCAATAGGATTGTACAAAAAGGCACCCAGTATTCACTTTGCATCTTTCGAACTAGCAATGGCTGTGGCTGGGGTGTAAAAACCCTTGTGAAGATTAAAAGAATGAGTTTTGTCATGGAATATGTTGGGGAGGTATGTCCAATTTAAAACAAATAACTGTGTGAGGTTTATGCTTTTTAAAAAGTTAATATTTTACAGCAGTAACAAATATTGGTACATATTTATATTATTATTTGCAAGTATGTAGACATTACCAGCTTCAGAGAAAGGTTTCATGGGCATAGTTAGAAATATAAAATTGAATATGAACAAAAAAAACCAAATATAATGGCAAATGAAATAGTCCTCTTTCAACAAACACCCATTTGTAGTCATTGAAACTGGCATTTGTAAAATATAGCAGCTAGTAGGACATAAAAGTTCTAAGAAGAAATCAGATCTAAACACGTGTTGACTTTGAAACTTTTAGACTGTGATTCATTTGCTTACATATGGTTAACTGTAGCTGAGAGAACTCAATACTGTATGCACATGAGAGGTACTGAAGAGTAGACCAGTGCTTTCTGAGTGTTACACATTACATAAAACCATTTATTGTGTCCATGAAAAAATCAAATTCTTTGTAGCTTAGCTAGAGACTGTTCTCTAAATTACCAATGACTGAGCAAATTTATGTATTTATTTTTTAACTTGTATTTTTTAGAGAGCGTGCACAACCAGCGGGGAGAGAGAGAAACCAAACAGGCTCCATGCTCAGCGCAGAGCCCGATGTGGGGCTCTATCCCATAACCCTGAGATCATGACCCAAGCTGAAATCAAGATCCTCAACTAAATGAGCCACCTATTCGCCCCCAAGCAAATTTCTTTTTTTACATATAATGTTTATGTACAAAAAGTATTTACCATGTACCACATACTAATCTAAGCACCTTGTGTTTTAACTCAAACTCCTTAATTCTTTGAGTAACTCTGAGGTTGCAGTGCTATCTCCATTCTTTTTTTTTTTTAATTTTTTAAATGTTTTATTTATTTTTGATACAGAGGCAGAGCATGAAAGTGGGAGGGGCAGAGAGAGAAGGAGACACAGAACCGGAAGCAGGCTCCAGGCTCTGAGCTAGCTGTCAGCACAGAGCCTGATGCAGGGCTCGAACCCACGAACATGAGATCTGACCTGAGCCGAAGTCGGAGGCTTAACTGACTGAGCCACCCAGGCGCCCGTCTCCATTCTTATCAATGAGGATACAGACACAGAAATTCAGCAAGATCCCACTGTAATGAAGAGGAGCCAGGAATCAAAACCAAGGCTCCACATGAGTGCACTTTGCTGCTGTCTACACTTGCTCAAACTGAGTGTGTATTAAGCTGTGACTAGAAAAATACACGTGTGACCGCATGTTTTGGGCTCTCAAATCTCACATTTTAGAAGTTATGTGGAGGGGCGCCTGGGTGGCTCAGTCATTTAAGCATCCGACTTGGCTCAGGTTGTGATCTTGCAATTCATGGGTTCAAGCCCTGTGTCAGGCTCTGTGCTGTTAGCCTGGAGCCTGCTTCAGATTCTTTGTCTCCCTCTCTCTGCCCCTTCCCCACTTGTGTGCACATAGGCACTCACCCTCACTCGCTCGCTCTCTCTCTCTCTCTCTCAAAATATGAATAAGCATTTTTTTTAATGTAAAAGTTATATGGAATTAGGTCACATAAAATTACCTATATTCATCTAGAATTCTGAGATTAAACTTCAGCTGTGATTTGACCCTTAAGTTTCTAGACAATGGCAGATTATCATAAATCACTATTCAGGATACTAGATCTTATATGATCAGACTCTTCTCTGTTTGGGCTTACTGAATGCAGGAATTGAATCTGGTTGACACAATGAATTGCTTTAAGACATTTTTGGTTTCTTAAACTGAGCACCTGGTAAAGCTGTGTTCTTAGAATAGAACTGTAGAGGCTGGTTTTGACCCACAGAATTTCATGGAAACAACCTAGTCTCCAAAACTAACTTTGCAGACAGTTGACTGCAGAGTTAACCTACCTTCTTTCCTGTATTTGTAACAGATTCCCACTTTGTAGCTGCACAGATGAGTTACAGAAAAAATAAGCTTTTAGAGCATTTTTACTGTAAATTTTGTCCTTTACGTTCCAGGTCCATCTTACAGAAAGCTGTATGTGGGCAGCTTTTTGAACATGTGAATAAATGAGAATGGACATACTGTCTCTACTTGTTGATTGTGGGCCGTCCTGATTCCTGTCTGAGCAGCCGTGATTGTCCTGCACTCACTCTCCCCTTCGGTTCTCACGTCTTTCCATCTGTTTTGTTTTGATGACACATATGTTTCTAACTTTTTAAACCTTTGGAGGCACTAAAACAATAATGATTTATGGATGAGTGTTTCTTTAGTTCAACAATAGCTATATAATATACTGTAGTTTTTTTCTTTTTAGGTAATCACCAGTGAGGAAGCCGAAAGGCGCGGGCAGTTATACGACAACAAAGGAATCACCTATCTCTTTGATCTGGATTATGAATCTGATGAATTCACAGTGGATGCAGCCCGATATGGAAATGTCTCTCATTTTGTGAATCACAGTGTAAGTGTTAAAGAATAGACAGGACTAATTAGCATTGTTTTTAATGCTTTTCCATAGTTGAGTAATAATTATCTTTATATGACTTATCCTTTAATATTTCCCAAGTATTTTAATACAGAGGTCTCTTTGGTTAGGTTATGGTATTATTGGCATATTATGAAAATCGATCAAGGTACCAGTCAAATACCATGCATTTTGCAAGAGTATTTACGTATGTTCATTTCATCTTTCCAGAACTTTTTTTTGTTGTTGTTTATTTATGATTAAGACAGAAACAGAGCATGAGTGGAGGGAGGGGCCGAGAGAGAGGGAGACACAGAATCTGAAACAGGCTCCAGGCTCTGAGCCATCAGCACAGAGCCCAACGCAGGGCCCGAACCCATGAACCGTGAGATCAATACCTGAGCCGAAGACGGACGCTTAACTGACTGAGCCACCCAGGCGCCCCAACAACTCCAGAACTCTTTTAAGTTAGGTATTATCTTCACGTAAAAGAAAAGTTAACAGGAATTACAGGGTAGAAAGGTTAAGAATTACATACAGCTGTAGAGGTTTCTTACAGAAGTTAACACAGCTGAATTTTAGAATATGCAGCTAAAGATAGCTGTATTTTCTTAAAATGTAAATGTGTTAACATTTTTACAGAATTTAAGAATTCATAGAGTATTGATGTATTAAGGACTGTTTTTCTAAATTACAAGTTAGTATTTTAAATTCCAATTTGAAAAGAATTTTGAATATAGCTAGAATCCTAACTCTATGATTTTATACTTATAAAAACTATTTCCAAAAAAGAAGGGAGATGAATAGTTACTGGGTACCTATTAAGTGCCAATGGGTAAAATAGTATTAGACTTGTGAGATTGATGTTACCTCCATTTTACAGATTACAAGGAAACTGTGTCTCCAGAGGGGAGGTATATGGCTGACCATATAAGGAACTGTAGACCATGCTAAGCTTTTGATGGATTTTATACCAAGAAACTAGTTTATGTTTAGTAGTGAAATGTCAGAGACCTTCTGACTCCCTTGTTAAGATTTACTTATTAAACTTGTACTTTAATTTTTTCCTTAGTAATACATTTGAAATACTCTCAAAATAGATGTATCCTATTGAAGGACACTTAAACAGTGATTTTGATTTTTAGATCTTTCTTCTTGCATAGTCCAGACCTTAATGTAGAATTCTCGAAATATTAAACAATCCCAAACAGAAGTTACAGTAATGAAACCTTCATGGAGTATGAAGCTTGAGTTGTATAATGCTAACTTGACTTTTTAAATATAGTTTTTCTGTTTCTTTATGCCTTACTGAACTATACAGGTGAAATTATAATGTTTTATAGGACTTGCATTATAATTAACCAGAAAAATTAAAAAGTTGAGATCAATGAAACAGGATTGGTGGCAGTGTTAATTGTTGAAGCTGCGGGGTGAATATATGTAGACTTATTATTTTCTCCAGTGTTAATGTATGTCTGAGATTTTCTGCAAGTTAAAACAGTATTTTCAAATTTGCATGCCTCAAAGACCTCCAAACAGTAAACAACTTAATTTCTAATAGAACTTAAAAAATGATAGTCTGGGGAATTAGATATTTCATATGGCATGTAGAAGAGCCTGTCCATGTCATTTTTACTTAAGTGGGTTCTGATGTTCCTTTTTAGTGTGACCCAAATCTTCAGGTGTTTAATGTTTTCATTGATAATCTCGACACTCGTCTTCCCCGAATAGCCTTGTTTTCTACAAGAACCATAAATGCTGGAGAAGAGCTCACTTTTGATTATCAGATGAAAGGTATGGTTTCCAAGTACGGTTTGATTGATGTTCAGTTGTTTGAGTATGAAGAGTCTAATCAGAGTAGTAAAAGACCTTAGATTATCTGAACTAAACTAATATTAAAGAAGAAGAAAAAAATGAGACTATAAGAGTTGGTCTTTTTACTCAAGGTCACAAAGCTAATATGCCAGAGGTAAAACTACAAGCTGCCTAACCTTGGGCTGATTAATGCGCTTTTCTCTATATCACATTGTCACCTGCTTTTTTAATAATTTCCATTAGGAAAGTTTGTTCTACATCTTTTCTCAATACTACTTGTATGTTAAAATTGTAAGGCATACATTCCCGAAAATTTACTAAGAGATGGGTATTCAGAAGATTGAAAAGATTTAAATCACATTTGAACATTATTCCATTTCTACTTGGATTTGGCTTTTTTTAAAAACACTTCAATTTTATTTGCTTTATTGGGACCATATGTTTTTTCTTTCCTTTGTTTTTCTAAGTGTTAATTACAGGTTGTTATTATTTGGCCTGACTGACTCTAGGGCCGTTCAGTAATGTATAAAATTGAATGTGTATCAGATTGTCCCAGTAAGTTTCATTATTTCGCAAAGCTGTTCTCAGAAGCATGGCTAATAGCATATACTTTTATCTCTTACTAGCTCCACACCGTCCTTTCAGGATAATTCATAATTTGTCTCTGAATATTAACATTGCTTTAAAATTCATAGGAAATTTGAACTTCATTCTGAATGGTCTTAATGTTTTCTTGTGTATTTCTTTTTCTGTGTATTCAGGTTCTGGAGATGTATCTTCAGATTCTGTTGACCACAGCCCAGCCAAAAAGAGGGTCAGAACTGTGTGCAAGTGTGGAGCTGTGACTTGCAGAGGTTACCTCAACTGAATTTTCAGGAAACAGAGCTAATGATTGTAGTTTTGTTTTTTTTTTCTAATGTTAATGTTTTAAAAAAGTATTTGGGACCCTTTTCATATTATCAGGATTATATGCTATGTTAATATACAATTCATGTTTCAAACTATTGGCCAAGTGCATTACTGATGCTTCTGAAGGGAAGAACACAGGGTCACAGAGACTAATTTAAAATACATATATTTAGTGATTAGATACCAAACCTGAAAAGAAAACTACTGACAGGTCAGCATTTACATACAGAGGAGGTCTGTGTGAATAGAGAAATGCCTCCTTCAGTGTTTTAAGTGTTAAACTGATAACGTAACAGTCACTAAGATCAACTATTCAACCTGCCATACACCTTGAATTTAGAGAAAGAGTTAATTCAATTTGGGCAGATATATAAGTGCTATTTTTGTTACGTTATCATTCCCATTATTACTCGTATTCAAGAAAAATAGGTGATACTGAATTACACTCTATTTTATACTTTCATTAAAATACTGGGATCTTAATGATAAGAGACATTTAAGGTCTAAAATTAAATGTAAACAAATTTAATTACAGCTTGATTTCATATTTTGAAGCAATCCGGACTGTTACGAGGCATGTGTGTCTGAACCAGTATACTTAAGGATTTTTAATCTTGTAAAAGAATAATCCTCAAAAAGCTCTAAAATTCTGGAACAGATGGCAATTATTCTTCTTTGAAAGGGTGGGGCAGTGGTACCAGGAGGGTTTCTTGGAAGCGCCAGAGTGGGGAAATGAAGCACCTTCAGAGCCCCTCTTAATAACATGAATTGAGAGATCCATGTTGGATATCTGGTCTAAACAGCAACACAAGATGCTGAGTGCATCTGTACCTAACAACAGTGTTCCTACAATACGTGAATGTCATATCTTCTAAATTTCAGGCGGTTTTAACATTTCCACCAAATTTAATTATTTTTGTATTCCCCCGAAGGCTCTTCTTAAAATAATCTATATTTTGAACTGATACTTATTTTTTATACATGAATTTTTTAAATGTGATAAAGCTAAACTTGGCTTGACCAAAGTGTGTATCTGAATTATGAGGACATTTCTTACATGAACCATGAAGACTGAAATGGAATACATTTGGTTTTTGTTTCTGTTTTGTTTTTCTGCATAGTAAAACCTCAGTTGGGAACAACTGTGTTTTCATCTCTGTGATTTGGGGATTTGTAATCATGGTGTCCAACATGAAGGTAAATGCAGCAAATCTAGCTTTCAGTGTTCCTAATTAAGTTTTACCTAAGCTCATCACCCCATTTGTTTACTAACCTAAAATAAGTTTGAGTGAAATTGAATTGACCTCAAGAATGTAGCACATCCAATATCTTTTTAATCCTTAACCCCTTTTTGGGAGAAGCTACACTTTATTCATTATATTGCTACCACATGATTTGCTATTTTATAATGTAGGGTAAATTCTTTACATGTGTGGAGTCTCACAGTGTATTAATATTAACCAAAATCTACAGAAGGTGTCACGGAAAAATACAGTCTTAAAACATTTTTTTATGTTTTTTATTTATTTTTTTGAGAGAGACACAGAATCCGAAGACAGGCTCCAGGCTCTGAGCTAGCTGTCAGCACAGAGTCCAACACAGGGCTCGAACCCATAAACCATGAGATCATGACCTGAGCCGAAGTCGGATGCTTAACTGACTGAGCCGCCCAGGCGCCCCTGTATTTCTTAGTGCCATTTCTTATGTTTTCTTTATGAGGAAATAGTCACGTGGTGTCAGTGGTGAGAAAGCATCACAGATTTACAGGTGCTCCCAATGGCCAAGCTCACTTTGTATTCTGATTCTCACAGGTTTAAAAAAATGTAACATTCTTCTTAAAAAGTTTGTGTTTTACTGCCCATTTATTTGATCTCATCTTTTTGTGGTAAAAAATGTAAAACAGGATGGCAAAGGGAAAAATGGCTGTTTTCTGAAAACTTGTACTGTCCCTCTTAACAGAAATTTAATGGGTCTTTGAGATTTTAGGTACCTGTGTTACCCGTTTGAATACAAAGCTGAACTTAATCAGTAAAATAGAAACTGTCTACATGAGGCTGTTAGGAGCTTTTAACCATTTTAAGCCACTAATCATTTAGCTTCTCAAGCTGTCAGAATTTGTTCTCAATATGAAGCCAATATTCAAGGGCAGTGTTTAGATGAAGTTTAAACTGTAATTAATCCACTCTGCAAGTTGTATTAATACCATTGTTTTCAAGGTCTACATAAGGATTATGATACCCAATTGGTAATCTCAGGGTTTTTTCCCCATATGTGCAAAAATCTAGACCGCACTTTTTTCTAACAGTTCATTTTTCTTTAGCAAAATAAATTTAGTGTGGCATTTGATTTTCTATTTATGGTGGTTTAGCTTTGTTTTTGAATATTTTATTTACCTTACCAGTAAGGCTACAAAAGGAACAAAAGAAAAATGTATTCCTGTACTTTTGAGATTAACCAAAGGTTTTTATACCATTCCTTTAAATGTTATTTGCCTTTTAAGAAAGTTTATCATTGTCATGTTCGGTTCATTTGAATATTAAAATAGAAATTTCTGTAGCATGATGTGGATGGATACTTGTGAAATATTTTGAGCATTATGAGTCACCAAGTTACTTAAACACATTGTGCTGAATAGGTGAATACTGTGTGGAACTGCAGAGGAATTTCTGACCAGAGCTCCTATTTTTTTTCTTATTTGTTTTATTTATTTTTGAGAAAGACAGCATGAGTAGGGGAGGGTCAGAGAGAGAGAGGGAGACGTAGAATCCGAAGACCAGCTCCAGGCTCTGAGCTAGCTGTCAGCACAGAGCCCGACACGGGGCTCGAACCCATGAGCCTTGAGATCATGACCTGAGCCAAAGTTGGACACTTAACCAACTGAGCCACCCAGGCGTCCCCCCAAAGCTCCTATTCTTAAAGTCTTAGGCCCTCTATCTGGCTCCTGTGTGTCTCCTAAACCTGTGAGGCCGGTGCCTGTCAGCCCTACAGCAAAGGAGGGGGTCTGGACTGGTTAGGTGACATGAATATACTCACCATCACCCAGCTTGGGCAGGAAAGTACGTGTTTATACCAGACTCCATTCTGTACTGTTAAATTGTAAATCTTGGATTCTTCTCTCAGGCAAATGTGGCTAGCTACTGCATTTCTTCTAGGATGTACCTTGGCATTTTGAAAACTTTTCACTTTATACTCTACAGTTCTTAGAGTAAAAATCAAGTAGCCACTAAAATCAGTCCTACCCCAGCCCGTGCTCTTTTTGAGAGGCATTATTGCATCATGGCTGAGAGCATGGACTCTGGAGCTTGAATTGCCTGTATTTTCAGTCCTGGCTTCACTCCTTCCCAGCTATGTGAGCTAACCTCTCTGTGCCTCAGCCTAATTTGTGAGTGGGGAGAACAGACTTCTGTGCCTCCAAAGGTGATGGTGAGGATCGAAGGAGTTAATATCCAGTGTGTCATCACAGAGTAACCCCACATGTAAGTACCCACTCTCTTCTGTGCTGTAAACCTGTACCCGTGTAGTCTTTGGCAAGCACTCCGAAGTTTGGGTTTTTTTTTTTTTTCATTTTTTTAAATCAAAAGTCTGTTCTAGTGCTCTTAGCCCTTAAGTTCACTCATCTGGCATTTATTATGCCAGGTTCTCATAAAACAATGAAAATATGGCAGTATGTAAAATTAAATGGATGGTGTATTTACACAGGGCTACTATATTCAGAAGAATGTTTACAGGCATGTGTTGAGTCCCCACCTTGGATTATAAGCTATTAAAATGAGGTCTTAAGTGTCAGTGAATTTATAGTTACACTTGATTACATGACATAGTATAACTAATTTTTAGAATTACAGATTAAAAATGAAGTCTCTGGGTTTGTGTATTAGGCCTGTTGTAGTTATGACCGGACACTCAGTGGTCTGTAATCTCCACTGGTCTGTGGGGATTTTATATTCAACTTAGCATTCGGGCAGTAGAACTCCTAGGAGAAATGGGTAAAATAGGATAAATGTATTTCTACCCCAGTCACATGGAGTCTGGAGCAGACTTCAGCAGGGAGTATCTGTGGAGCTAGAAAGAAGAGGTCAGTACAACAGGGTGATAATGCGTATCATTATTCGTTTAGTTGATCTACAAATTGATTTAGCAGCTCCACTTAAGGGAAATCTCGGCCTTTGCTTCCTTAATCTATGTCAGCATATCCCAAAGTGTTGATGAATATTGATAGAACTTTATTAAACCCACATATATAGCTGTGCAAAAACATAACCCATTGACAGACTTGAAGTCCAACAATTCATAGAACACACAAACTTTTGCCATTTCATTTTCTTCTTTTAGGTCCTAATTTCTCTCCTTTTAATTTTACCTTTGTGTTCAGCATTCATAAGTTTATCCTTCATAAACTATTTTATTCATGATTTATCTTTTGAGATACATAAGGGGCTGATTTTTTTTAAGTGTTTTTATGACCCAGGATTTGGCCGTCTATCAGGGTGAATGTACCGTGAGCGCTTGAGACACATTCTGTAGTAGGAGTGTTGTGTGTCGATGTGGGTAGTTCATGGTGCCCTAGAGTTCTTCGGTGGCCTTGCTCACTTCCTGTGTGCGTTTCTCCTTTGGTTTGCTTTGTATATTTTGAAGCTGTTTTCAGGAACATGCACATGTAGGATTGTGTCTTAGTGAATTGGACCTTTTATCATGAGAAATGTGATTGTAATATAGTCATTCCAGCTTTAAGGAGTGGAAGTATTTAGATCTATTTTTGCATCCTTTACTTTTAACCTGCCTGCATCATTTGAAATGAGTTTCTTAGAGACCACATCTAAGAACATTATGGTTCTTTCCCTAGGTTTTCTCTGGTATGTTTTGACCATTTTCGCTTAATGTAATTATTGATGTTTGGATTTAGTTCTGCCTTGTTTTCTGCTTTTTGCCTCTATTTTTTTGTTCGTGTGTTTCCCCCTTCCTGCCTTGTTTTAGGTTACGTGAGCATTTTAAAATATTCCATTCTGATGTGTCCATTATGATTCTGAACATTACCTCTTTGTGTAGGTTTTTTGGTGGTGGCTCTAGAATGCAAGGTGTTTCATTTTTAAGTATCTAAGAAAGAGCTTTTTCTTTTTTCAGTGACTATACTCTCCCCTGTCGCCAGCTTCTCATATAAATATTGTAAATGCTCTCCTTTAGGTAGCTCAGCTTCTGGTGTGGAGGGAATCTCAAAATCGGAGGAGCTCTGAGAATCTGTATTGGTGCTAAAATTTAGCAGCCTTTTTTCCTGAGGTATGTGTTTCCCACCACTTATAGTGGTTGGTTCTCCAACACTAGCAGCTGTATTGGCATCTTGATCTCTGCTTTTTAAGTCAGAATAAGTATCCTTTGGGCAAAGTCCATTTTGTTCCGTCTGAGAGGCAGGAATATTCTCTTTGATTCTTGGTCTACCTTTGTTCAAGAAGGTAACATCCCCACTGTTTCTCTCTTGGGATGATAACAAAACAGTGTCTGATTGGCTGTCCCAGCCTTGACTCCCTTGTTCGGATATGTGTGTTGACTGAGAAGAATTCTGGGAAGAAATGTGAGTTGACTCGCCATCAGAGTCACTAAAAATCTTTGGTGACTGAGAGCCCCCTGCCTCTGTGGAAGAAGGGACGTTTTCTAAACTGTCCTCTGTGACTTCATCATTTCTTTTAAAGAAAACGTCCCACTGTGGTACTTCTACATCAGCCCTTTGTTGGTGATATGTGAGAGCACCCGGCTCTTCCTGAGAGGAAGCTGGCGTTTGTAATTCCTCTTCGCCTTCACTGTTGGACTCTTCACAGTCTATACAATTTGCCAAAGGAAAGGTCTGCATACTCTCTTTGTAGCCCGTGCTTTGTCTCCGTCGTTCAGGCTGGTTTGGGGAGGCTGCAGTCAGTAGATAGACCTCAGGGTGAAGAGCTAGCTGGTATGGAACCTTGTGCCTTAAAGGTACCGGCACAGGGTCATCAAAGAGGTCATCTTCTTCCTCTGTGGGAAAAACACAACAGATGCATGGGAAACACAGAAGCAAAGGGAGCCATCTGTGCTTTTAACTTAAAATCCAATTTCTAGCATGTAGCTGTGTATTCCGTTGGCAGAGCTGCAAATAATAGGTCACTCTTCTAAGAAAAAGGTCCCTTTTACTTAGCATATTCTGAACAATTTAACTACCACCCTTCAACGAATGCCAGACTTTAACATCGAGAATATTGATCTGTGTTCCCTGAATAAGGCCGTACTTCCTATATCACTTGTTCTCACACTTGGCTGATCATTAGCGTCATCTGGAATGTTTTCAAAAAATACAGCTTTCTATCCCATTCCAGATCTACTGAATCCCAGTAATTTGATTTTCACTTTTAAGTTCTGTAGGTGATTCAGTTCATTAGCCAGGTTTGCAGACTGTATGCTCTGCAAATAGTAGTGAGTTAGCTGATTTAATAAAAAGGCATTTTCTGCAGTTATTATTGATACCTACTTGGTGCATTGTCAGGGGCTGTGTCCTCCAGACTTTCTAATTTGAAGCCCTAGCCCCAATGCCATGGTATTTGGAGGTGGAACCCAGAAAACAGGATAAGTACCCTTATAAGAAGAGGAGGAAGACCAACTTCTCGCTTTCCTTCTTTATGCATGGACAGCCTGTGGAGAGGCCAGGTGAGCACACGCTGAGGAGGAGAGGTTATCTACAAGCCAGGAAGTGGGCCCTTTCCAAGAACCAAACCTGCTGGCACATTGACCTTGGACATCTCAGCCTCCAGAACTGTGAGAAATGTCTTGTTAAGTCACCTAGCCTCTATTATTTGTCATAGCAGCCTGAATTACCTAAGTATACACTGCTGTGTGACAGATGCTGAGGGGAATGCAGATTAGACCAGTTTCGGGGCACCTGGGTGGCTCAGTTGGTTAAGCCTCCGACTTCAGCTCAGGTCAGATCTCACGTTCGTGGGTTCGAGCCCCGCGTCGGGCTCTGTGCTGACAGCCAGCTCAGAGCCTGGAGCCTGCTTCCGGTTCTGTGTCTCCTCCTCTCTCTGCCCCTCCCCTTCTCATGCTCTCTCTCAGTATCAAAAAAATAAAACATTAAAAAAAAATTATATTAGACCAGTTTCAACCAA
Organism: Suricata suricatta; assembly: GCF_006229205.1. Taxonomy (NCBI): domain Eukaryota; kingdom Metazoa; phylum Chordata; class Mammalia; order Carnivora; family Herpestidae; genus Suricata; species Suricata suricatta. Next base: position 113,665,034 of record NC_043709.1, read on the forward strand.
ATGTGCCAAATGGGGCTTACTTTGAGTAAGCCACATTTAGTGTCATGAACAAAGTCAACAGATTTACTGATTTTTTTTTTTTTTAAAGCATGTTGCATTAGCAGTATAATGAGTCCAGTCCACTTACTTTTCTTTACTTTTTAGTGAGCAGGCAGGGAGAAGGGCCAAGAAAAAGAAAGAATCCCAAGCAGGCTCCACACTCAGCCAGAGCCCAACATGGAACTCAGTCCCACCAACCGTGAGATCACATCCTGAGCCAAAATCAGGAGTCGGATGCCCAACCAACTGAGCCACGCAGGTGTCCCTCCACTTGAATTCTTAAAATAAGGATACCTTACTTAAGAAAGAAATTCCCATAAAGTAAGAAGGCTTGTAACTGGGGGGAAAACAAGTATTTTCCTGCCCTCTAATGGCACCTAACCTAAGAAGATTAAATGCTAATGAGACAGTCTAGGGCAACTTAATTTTTCTAGTGTTACCTTATAACTACCCACCTAAAAAGAGAAGTTTTCCCAGTGATAAAAGGATGTAGCTAAAGACTACTATTTAAGAGCTGCTTTTTAAAAATGGACAGCAGGGATCATCCTCTTGCTCTTATGCTCCCAAGGAGACCAGTCTGGAGAAAACAGGTTGACAATACACTAGGTCAAAACCAGATCAGTTGAATTCCCAGCTCTAATTCTTAAGCAACTATTTATCTCCTTTTCTGAAGGATTTAAAGTGACTAAGGTGTCTAGCTACTGTATTTGGAATCATCCTGGTCTGTAAGATAGAGAACATATGGATTATAGATGTTTTAGCCAAAAGTTATCTTTTTACGAAATATTTTTGTATCTTAAGTTTATACCAGTATCGTGTGTTTCAACTGTAAGATAATCTGTCCATTTTTTCCCATTAATCCATCTGTATGTATTTGAAAAACAAGTCTATACTATACCGTCAAGTTTATTCTGATATGATTTCTCTATATGAAATAGGAAAGGCATAGAAGTGTTAAACTCCTTAATAGTATTTATACAAGCTGATAAACACCCTTCAGCCCAATTTCTAAAAGGACAAATGCTGTAATTCACAGATACTTTCTATCAGTGTCTGTATAACTTGGTCTAACCATATTGGAGAACAGTTGGACAACATCTCTCAAGCACCTTAATTTCTACAATTTAACCCAATAATGAGAGGTGTGAAACAGATTTATGAACAATGTTGCTCACTGCAGTATTAGTAAAAGTTAAAAATAGGTTAACCTAAATGTACAAAGATCTGATACACCACTACAAAGCCATAATGCAAACTATGCAGCTGTTGTTTTTGATCACAAAAATTTCCCAATAAAACGTTTATTTCAGCCTGTGTGCATCTACCCACTCGTACCGCAGGTGGTAAACAGCCCTTGGGTAAGCTCCCCACGTCCTTCCTTCCCTCTCACTGCCCTGATCCTAAGGATTGCTGTCCACCACTCCATGGTCCAAGACTCCAACCACAAATCTTGCACAGCCGAAGAACTTAAGGACCCTTATAGCTGGTGGGAATAAAAAATGTGTTCAGTTTGGAAAACAGTTTCTCTTTGTTAAAATGCTACAACATTACTGTATGTTACGGAATAAATGTGCCTGCCCCCAAATTCCTATGGTGAAACCTAACTCCCAGTGTGGCTGTATTTGGAAACAAACAGCGCCTTTAAGGAAGTAATTAAAGTTCATAAGGATGGGACTCTGATCTAATAGGATTGGTATCCTTATAAGCGACAGAGAGCCCACTCCCCCTACAGACGTATCTGCAAATATTCAAAGCGCCATAATTTTATAACTTAAAAAGCAACAACAACCCAAATGATTATTTATGATAAATAAAATGTGACACCCCCTGCCCCAAAAAAGTAAAGATACATACTACAAGATAGATGGACTCTGAAAACATGCTAAGGAGCCAGACCAAATATTTTGTGGTTGCCTAAGGTTGGAAGTAGTAATGAGGAGTAACTTGAAATGGGCAGTTTCTTTTTAAGAGTAATGGAAATGCTCTGAAATTAGTGGCAAATGGCTGCATAATTCTGATAGTAACGATCATGGAAATATTCATCTAAAAAGGGTAAAATTTATGGTATATAAATTATACTGCAATAAAGCTTTAAAATGACAGGTTAAAGCAAAAAAAGTATTTTGAGGTTTTTAACAATAAAATATATGACAATAATTGCATAGACCAAGGAGGAAGTGGAACCATACTGTCTTAAGTTTCTTATACTGTATGATACTAGAATAATATCTGTCTTAACTTTTCACTCTGGCAGGTTAAAGATCTATACTACACACCACTAAAATAAAGAGTTACTGCCAATAAACCAACAAGAAATTAAATGTAATCCATAATTACTCCATCCAAAAGAAGACGGAAGAAATACACAGAGGGAACAAACGGCAAGAGGGTATATTTAAACCTAACCATATTAGTAATTACATAAAGCATAAATGGTCCTAGAGCACTCCAATGAAAAGACAGAAATTACCAGATTGCCTATAAACAAGACCTAACAACATGCTGCCTGTAAGAAACCCACCTTAACTGTAAAGACAAATTAAAAATACAGACATGGAAAAAAATATACTAACACTAATCAGAAGAAAGTCTAATGGTTATATTAATATCTAATGCAGATTTCAAAGGTAAGAATATTACCAGAGATAATCATTTCCTAAATATAAGAGGAATTAATCTTAAACATGTGTGACCTGATAGCGGTGCTTCAAACTGATGAAGCAAAAAGAGAATTACAAGGGATAACAAACCCACAACTGTAACTGGAGATTTCAACAACTTTTAGTAATTCACAGGGCAAAGTCGAACAGGTAAATCAAGGATATAGAAGACTTGAACCTTATCAACTAACTTTACCTGATATTTGTACACCACTCTACCCAACAGCAGTATATATATTTCTTTCAAGTACAGTGAAACATTTATCAAGACAGACCATTATTCTGGACCTCAAATCTCAGTAAAAATCATAACAGCATTTTCTCTGATCACAAAATTATCTCTGGAAAATCCTCCAAAATTCAGAAACTCAGTAACACATCTATTCTAAATAATCCATGCAAAGAAGAAATCAAAAGAAAAATTAGATAATATTTTGAGTTGAATGAAATTGAAAATATAAGTCAAATTTGTGAGGTAACAATTACAGAGAGAAACTTAAAGCACTAAATGCCTGTTTTAAAGGGAAAAGGTCTCAAAGCAATAACCTCAGCTCCCACATTAAGAAATTTAAAAATGAAGAGTAAACGAAACCAAAAGTAAGCAGGTGAAAGAAATAAAGATCAGAATGGAAATCACTGAAATTGAAAATAACACAACAAAGAGAAAAGCAATGAAACAAAAAGCCGGTTTTTGGGATCAGTAAAACTGGCAAACCTCTAACTGATCAAGAAAAAATAAGACACAAATCATGTCAGGAGTGAGATAGTTGATCACATTAGATTCTGCAGATATTACAAGGATAACAAAGGGATATTATGAAGTTTGTGCCAAAAATTCAACTTAGGTGACATGGATAGATTCCTTGAAAGATAAAAATTACTAAAACTTACTCGAAAAATTAACCTGAATAGCCCTCTACTTACTAAACATTGAATTTGTAGTTAAAAACCTTCCTGCAGAGAAAATTCCTGGCCCAGATGGCTTCATTGGTGAATTCTACCTGTCATTTAAGAAAGATACACTGCTAATTCTTCATAAACTGTTTCAGAAATTAGAGCATAAAGGAACACTTCACAACAGAGCTAAAAAGGATAATACACCACAACCAAATGGGGTTTGTTCCAGAAATGCTAGGTTGGTTTAATACTTGAAAATCAATCATTGTAATTCACTGTATTAACAGACTAAAATAGGAAAACTATATGAACATCTCAATAAATGCAGGAAGAGTTTTTGACAGAATCCAATATCCATTCCCAATGGAAAAAAACTCCCAGAATATACGGATAGAATGGACTTACTCCATGTGATGAGAAACATCAATGAAAAACCCACAGCTAACATCATACTTAAGGGCAGAAAAAAAATGAATGTTTTCCCAACCCTCCACAAGATTGGGAACTAGGCAATGACATCAACCTTTCCCACTTCTATTAAATACTGTAGTTGAAATCTAGCTAGGTCAATAAGAATAAGAAATAAAAGCATCCAGACTGTAAAATTATCTATATTCACAGACACTATGATAATCTATGTAAAAGTGGAGTAGAATCTACCCAAAAAATCGCTGGAACTAATAAGTGAGGTTAACAAGGTTGGAAGATACAAGATCAAAATACAAATATCAATTGTATTTCTGTAGGTCACAAACTGAAATTTGAAAAGGAATACAATGTATAACAGTATCCAAAAAGTGAAATATCTAGGGATTAATCTAATAAAAGATGTATAAGACCTATGCAATGAAAATTATCAAGCACTGCTGAGCAAAATTAAAGACTTACATAAATGAAGAGATACCATGTTCATAAATCTGAAGACTCAATATTGTTAACATGTCAATTCTTCCCAAATTTAATAAAATCCCAATCTAACTCCCTCCAGTGGACATTTTTGTACAAATGGCAAGCTGATTCTAAAATTCATATGGAAATTTGAAGGACACGGAATAGCCAAAACAACGTTGAAAACTAACAAAGTAGTTCAAGAACTTATATCGCTTAACTTCACAATTTATAAAGGTACCATGATCAAGACAGGGCAGTACTAATGTCAAGATAGAGATTATGGAACATAATAAAAAGTCCGGAAGTAGACCCTCATATATATTGTCAATTGATTTTCAAGAAAAGTACAAAGAGTTCAGTAAAGATAAGTCTTCAACAAGTGGTTCTAGAGTGTCTACCGGGGCACCTGGGTGGCTCAGTCAGTGAAGCAGCCTGCTTCGGTTCAGGTCATTATCTCACAGTTCAAGGGTTTGAGCCCCGTGTCAGGCTCTGTGCTGACAGCTAGCTCAGAGCCTAGAGCCTGCTTTGGATTCTGTGTGTCTCTCTCTCTGACCCTCCCCTGCTTGCACTGTCTCTGTCTCTCAAACATAATTTAAAAAAAAATTACAAGAAGTAAAATAAATAAAAATAGGGTGTTTAGATAGCCATATGTAGGAAAAAAAAACACCAAAAAACCTTGGTATGTAGTGTGCACCATATACAAAAAAAATCATTCAAAAATGGACCACAGACCTAAATGTAAAGCCTAAAACTACAAGAACTTCTGCCAGAAAACAGAGGAGAAAATCATCTTTGTGACCTTGAGTCGGGCAAAGAGTTTTTAGATACAATACAAAAAAAAAGGGGGGTAAATATTAGTAAATTGAACATCACTATTTAAAATTTCTGCTCTTCAAAAGACTCTGCTAAGAGACTAAAAGATGAGCCACAAACTGGGAGGAAGGTTTTGCAAAGCATGTAACTGGTAAAGCATCTGCATCCAGAAACTCTCAAAATTCAATAATAAATGTAAAGATAGATAAAGATTTAAACAGACACTTCACCAGTTAAAATACATGGATGGCAGATAAGAACACTGAGAGATGTTCAACCTCACTAGACATTAGAAAAATGCAAATTAAAACCATGTGATACCACTCCACACACATTAGGATATCTAAAATTAGAAAGCCTACCCACACCAAATACTGGCAACAAAGTAGAACAAGAGAACTGGCAAGAATGGAAAATGGTCCAACTACTCTAGAAAACAATTTGGCAATTTCTTAAGGATACAGCTACCATATGACCCACTCCTAGCTATAAGAGCATATACCCATACAAAGATTTGTACTTGAATATTCATAGTTTTTTGGGTAATCTCTAAAAACTGGGAATAACCAAAATGTATAAGAGGTGAATGGATCAGCAAATTGTGGTATATCCACACAGTGGAATACTACTCATCAATAAAAAAGAAACTACTCATACATGCAACAATATCAATAAATTTGAAAATATGCTGAGTGAAATGAGTCAGATATATTGTATGATTCTATTGATATAAAATTCTAGAAGATGCTCACTAACGTACAGTGATAGATAGCAGATTAGTTGTTGCCTTGGCATGGAAGGGGACGGCGGTGAGTGGGGGACAGCTGGGAGGAATTACAAAGTGGCACAAAGAGACTTGGGGGCAATGGCTATTTTCCTGATCTTAATTGTGGTGATGGCTTCTCAAATATATGCATATATAAAAGTATCGAATTGGACCCCTTAAACATGCAATTTATAGTATATCCATTATATCTCGGTAAAGCTTTAAAAAAACAACCTAGAATTAAGTTTACATATGAGAAGGATTAGCAGATGCTGTACATGATAGATAAAATATCTGAAAATACAATTAGTTTTCTAGAATCAGTCCTGGAATTTGGATCTAAATGTGTTTGCTTTGATTCTAAATAAGAGGAAATACAGAAATGGAGATGGGAAAGACAGGCCTGGACTAGATTCCCAGCCCCATCACTTATTTCTGGCTGGACCTTAGGGGATTTCCTTTACCTCTAAACTTCAGTTTCCTTGTAAGTAAAATTAGGATGATACCTCTTGGAGGACAGAAGTTTAGCCCTAATATATGAAAAGGACCTACCTAACACAGTATGTGCTGTATACAGAGGTGTTTAATAAACGCAATCCTTTTATCTACTCTGTTTGGCTGGGATTAGCTACATGGTACAGTAACTGACTCCACCAATGCAATGCAAATTGAGAATCCTAACCACAAAACCTGGCTGCTTAAAGCAGCAGATCTTTGTTCAGAATCTCAAGTTCTGAATTCCTCAGAGGTAAGTTACCACTGATCTTCAGTTGAAAACTAAAGTAGCAATGAAAGTACAGAAAATTCATTTGTATAAGCACTACTGGTCAATCTGGTTGAAAATGGCAAGAAAAGTCTCCGATGTCAGCATTTACTAGTATCTTGAAGGACATCTCCAAGATTAACAGCACAGCCTCGCCTTATGGCCTATACAAACCACAAGGCCTACTTTCAGAAAGCACACGCACAGTGCTGTCACCTGTTTTAAACCTGTGAAGGAGATCAGACTCATTTCACAGGCTGGAGAAAGACAAAAGACCACGGTGACAAGTCTGAGTGACAGCAGGTCCCAGGCCCACCCCTGCCCAATGCAGCTTTCACCAGACCAGAGTAGCCTTGAAACCCACACCTCTGAACCCAGGGTTATTTTCTTACCTGACTCCAGGTGAGTTTTTCTAGTCCTTTTCAACTTTCCAAGTGGTTTATACTTTGGCTCAGTACTTTGGGAAGATCGGCATAAAGGCTTTAAGCTGAAATGAATATGAATATTGTATTTTTCCTGTTGGGAAAGCTGCTAGAATGTAAGCATCATTTATAGAGATTATAAAAATTCGGCCACAGGGAAAATCATATAACTACTTTTAAAAACCAAAAAGCCATGTTTAATAATTAAAAAAACACTTCACTATAAATACAACCTGGTACATAGTTATCTAATTGTAGGATTGAGGGAAAGTAAAACTCATGTATTTGCTCTTGCTTTGTGGAAAAGCAGGTTCCTAATTCTGTAAGACTGCTGAATAACAACAGTGACACTTACTGGCATTCAGGGAATACGATCTAGCTAGCGGCTTACTACTCTTCCTTGTTTATTGGGGTTGACTTACCTCTTAAAAATATCTCATAAATTTGATCTCTTCATTCTAGAGGTTGGAAGCTAAGGCACAGTGATGATAAAATACAACACTGTGTAAATAAGACTTGAGGACTGCCTGCCTTTTCTTGAGGGCCTCAATGCCAGCTGCGCCCTTATGGCAGATTCCCAGTAGCCTTTAGGATTATCTAACACGCCCCCTGGAAGAAAGCCATCATGCTCCCAACCAGACACGAATTTACAGCCACGCCCATCTTCCATCCTTGCCCCTGTTCTCAGACCCGAAACTATCCTCCGCATCCATCATGTTCAGTGACACAAGTTCCACAAGCAGTAACTACTCACATTTCTACAACCTTATCCATAGTTGTGCCTACTGGGATGACATTTGGATACACATTCACAGGGCAGATGTAGCTCAAGAAATCTTTAACCTAGAAGGAAAATAAAATGGATCAATTATCTCTGGTGAATGGGGCGTTATGGAAGCAATCAAAAGGGAGGCCAGGAGAAAGAGCGGCCGGCCTTTCTCATGGTGTGGCTCTCACTACTAGCTGCACATGGAGATCACCCAGGGACCTCTAAGGAGAAAGAAATCTCCAACACGCAGGCCCCATGCCCCAAAATCCTCTTAATACTGAGCTACAGTGGGGCCTGGGATTCAGGATATTTAAATGTTCTTCAGGTGATTCTGTTCCACAGAAAAGACTAAGAATCACTGATTAATGGAACTCAAAGGTTCTGTATTTAAATTAGTTTCTTCGTCTAAGAAAATCACCCATAATTAACAAATTCCTTTCAAATAAATTAGAATTAAGCAGAGTATTTAATATGCACAAAAAAGCAAGGTCTTAGAATTGTATTTCTTTTATCCAGCAAAGAAAACAAGAAAATTGCATCTTTCAGGACGCTTGATTTGTTGTGATAGTTTTGTCTAATTTGGAGGACAATTGCATGCAGAAATTTCATGAATGCCTTGATTTTCAGAATGCTAAACAGAGAACTCTGCCACTATTCATCAATATCTCTATAACCCAGATCAGTTCTAGCTTTGTCACTTACTAGATCTTCGTGACCTTGTGATCTTGGTTAAATTGCCTAAAGTCTCTACCTATTAGGGTCTTCATCTAAAAGTATAAATAAGGGGCACCTGGGTGGCTCAGTCGGTTGAGCATCAGACTTCAGCTCAGGCCATAATCTCACGGTTTGTGGGTTTGAGCCCCGTGTTCGAGCTGTAGCTAGCTCAGAGCCTGGAGCCTGTCTTGGGATTCTGTCTCTCCCCCTCTCTCTGTCCCTCCCCTGCTTGCCCGCGCTTGCTCTCTCTCTCTCTCTCTCTCTCTCTCTCTCAAAAAATAAAGCATTAAAAAAGTTTTTTAAGTATAAATGAGATAATGCATGTAAAGTGCTTGGTCTGGTACCTGGCATATATTTAATATTCAATAAAATTATCCATTACAAAAATTATAATCACAACACAAAAGTTTTATTCCCTTCTGCAAATAGGGAAGCTGAGTTCTAAGTACTCATTAGAACCCAACTTTTTTTTTTAATTTAAATTGTTTGAATGTTTGTTTATTTTTGAGAAAGACAGAGCTGGGGTGGGGTAGATCAAGAGGGAAACACAAAATCCCAAGCTCCAGGCTCAGCTGTCAGCACAGAGCCTGACACACGGCTTGAACCAATGAACTGTGAGATCATGATGTAAGCTGAAGTCAAACGCTTAACTGAGTCACCCAAGTGCCTCAGAGCCCAACTTTTTCAAATAAAGGACCAAGTCAAAAGACTTAGGCACCTAGGAATTATCAATAACTCCATATTAAAATAAAGTGTCTACCTTACTGAAAACAGGAGAGGAAAAACAAGACCCATTCCTTCTTCAGATACTTTTCATAAATTCTGTAATTTCAGAGCAGAAATGCAAACAGAAACTACTATTTACCAGCCCACAACTTCTATGATTTGCATAATCAATTCAAAGCTGAGGCTGGCAGAAATCTGACACTTGTGAAGGGAACATGGATAAAGAAAGTAAGGTCAACCTGTACCAGAAAGGATTCATTTCTACTTAGAAATGAAGTGGCCACAGGAGACAAGAGCCACCCTCTGTCTCCCTCTGTCACTTGTACAAGCTGATGTCCTCACATCAGATGCCTGCCGTAAAACCATTCACGAACACAATCTGTTTTCATTACCTGCAGGGGTTATGTCCCAGAGGTCTAGAATTAGCAAACACTAGGGGCGCCTGGTGGCTCAATTGGTTAAGCATCCAGCGGTGGCTCAGGTCATGATCTCACGTTTCATAGGTTTCAGCCCCACATCGGGCTCTGTATTGTCAGTGCAGAGCTTGGGATTCTCTCCCCCTCTCTCTGCCCCTCCCCCTCCCTCTCTCTTGCTCCTTTCTCTGCACTGCAGTGCTAAATGGATTGCAAAAGGACATCTGTTTGCCCTGAGCTGAGAAGAAAGGGGGAGCACAACCCAATTCCAGAACTGGGGGTATGCATGTTTTGAGCCCCATTTCCCACTGCTCTGCTGAACGTGACTACACAGCAGTGGGACTATTAATTCGGGGTCACAAACAAATTTTAGCGAACAGGCGAACCTGGAAATAAAGAATCCACAAATAAGGAGGATCAGCTGTGTTTAGAAAAAAAACTGACAGAAAATGATCCTTAATCTATGATTTATGTTTATAAATCGAGTTCAACATGATCTATACTTAGGATATAGGCCCATGGATAGCGTTTTCGGGAAAGCGGGTCTCTTCACCACCACAGAGCTCACAACGACCCTGCACTGTGCGTGATGGCCGGTGCTGACCCAGGGGGAGCAGAGAGGGACACGGGCACTCAGCTGCTTCATGCCTCTGCTTCTGCACCAGGGAACTATCTCCTTATTGGAAGGTAATTGCATCGAATCCCAGGAAGGCTTATGCTTCCCAGCATGGCTGCTGCAACTACCTGAAGGAGGGAAGTGGGCCAGACGTAGCCCTGAGTGAGAAGTAAGGCCTACACTCTTCCCCGACGAGACGCCTGCCCCGTGGCTGACACAGCAAGGATACCAGCCACTGAGGGGTGGACAGGAAGGGACCCTGATGCTGAGCCCGACACCAAACCAGACAAATCCCCAGGAGGGGGCTCTGACAACAATGTGAGATTTGAGGATAAAATGAGGAAGAACACATTAACTAAAATACATCATCACAGTGAATTCCTTCCAAGCTGCTCTCGGATAACCTATTTGCACATGAAAGTTAAGGTTAGATATTTAATAAAAATATCCCTGTGGTGTTTTGATAATATGCTAGCTAGTCATTTACAATACTGTGGCTGACTTGCTAAGAATGCCACTCCCTGGAGCTCTGGAAGAATCCACCTGTTCAAATCATTAACAGGTCCACTGCTCACTGCTGCAGTGCTGTATCCACGTACCTCAAATATAAAAATAATAGTTATCAGGGAAATTAATTTTCAAGTGCTAAACGTCAAACTAAGATTATATGTGACTGAAAGTGTCATTCAAAGTCTGTCTTTCTATACCTTTTTCTCCCAATATATACATGAAATTACTAAAACTCAGCACTTAGAAGATGCTGGCATTTACTTTGGAAGGTGGGTGACGAGTCTACAAATAAATCACACATACCAACGTCCACTGCAGTAGGTCAAGTTTATATGAAAAGGATCCTAACCCTTTAATAGGCCTTCTTCAACTGAGTCATTCTAACATAGGAGATATCCTTCTTAAGGACAAGATTTTCATCTCAATCACTTTTATTCTTCCCCATTGCTGAAATTCAGGGTTACTTTTTAAATAGCTTTTAGAAGAGACCAAAACACTGGACGGCACCTTAAGGCTGCCCATAATGAGGTTTTAGCTATAGTGCTCCTTTGCATAGGATTTATGATCCTCTTAATAAATAAACAAATAAAATTTAAAAATTAAAATAAAAGATTTATGATCCTCTTATGATGACTGAACAGAGCAACTGAAGTGGGGACGTTAAAATACATGCAGGAAGCCAGACAGGAAGAAAACCTTAATCATACGAATTCAGGTGCTAATAGCAATTTCCTGTTACTCAGTAAACACAGCTCCTCTGCTGAGGTATCTTCCCTAAATTTCTTTCAGAAAAGCCACAACAAATCCTTAGCAACAGAGGAAGAGATGCCTCTGGCAGCCCAGGGGCCGCCGCCATCCGCCGCGAATCCTGCCAAAGCAGTTGGCAGCGGGCTTCTGAGCACGTGGGGCCCACTTACCTCACTGTAGGACGAGTGAAAAGAAAAACAAGCTCTGTATGAACTCTCTCCAGTCCTGAGAGGAAAGGAAAACACCAAACTTAAAGGTCTTTTATCAAAATTAAGCTGCGTTCTGAATATCATGCCTTCCCGTCTTTTGCTCTTCTGGAATGAAATCACCCTAAAATCAAGAGTTTCCCCCTGGGACTAGAGGACCTCTTTCCAGAAAAACAAAGATCTGTGGGCATTCTCAATACCCAATTATATGGAAGTGTTGCTACAATATAGCCATCATCATGGTGCCCAACTCCACCAAGGGCTTCTAATTCCCCGAGATGTCAGCTCCCTCCCTGCCAAGCAAGATGCCTTCACTCCGGAGCCTGCAGCAGACCTCAGCCAAGTTAGCCAGTAGACAGGTTTGGAAGCAGAACCTCTTTAGCATTTGAATTTCAGAAGTTATTTCCCACATATAATACATGCCCCTCTTTGGGTTAGGCTAGATTTGCCTTTAAACTAAAACAAATCACATAATTAGCCTCAAAAGCAAGGTTTCTCTCAAAAGACCTAAGACATTATTTTCTTACCTCACAATTACATTTGTTTTTCTGGTCCTTTCTCCAAACCACATAGTGGATGGCTTAATGCTGATTGTGTGAAGCGGAATTCTATTTTTGGAAATATTTCCACAGGGTAATTTATTCCAGTGAAAATATTCTTCTGCCTACAAAAGATTTCAAAAACTGAAAAGCAGCCCCACGTTTTCAACAGATCTGTTTGCAGGCAGGGTCTCAAAAACAAATGCTGTGATAAAGTTTACAGACATGAAATAAAAAAGCAGACTTGAGGGGATAATCAGATAATTCCAAATTTAGCGACATTCTGCAAAACACCTGGTGTGGACTCTTCCAAAATATGACTGTCCTGAAAGAAAAGCAAAATGTGGGAGACTTGATCTACACCTGAGACTAATGAGGCCACAGTAACGGCAACACACATCATGACCTTCGCCAGGGATGCCTGGCTCCTCCTCCATCAGCTAAAAACAAGACACTACTATACAAGTGGGGAAGTGTGAATACGGGCTACCAAACATCATTTTTTTCAAAATACAGTTTGAGAATAAAGCAAAAAAACAAACAAAAAAAAGGCTGAAAAACAATGGGACTATTTTTCTAAAGACAGGGGGGTCCTACAAAACTTTAGCACTCGGTGCAAACCGAATGTCATCATGGGCCTTTGGTGCGGGTCCTGATGAGGAGGGGGGCTGCGGAGGGGTGCGCTGGGGCACTGCGAGCTGTGAGCATTGCTCCTGAGGCCACGTGACCTAAGAACTAAGCCGCTAGAAGGAGTGTTTCAAGGCAGGGTAGCCACGCAGGAAGTGGCAGGAGTGACCGTTGCCAAATTTAGCTACTTTGTGGGATACAAGAAACTTCAAAGCAAAGAAAAATCTGCCAATATGGGGTTTGTGAAGACCAGAGGTTACAAGTGCAACAGAAAAAGGACAAAACGGGCATCAGGGTGGCTTAGTTGTTAAGCGTCCGTCTTGTGATTTCTGCTCAGGTTATGATCTCATGGTTCTTGAGTTTGAGCCCCGTATCCAGCTCCACTCTTACAATGTGGAGCCTCTCCTCTCTCTGCCCCTCCCTTGTGCACTCTCTCAAAAAAATAAATAAACTTTAAAAAATGGGGGGGGACAAAGTAGCTGTTATTCTGTACATACAAGATTTTGATCCATCCATGAATGAGTATGTGTGTGTGTAGACACACAAAAGAATGAAATAAATTGATGACTCGAGTTATAATATGCAGCTTACCAATCATCAAAATAATCTCTTCCCTGGTAGCTATCCTACAGTGATCTGAAGTAGAATATTCCATGCTGTAGAAAAGAATTCTTTATTTTTTTAAATTATGCTTTACTTTTGGGCTGAGCAAGTTTACTTTAGGTTTTTGGGCGATGAAGCCAATATTACTACCACAGTGAGTATCTAAATATATAAATGCAGTGTTTACTAAAATAAAAACTACTCAATATTTGAATGCTCATTTTAAATTTTAGGGGAAAATTATGATGATGCAAACCCCCATTTATGAAGATCAGGATTTAGTATGCACGATGAATGACCATATATAGTCAAATGAAAAAAAATGTTAAGGGCAAATCCAAAATTTAATACCTGACATTTAATAACGGAAGGGCTTTTAATAAGTGAAGCTGGAGTTCTAGGGCAGCATTCAAAAATGAATTATGAATGACTTGCAAAGACCTAGAAATGCTCATTTGAAATTGGACCAGCAAGAGAAAACTATTTCGAAATCTGAAACAAAGTTATATCTAGCTATAAATAACTAAATCTCAAATGAGTAGAAGAAAAGTAGTTTACAAATGTGCCCATAGGTCATGAGTCTCAAACATAACAATTGATTATAAATGCTTTCTTAAACCATAAGCGCTATTATGAATTTCATGATAAATACAGTAGTCCCTACATAAGTCATTACAAATAACTATGAATCAAACGTGTCTGGATCTATTTCATTAAGAACCCCGGGAGTCTGTGTCTATTTGCTAATGTGGTTCACAGCAAGGAGCACTGGACTGTCTCACTGCACAGCCTCAGGCTAACGCTGTCAGATCTCTGCCTCAGTTTTCACAGGTGTAAACCGAAGGGCCTAGAAAACGGGATTTCAGGGGTTCCCTCTGGACCTAAAGTGCTGCCTTGCATGCACGACACCAACACTAGGAAACACGGCTTACTCTGTACCTTTGGATGGCGACAGGCATGGATCTGAGTGCTCCGGTCTGTTGTTAGGTGATGAAGAATGTCAGGCATGTTCCTAAACATGTCTAATTTGTCCACATGAACCTGAGGAAAATAACACAGATGAGCGTATTGTTTGAGTTGTGTTTTCTATAAAGAAGTTGTTCAAGGGTAATTAGGGCAAACCATCCACTTAGCGAACTCTCCCTTCTTTCCTGCAACCTAGTATTTGGCTATCTCAGTGCATGCTGGTAGCCTGTCAGGACGTCAACAAAGGACGAACATCATATTTGCACCAGTCAGCGTTAGTGACTATTGGGAGTGGTAATAAAAAATCCTGGAGACCCAACTGGTGGACATCACTGAATCATGCTGATGCAACTGACTCTGAACAACATGGGAGTTGGGGTGCCAACCCCCACGGTCAAAAATCCACATAACTTTCTACTCCCCAAAAATGTAACTGCTGACAGCCGACTGTTGAGCAGAAGCTTTACCAACAACAAAACATTCTATTAGCACATATGTTGTACATGTATCACATATTGTACTCTTATAATAAAGCAAGCTAGAGAAAACGTTATTCAGAAAATCTAAGAAAGAGAAAATACCTTTAGAGTACCGCACTGTACTTTTCTATTGAAGTACAGTTGACACACAATGTTACATTAGTTTCAGGTGTACAACGTAAGTGCACAGCTCACTGAGTCTGTTCACTATGCCATGTGCACAAGTATAACTACCATCTGTCACAGTCCAGTAGTGTTCAGGATACAATACTGTACTTACTGAAGAAACCCCACCTATCAATGGGCCCATCCAGTTCAAACCTGTGTTGTTCAAGGTCAACTCTACTGTCCTTCAACCCATCAAGAGTCCTTCAAATGATATTGTCCACCTAGTATGTGTCAAGCTTTATTCTAAATATTGGGTATACAGCAGTGAACGCAGCAGATGACAGCAGGAACCACTGACTTGTGAAGACACATTCCCGGCATGCCATGTGAGTAAGGGCAGTTGGGAGAGGGAGCAAAGCTGGAATAGGAAGCGGAGACCCAGAAGCCCCTCACCACACGTACCTTTACTGGATTAAAAGGGGGAGGGGCAGATGCAGAAAAACAACAAACTTTAGCCACCTGTACAATTTTAAGGCAGCCTTTATTGTTTTAAATTGTTAAACCAATGTGTCAGTTTTTCTTAAAAGAGTCTCTTTTCCAGGGGCGTCTGGGTGGCTCGGTCAGTTAAATGTCCAACTCTGGATTTCAGCTCAGGTCATGACCTCACGGCTTGTGAGTTGGAGCCCTGCCCTGCGTCAGGCCCGGAGCACTGCAAGTGCAGAGCCTGCCTGGGATTCTCTCTCCCCCTCTCTCTTTTCTTCCCCCACACTCTCTCCAAATAAATAAA
Source organism: Suricata suricatta (assembly GCF_006229205.1). NCBI lineage: Eukaryota > Metazoa > Chordata > Mammalia > Carnivora > Herpestidae > Suricata > Suricata suricatta. The sequence goes on from NC_043709.1 coordinate 113,681,095, forward strand.
AGTAAGTAACATGTGCCTAAATTGATATTAGGACTATGAAATGGCACACATAGGATTCTCATTTTGAAGTCTGAGTTAACAACAGATCAGGATCATGTCAAGCTGCTGTGGTAATTAATACCAAGACAAGTATAAAAAGAATCCAAACACAATCACTTGCTTACCCTGTGGCCTATTCTGCTCCCTCCATTTACTAATGACTAACAAGAAGTAACAAATTTGCTTTTCTTGACTAGCTATGAAGGAGATAAAAAGGAGTAAATTTTGAGATGTACAGAGAGAAATACAGAAACTTCAGTCCTCAACAAAAATAAAAGAGCCTGGGAAAGTTGCCACAGATCATCTCTGAGGCCTCCCTGTTGCCCCCTTTTAAATTCCTGATCTGAGACCATTTCCATCCCCTACAGCAGGATTAAGGGGCCTAAGAGAAGGCTCACTCCAGGTGGCTCTGAGGTCACCAGGTCACACCAAAGGCTGCTCTCCCCACTCCCTGGCCCCTCCTCAGCCTCCTCACCAGGAGCTTCCTGCCTTCCCCATTTCACACACACGAAAATGTACAAGACAAATTTGGGACTGAGAAGTGGCTGCCATCTTTGTTATTGGCCAAGAGAGGACATGAGGAAACAGGGCAGATAATACAGAGAAGTGTGTGTGCACATGCAACCTAATCACTGTGGTTTTAATTTAAAAAGCTGGGAAGCCCAGGTACCTTAGGTAAGTGTCGGACTTCGGCTCAGGTCATGATCTCACAGTCTGTGGGTTCGAGGCCCACATTGGGCTCTGTGCTTACAACTCAGCTTGGAGCTGGCTTCAGATTCTATGTTTCCATCTCTCTCTGCCCCTCCCCCTCTGTCTCTCTGTCTCTCAAAATAAACATTAATTTGAAAGACCATTTTAACACCAAAACAACGGGAATGACAGTCTCAGAATGAAAGCAAATCCTTCCCAAAATGGAGAATTGGCAACTTTACACGAATATATTTGGAAAGAAGGACCTAAGGAAGGACAAAATTAGGGAAAGAAGGGCTAAGGGAGTCAAGAGTTATAAAGGGAGGGAGGGAGGAATTTTTACATCTCAAATGCAGAAAAGCTCGATCTTTTTATTTTACTGAATTACTCTGTGTATAATTAAGTTCTTGGCACACATTTTTCAGCTGTGCGATCCATGTTACAAGGTCCAAAATGAAGGGGAACTTCAATGTCCAACTAGCCAGGGCGCCTGGGTGGCTCAGTCCATTAAGCAAAGGACTTCAGCTCAGCTCAGGATCTCATGGTTTGTGAGTTCAAGCCCTGCATTGGGCTCTGCGCTGACAATGCAGAGCCTACTTGGGATCCTCTGTCCCCCTCTGCCCCTCCCCTGCTTGTGCTCTTTCTCTCTTCTCCCTCAAAATAAATGCATAAACTTTAAAAAAAGTCCAACCAGCTCCAGCATTTTGTTTTACTCAGTCTTTCCCAAGCCTCCATCTTCTCTGAGGAAGAGAGAGCACAAGCCTCGGCTCAGCAGCCACACTCAGGCCACCCCCCCCCCCCCCCCCCCCCCCCCCCCCCCCCCCCCCCCCCCCCCCCCCCCCCCCCCCCCCCCCCCCCACCCCACGCCCACGCCCCGGCTCTGCTGCCCGGTCCCAGAGCCCCGCACACAGAACCACCTGCAAGGGGAGTGAAAACTCTCCACCAGCCTCATGTGACACAGATCCATCCCCAGGGTTCGAGGCTCAAGGGCAGTGGTTTTCACACACCTTAACCATGACCCGCAGGAAGAAATAGATTTCCAAGGGCCAGCCAGTACACACAACATACGTGTGTGTAAATGTGCGTGTCTGATTCCCTACATAAACTGTCACAAAGCTATAATCACTTTGCAAGCAATACACTCTGATACTGTCTAGTTTGAGGGGTTTTTAAAATATATTTGAGAGAGAAAGAGACTGAGAGCGGGGGAGGGGCAGAGAGAGAGAGGGACACAATCCAAAGCAGGCTCTAGGCTCTGAGCTGTCAGCACAGAGCCCAATGTGGGACTTGAACCCACAAACCCCAAGATTATGACCTGAGCCGAAGTCAGACGCTTAACCGACTGAGCCACACAGGCGCCCCTCCTTGGTGTCTTATTAATGTGAACAGTATTATCTATATACTTCTCCGCATGCTGTTAAAGTCACACAGAGTAGTGAGGCGAATGCATCTTTGTTCTCTTCTGCTACCATTTTAACGGCATCATTATCTTTAATATGATAGGAAAAGCATAAATCTTAAAGGAAAGCATTGCTAAATCCAATTACATTAAAAGGAAAATTTTTCTGTATAGCAAAAGGCAACACAAAGACAAAAGCAAAGCTGCAGATCAGGAAAACAAAATACTTGTAATGCGTATAACTGACAAATAAATAATTTCTCAGTTATGTAAAGAATCCCCCCCAAATCACTAAGCAGATGAAAAACTGGATAATGATTTTCGATGCTGGTCACAATCACTCAATGTATTCTGTGACCCACAGTTTTGCAAAAAATACTTCCTCTACGGGCTCTTCCCTGCCACCCGGGGTGCCGCGGGCTCCACCCGTGAGGAGATGGACAAACAGAGGCAACATCTTACTTCACAGGGACTTCCAACCTGCGCCACACACGCCCTGTGACGGCTGCTTCCCTCTGCTACTGCGCTCGGCCTCTGGGGGAGAAGAGGCTGGAAGGATGGAAAGGACAACAGAAAACAAAGAGCCGTCGCTGTACCTGGACTCCAAATTCTTCGCTCAGGTGGGTGAAGAGATACTCATATCCGTAAGCTGCTTTGCAGTTCAGCCACACGACATGGTACGGACTCCGAGTGATCCAGCTTCGAACCAGCTCTAATATTCCGCTCAGACACTCCTCCTGGGTGGGGATTTTTAAAAGGCATTGGACACTTTTAAGAGCATCACTCGCCTTTCCATTCCCAACAGTCACAGATACTAAGGCCAACGGGGACGATTATCATCTGACTTGTCATTCTACAAACTTCCTACTAGAAATAACAGCCACAGCCCAGTTCCCACCCCACGTCTCTGGGGAGACTTACTCGACTGGGAATCTGATAAAATTTCGGATCGCAGAAAGTAGTATCTAGGTAGACACTCTGGATGTCTTTCACTCTGGAAAAATAGCAACCACCACAACAATTGGTATTAACCATCCATTATGAAATAAATGACATGTAAAATTTAAATTGTCAGTGATTTTATAGGGTGTCCCACTCCACTTGCAATTTTTCTGTTAAATCACCTTTGTTGGGAAATGATTTCTGCCCAATAAAACACACAGATTTTGTAGACGAGGTTCAATGAATGTTGACAAGTTCACATAAGAACTATCTCAACACTCAGAATGCTACCATCATCCCACATGAAAAAGAGAAATTTGCTTCACTGGGACACATATTACAGTAAACTTCGATTTCTGATGCAAAGGCTTGCGTTTGGCGGGCGGGGGAGGAGCAATACGACCGAGCGGATGGTTCATTCATTCAAGGACTAAGGGAAGCCCAATACCTGCCCCCGGAATGCAGGAGCTCCATTCTGGCAGCTTCCCCCCGTGCCAGCCGGAAGTCTCCCGTGTACAAGACTGTGCCGTTACTGCCCTGAAATAAAAACCTGAGAAGGAAATACATCTTGGTGACATCAAAGTCCCATGCAAAATCCTACTAAAGCAGATACACAGCAAACGTTTCCTGCCACACACAGCCACCTCGGATACAGGGTTAATGGGATGTCAGTAGCTCTAAACCATACCAGGCACTCAGCTGCCACCTCTTCCCTGGGGCGGGGAAAAAAGAACATGCTGGAATACTACTGCAGTGGCAATAGAAATCCTCTGAAATATGTTAGCACTCTCAACTACAGGAGATCTTTTCTGCACACAGAGAGAAAAATCCATGTGACAGGAAAATGCAAAGTCAATGGAGAAATGGCCACTGAGACTTGCATTACAGGAAAGCCACATTTCAAAATCGATCTTTGCTTCAGTCCCCCAAGTTGAATTTGGAAACCAAGACCAAAGAAGTTGCCGTCTACATATTAAAGAAGTCAAGAAATCCCCCTGCACATACTATTTTCTGGACTCTAAAAAAATTATTTCCATAAATACATCACACATATCCATAAAATAAAATGGTGAAGTAGATGAGCCCCCTTACATAACTGATCCTGGACAATGACCAGCTGGTAAGAGAGTCACAACAACCTCTTCCTTCTAAAAAGAAAATAAAGAAAAAATAATAATCACAGAAATTAGCATTAGGACCCAGCCTAAAAAGAACCCCTCCTGAATAGAATACATGCAAGTACTTCTCAAGAACGTGGTATGCCTTTTCTGATGTCCTCACCAAATCCCGGACACAAGTGGAATCATTGCCCACAAAATGGCAGTTAAAACATACGGTGGCAACAGGATGACCCAGCAAATCCACTCTCAAGTACACACACGAGAGAATTGAAAACTTACATCCACACAAAAATCCACACCTGAATCCATATTGGCCGAAGAATAGAAAGAGCCTGAATGTTGATCAACTGATGAGTAAATAAACCAAATGTGGTCTGTCCCTACAGTGGAGTATTATTTGGCCACAAAAGGAGATGGAACACTGATACCACAGCATGGGTCCACCCTGAAACCATCGTGCAAAGTGAAAGAAGTGAGTCACACAGGACCACACGACCACACGTTGTGCAATTCCATTCATACGAGATGTCCAGATTAGGCAAATCCAACAGACTTAAGAGTAGCGGTTGCCATGGGCTCGGGGCGGGAGCAACGGGAAATGACTGCTAATGGAGACAGGGATTCCTTTCTAAGATTGATTGTGGTGATGAATACATAACTCTGTGAATATACTGAAAGCCGGTGACGGGCGCCTGGGTGGCTCAGTTGGTTAAGGATCCAACTCTTGATTTTGGCTCAGATCATGATCTCACGGTTCGTGGGATCAAGCCCGGTGTCCAGCTCTTTGCCAACAGTGCAGTGCCTGCTTGGGATTCTCTCTCTCCCTCTCTGTCTGCCCCTCCCCCACTCATTCTCTATCTCTCTCAAAATAAATACATAAACTTAAAAATAAAAGTAATAAACTTCTATCTTTTTTTTAACCTATATTTATTTTTGAGAGACAGAGGGACAGAGCCTGAGGATGGGAGGGGCAGAGGGAGAGGGAGACACAGAATCTGAAGCAGGCTCCAGGCTCTGAGCTGTCAGCACAGAGGCCAATGTGGGGCTTGAACCCACAAACCTCGAGATCATGACCTGAGCCGAAGTCGGCCGCTTAACTGACTGAGCCAACCAGGCGCCCCAACTTCTATCTTCTTTAAAAAAAAAAAAAGCCAGTAAATTGTATGGTATATGAATTATATCTCAATAAAATTATTATTAAGCCAAAAAAGAAAAGAACAAAAGCCTGCTGTAGCCTGGCCCGTGGTCACTGTCGTACAGCGTGGACTGTGTGTCCTGTTAGGGCCCACCGGGCTCACCGCCTGATAGGGGCAAGCCATCCCAGAAGCCTACTGTCATTCACTGGGTGGCCCCTTGAAAGCACAGTCCTGGGCTAAGTGCTGGAGACACAATACCCAGAGCCGCAGCGCACCAGAAGAAATGAAGGGGTAGAGCAGGACAGCAGGACTCTGGTCAGCAAGAGCTGCTTGCTGTCCGGGGGCCCAGTTTCGAGGAAGCGTCTCACCCACATCAGCAGTGAGGCAATTAGAGGAGTCTCCAGAAAGTATTAGCAAACTGACTTCAGTTAGGGACCTTCAGGCTTTCCTTTTTCCCCACTTTAAATACATCTTAGTGACTTCTGAGTTGAATACAGTCCTCCCTCGGGCAACAATTCAATGAGGACTACTTTACATAGCCAATGTCCTCCAGAGAGGAAATGTGAAAAGTCAGCCTCTGCCTATGGTAGTGACACAGAGGACACCCCAGAGTTCCATGTGTAAACAAAGCAGTCATACCCAGGCCTATTGAATGGAATGAATATTAACTAGAGTTGCCAAAGAACAGGAAAATACCTCCCAACCCTAGGAATAATTTAAGGTAAAAAAAATAAATAAATGAAAGTGTGGCATCTGGGTGGCTCCATTGGTTGAGTGCCGACTTTTTTTTTTTTTTTTTTTTTTTTTTTTTTAGAGAGCGACAGCAAGTAGGGGAAGGAGAGAGAGAGAGGGAGGGAGGGAGGAAGAGAGAGAATCCCAAGCAGGCTCTGCACTTTCATCACAGAGCCCGATGCAGGGCTTGAACCCACAAACCTCGCAACCATAACCTGAGCTGAAACCAAGAATCAGACACTTAATCAACTGAGCCACCCAGGCTCCCCAAAGTGTTGACTATTTCAGCTCAGGTCATGATCTTGCAGTTTGTGGAACTGAGTACCACCTTGGGCTCCATGCTGACAGTGTGGGGGCCTGCTTGGGATTCTGTCTCTCTCTCTCCCTCTCTCTCTCTGCCTCCCCCACATGCATGTCAGTAAAAGAATAAACACATAGTAGGTCCACAGTCCTGCTTCTTATTAAAACAATACATTCACAACACAAAAATACCTGCTCCTAAAGGAAAAAAATTATATTGGATCCACTTGGACAGTGTTTCTTTCTTACATAAGAAAATGATTCAGGAAAAAAAAATCACAACATACATAAATTTGCTACAGAAGCATTAAGCACCATTTTATATCCTGATTATTATAATCAGCGTAATAAACGTGACCGTGACACCACGTAGTAATATCAACAACTTGGCGTCTTCGCCATTGGCAGCTACTAACTAGACAGGAACAACTCGGACAGAAGTTGTGTCCACACCTTTGGATGGAGAAGCTAAATGTATCACAAACATTTTCCCCCTACAAACTCATTCAATTACTGTAATTTTTATTTACAGTTAAATGAACACTCAAAATCACAGAGGAAGATAACTATTTTAGCACTCCATTGTGATTTTTTTTAATTGTATTTAACATCTACTTACCTCGCCCGACGCTTCATCGACTAACGATATCTGGGTAGGAGTTTCAACTTCAATCGATATCTATTAAAATAAGGGATCACACAGACATCATACTAAGTGTTTTCACAGTTTTTTGGGGCTTTATGTGCCTCTGACAACTCAAACACAAAACAGGGACTAAGAGAAGAAGTTCCTAAGCCCCTCTACGTAACAATTTCTGATTTATTTCACTATACGAAACATTTTAGCGGCTTGCAAAAATGATCGAGCCAAAGTACCGCCTTTCTTATGGCTCACGTGGCAACATGGTTAAATACCTTATAACCTTACTTATCCTTTGAGGAAGCAATTCTCTTTCCATGAATTCAACTGTTCTCACTGTGCAGACAGGTCAGAGCCTGGAGCCTGCTTTGAATTGTCTCCCTCTTTCTCTATTCCTTCTCTAGTCACTCTCTGTCTCTCAAAAATAAATAAGCATTGAAAATAAAAACAAAACAAAGCATTCAACTGCTCTCCATCCCTCTGCTCAGGTTCCCCACTCCCTAGGAACTGGAGTCTTTGTAAAACACGTGGTCATGATCTCTGCTTGTTTAGGTTTTGTGCTGTCTGACAGCCTGGGGCAATCCATGAGGTGTTGGCCTAACGTGCAGAGCAGAGGGCCCCATGGTGCCCTGGCACAGTCTCCTAGAACGGCATCTAACATGAGAGGCATTCAGTAAGAAGCTGACACATGAATTAACATAATTTTTCATAAAACTTCCAGTGATGGAGACTCAGATGTTTAGAATGTCCTTGCATTCCAGAACAAATGCTGTATCCACAACGCACTACTGTTTACTACTACTGTTAGATTCAGCCGGCGACAACCTTAGTTAGGATGGTCACGTGCTCACGTACAGAATGGCCTCTCTCCCCCTTGCACTATCATTATCAATTTTGCCAGCAAGCTGAGCGGCTTATCTATTCTATCCCACAAAAACTGAGCTGGTATGGGGATTGTTTGTCCTTCAAACATTTGGCAAAAAAGCACCTATCAAACCAACTGGACCTGGGGCTTTATTGAAGAAGTGATCTTTGTAAGTTGTTTTAATTTCTTCAATGCTTACGTACATATTCAAGTTCTCTGCTTTTCCTGCCTCAGTTTGGTATTTTCCTGCTTATCTAGATTTTTATACACTTATCCACTGCCTAAACGATCAAACATATGGTCATTAATTTTCAAAAACTGCATTACCGCTATTAATAGTTTTCCTTTTTATCATTCTGTATTTTTACACGCATCCCCCTTTTTTTAAATCAGTCTTGGCAGAAACATATCTCTATTCCTCCAAGGATGAGCCCTTAACTTTTATTAATCCTCCCCTTCATTTCCTGTGGTGGCTGTCAGTCTATGGCTAACTGTCCTTTTATCTTTATTATTTCCTTCTTCCACATATCCTTAGATTTTCTTTGTTGCTCCTTTTCCTTCTTATTGAGTTGAAGACCTATTGCATTTTACTGTTTTCTAAGAAATGCACTTAATGCTATCAATTTCCCCGCAAGCACTAATTCAGCAGCGTTCCACACATGTTCTCACTGTCAATCAGTTCTAAGTACTGCATGTTTTTCTTTACAATTGTCTCTTTAACCTAATGGTTGTTTATTGTTTGCATTTAGTTCCCATGTGTGTGGGATGATTTTAGCTCTCCTTTTATTTGTGGCTCCCGGCACCACTGCATTGTGATCAGAGCACAGATCGCTAGGATTTCTTACTTCTTTTGTGACACGGGCTGTGGTCAGTTGTTATACATGTTCCACATACACCAAAGATCTTGTTTTCCCTGTGGGTGTAAAGCTATTCCCATGGATTATGTCCTTCGAATCTTCTGTATCTTCACTTACTTCCTGCCTCCTTCTCTCCAGAGTCTCGGAGTGGCGTGGGGAGTGCTCCAGCTACAACAGTGGGCCTGCCTGGTCTTCCCAGGATTAGGAGGTGGCCCTTGTACCACATCAACTTAGCTGAGCTGGGACTGTCCTAGAAGTCCCTTTGATGCACGCCTCCGGCTTGGGGCTGGCCTCAAGAACCTCTGTGTGAGATCTGGAAGGCTCAAGGGAAGCAGCAGCCATTTCTTAATGCTCTGAAGGGTGCCAGAAGTTCTAACACTCAAGCAAGCCGAGGATTTGCTGGCTCAACCCGCAGGCATGGGGCAGGGCCGTGGCCACCCCACCTCCGGCTGGATATCCTCCACTTCTCAGGGGCCTGGGTCAGGGGTGTGCAACTCGGTGGCAACAGGGGCTGCAGCACTGCAGGGTGGGGAGGAGTGAAGACAGATGGGAGTTCCTGTTTGTCCTTGAAGGTTCCAGCCTCTCTCTGCTCCTCTCCACGCTCAGCCCTTCCCCACGGCTGGCTGGGGTGATCCGTGGCAACTTCAGGCCGAATACCCAGGCCAAGGTTACAGCCTTGCAGCTGTGTCCCCCTGCAGAGTGGGGACGGACCCTACCCCAGTTACCATCAGAGGTGGAGGCTGAAGACGCCATACGTGCACCAAGAGTGTCTGAGCACATTTTTGGGGAAAGGAGGGCAGTGCCCCAGCTGGGAGGAAGTGGCTCTTGTGGCCTGAGAGAGGGGAAGAGTGAATGGCCCTGGGTTTTACTGTGGTTAGGGGGTATGCCTGGTTTGAACTTCAGGTTAATGCTGAGGGGGTGGGGGTAGGCTTCTATCAGGTGGCCCACGTGTGTGGCACACGTGGAAAGAGGATGTGAGAGTCGACAGCTGTCAGCAGACAAACATCAAACAGACTTGCTGATATTTGTTCAGACTTCTCTGCCAGCTCCCACAGTTATTTAAGGCTCAATCTGTAGAGAGAACCCTAACTGTATTCCCCCTGTGCGGTTCTCTCTGATCGAGCACCCAGGTGATCAGTTACTTTATCCACTTTGAGGCTAGTCAATTTCATGTAAGCTCACAGTCTTCCTGATCCAATGTTCCTGCTGACAGTAAATAACACCCTCTTTGAAACTTAAGGTCTTTTTTTTGCCTTCGATTCTATTTTGTATGATATAAAAACTGCCACCTAGCATTTTTAGTTTCTAATGGTTTAGTACATCTTTTTTTTTTCTTTTTTCTTTTTCTTCCATTTCAACCTGCATTCATCCTTTTGGTTTATCTAAGTCTCTTGTGGACTTACACTGATGGATCGCCTTGATTTTTTTTAAACTAAAATGAGAAAACTGCATTCTGAGCAAGATCTGAATTAAAGCCATATTTATAATAAGTACTGTTATAACTTTTATTATAGAACTGTCATCTTCCCATTTTCCACATGTCATTCTCCTGTTTCTCCACTTTACTGTCTACTTTCCATTGAAGAGATCCAATGTATCCTGTCAGATTCCAAGTTGCCCATCCTAATTTTACTACAGTCATTATCCCTTATTATAATCCATAAGATGTATTCACAAGGATTTATCAATTGTGTCAATAAACATTTTATACTTTAAAGTATTAAAATACAACTTAGCAAGAGTTAATGAGATTAAACCAATAAAACTAAGACCCTCAACCAAACTGTTCAGAGATAAGAAAAACAAACCTGCAACAATAAAAAGTCAACCAACCTCTTCTAAACTGATGAATTACTAAGACTACACATCAATAGTGTAATTCATGTCGATAGATGTAGTATAGCAAGAACTGGGCTTTGAATAATTCCAATGTGTTATTCAATCTACCTTGAAAAATATTTCCCACTTGAGAAAAAGAATTAGTGCCATTTAAAAAATGAAACTTACAATTCGTTTCTCCCAGAATCTGTACTTCGGGTTAGTTAACAACAACTCTTTAGTAACAGGTGAACAGTATAAGCAAACCTTCAAGCTGAAAGGAAGAAATGTAGAAATGCTGTTTCAGTGCAATCCAAAAGGAGCCCACTGGGCAGCCAGGAAATACATTTCATCATATATCACTTATCTCCAATCACTCAGAAACTGAGCTGGCTTAAAAAGCGTCGGAGTAGGGGTGCCAGGTTAGGTGTCAAAATCTGGATTTTGGCTTCAGATTGAGCCTCCAACTTCAAGTCATGATCTGGCAGTTCTAGAGTTCAAACCCCGCATCAGGCTCTGTGCTGATAGCATGGACCCTGCTTGGGATTCTGTCTCCCTCTCTCTCTGCCCCTCCACTGCTCACTGGCTCTCTCTCTCAAAAATAAATAAATAAACTAAAAAAAAAAAAAAAGTGTCCGAGGAGTTCCCAGCATGCCACCATCTGTGACTTGGTCCCATTAAGACTGCAAAAGGGGGCGCCTTGCTGGCTTAGTCGATTGAGCATGCGACTCCTGATCTCAGGGTTGTAAGTTAGAGCCCCATGTTTGGTGTAGAGATTCCTAATAAAAATCTTAGAGGCGCCTGGGTGGCTCAGTCAGTTAAGCATCCAATTTTAGCTCACGTCATGATTTCACAGTTGGTAGGTTCGAGCCCCGCGTCAGGCTCTGTGCCAACAGCTCTGAGCCTAGAGCCTGCTTCACATTCTGTATGTCTCTCTCTCTGCCCCTCCCCACCTTGCGCTCTATCTCTCTGTTTCTGTCTCTCTCTCTTTCTGTCTCAAAAATAAACATTAAAAAAAGAAAATAAAAATCTTAAAAGAAAAAAAAGTGAGTGCAAAGGAACAACAGAGAAGCAGCAAATGAACGAAAACACCCTGCCCTCTGACCTCCTCAAAACGGTCTTCCCCATCACTCTTAGCTGAAAGATACATATTTGTACATGGTCAGATATGTCCAGAAAGATACCACCAAATGAAGCTACCTCTCAGGAATGGAAAGGGTGGAGGGACACAAGACTTCTGTGTTTAACTTCGTATAAACCTGTTACTTAGCAAAAATCAATTTCATAATCAACTTTTAAAATTCAAAAGCAAAGCTCAGAGGTTAAAAATAGTCTGCAGTGGACCATATTTTCC
>NC_043709.1:113693087-113696549 GCF_006229205.1 Suricata suricatta
CTGAGTGCTCTTTCTAACTCAAACTGCTTTCACACTCAGAGTCCCCTGGAGCATGTGTTAAAATAGATTGCTTGAGAGTCCTAATTCAGCATGTCTGGGCTACAGTGGAGGTTTTGCATTAAAAAAAAAATTTAAGTAGGCTCCATACCCAGCATGGGGCTTGAACTTACAACCCTGAGATCAACTGAGCCAGGCAGGAGCCCAAGAGTTTGTATTTCTAACGGGCTCCCAAATGCTGTTGGCGATGCTCTTCCAGGGTCCAACCTTTGAAGAACACTGTTCTGATCTCATCAGTCACTGTCTTGTTTCAGACCCCTCAGGCTTCTCACTGCCACTCAAGTTAAGCTCTTTGGTTTGGTCTGGTCCCTTCTTAGCCAGCTTAGCCTTGACTTCCCGTTTATTTTATCCTGTTTGCCCTGATGGGCTTTGGTTAAAAGGAACTATTTGCAGTTCCCAGGCTGAATCAATTCCTCATAATTGAGCTCTTCTGCTTGACGTCCACACCACATTCTGGGCCCACTTCCATTAAAGCACTTGCGAAACTTCTTGCATTTATTTATTTCCATGAGTTCCTACTTCCGCCAGACCATAAGCTCTTGTTCCATGACTGATTCCTTTATGTACATCTGGTTGAAGCACAATGCCTGGCACTTAGTGGATGCTCAGGAGATAAGAATAAAAGCTAGTATTGGGGCGTCTGGGTGGCTCAGTCAATTGAGCATCCAGCTTCGGCTCAGGTCATGATCTCTCGGTTTGTGGGTTCGAACCCCGCATCAGGCTCTGTGCTGACAGCTAGCTCAGAGCTTGGAGCCTGTCTTCAGATTCTGTGTCTCCCTCTCTCTCTCTGACCCTCCCCTGCTCACCCTTTCTCTCTCTCTCAAAAATAAAACATTAAAAAAAGAGAAAAAATAATAAATGCTAATATTTATTGAGTACTGACCATTTCCCAGGACTTTTGGGTGGACTTCCTTCCTTCCTTCCTTCCTTCCTTCCTTCCTTCTTTCCTTCTTTCCTTCCTTCTTCCTTCCTCCCTCCCACCCTTTCTTTCTTTCTTAGTTGAATAATAACACTTTTTAATCAATCAGGGAGACTAGGAGGAATGAAGAAGAGATACTGGTGGTAGAGAGATATATGAAACTAACACAAAATACACATACATTGTGATTTTTCAAAGCCACCTTCTATTATGTGTGTTAGCCATTGTCTTAACCCCTCCAGAGAAGGGATATATTTGTCAATCTTGTTTATTTTGTCCATATTCTCCCATACACTCCCCAAAAATTTTTAAAACAAGCCCATTGAGCTATCATTGAAATGCTATAAATAGCACATATTTACCAGCATATAATTTGATACGTTTTGACATATGCATACACCTGTTATTTCCTGTGCCCCCAACCAACGGCTAATTTGCTTTCTGTCACTTTTGATCAGTTCACATTTTCCATAATTTTATGTAAATTAAATAGTACAACATGATCTCAGACTTCCAGCTTCCAGAACTATGAGGTTTCCATTGTTTAAATCACCCAGTCTGTGGGACTTGTTAGAACAGCCCTAGGACATAAATACTCTTTTTAAAAAACCTATCTCATGGCATACCTCCTAGTGTGACACTTCGTTTCTTCTAAAAGTGTAGTATAGAATGTAGTGAACTTATAACACAACTTTATTTATATTGACAACAGCTTAAAAATAAGAAAAATCTATCTGCTAGTGATTTCCCAGCAAAGACTTACACCTACCTCGAAGAACTCCTTTTTTGGTATTTAATATATACTTGGTAGCCAGTTTTCAGTCCTGTTGAGATGAAACGAACCAGAGCTTAGAAGTCCAATGAGTCTGGGATTGCAGAAAGGTTCCCAAGTGGGGAAGGAGGAAACAGAGCCATAGCTCATGTTGTTGACTGCATTTCGGTTTTCTCTACTCGCAGCCGCAGGAAGCAATTCTCTTGGGATGCAGTATTCATCAAATTTGGCTTCTCCTGAAAATGTGATTTGTTTTTGACCCGAGGATAGTAAAGCCTAGTCAGTGATTGTGGCTTCCTCTAGAAGAGCCAAATAATTGGCTGACTTTTCCCATGAGTGCACGTGTCCATGTCTGTGGCCTTTGCTTACCCATCCTCATTATTTTCTTTTATTTTTTTTATGTTTTTTATTTATTTTTGAGAGATAAAGAGAGATAGTGTGAGCAGGGGAGGGTCAGAGAGAGAAGGAGATACAGAATCCAAAGACAGCCTCCAGGCTCTGAGCTAGCTGTCAGCACAGAGCCTGATGCTGGGCTCGAACCCACAAACTGTGAGATTATGACTGGAGCCGAAGTCAGACACCTAACCGATTGAGCCACCCAGGTACCCATCTTCATTATTTTCTAACCTATCTCTTCCCCTTTATCCTGACTCTCTATTTCCCTTTATGCTTTCATACTGTATCCGTTGTGAAAAGGGAGGATACATATGTGGATAGATAAGAATATGAATATTATCTCGGCCTGCCTTGCCAGAAGTCCCAACCTCTGTCAGAGGGAGACACGCCAGATTCTCCACATACCAGTCTCACTGCAGAATTTGGTGTTAGGTGTAGACAGCTTAGTCCTTTATTCGAAGACAAGCCATCTTATACCAAATCAAAGGTGTTGGCAATAGTATACTAGCAGAATGCCTTACTCAGATGAGTGATTATAATGTCATCCCATTCCCACTCACCCTTCTTCATCTTCCTCTTCCTCCCCCTCTTCTTCTTCCTCTTAGGAGATTTTGAAAGGAATTTTGAGGACCATGATTGCAGGGAAATGCTGCTATTCTCTGAGGGTGGCCTTCTGATTCCTGATTCCACTGCTTAAAATTCATTTTTCTTGGATTTCCCCCCCATATTACTTTGCATCTCTGTGGAAGCATTTCTTTACCATATTTGCAAAGGTGTTGTCTCTAAATGGATTGAAAACATACCTGAAGGCACATCTTAGTCATCTATGTGAATAAACACTGCAAGGCTTATGACAGTGGTATGCACAAAGCAAGACCTCGAGGGTGTTCCGGGTGTTTCTGATGATTAATATTGAGGTGTTTAAAGGAAAGGGACTGATAAATGGCCCATTCACCATTTGGTGATTCTTAATACTTTAACAAACCTTTTCATAAAGTTGCTTTGGTGGTTAAAAAAATCTCATGGGGCGCCTGGGTGGCTCAGTCAGTTAAGCCTCTGACTTCAGCTCAGGTCATAATCTCACGATCGTGGGTTCAAGCCCCTCGTCGGGCTCTGTGCTGACAGCTCAGAGCCTGGAGCCTGCTTCTGATTTTGTGTCTCACTCTCTCTCTGCCCCTCCCTACTCATGCTCTGTGTCTCTCTGCCTCAAAACTAACTAAAACATTTAAAAAATAATCTCCCCCCACCAGACCCATCCCACTTTTTTTTTTCTTTTATATATCCTTTGAACCTTTTTTTTTTTTTTTTTTTTTTTGCC
>NC_043709.1:113696649-113700081 GCF_006229205.1 Suricata suricatta
TATAATGACTAGACCAGAGAAACTTAAGGGATTAAGACTGGACTTATCAAAACTTTTGACCCTTCTTTGTTCATTTAGGTCTAGGTTCATGTTGTATTTTAAGGCAGTATGTTGTTAAGTTACTGCATGAATTTATGTAAAATTTGGAATACCCCACAAAACAGTAAGCAGTGAAACATTTGTCCTTCATTTCCCTTCATTGTAGTGGGAGGCTCACCACTTTGTTGCTGCACACTACACTAGATATGACCAACAGTGAGTTGGACATATGTGGTAGAGCCTGATAATCCATTAACATATATGACTATGTATAATCTTTATTTCATAGCAAAATGATATGAAGAAACATAAAAGGGAAAAAGGTGCAAATGCACTGTATAAAAATACTTTCACAATTAGCCACGTTTGCCATAGGAATTTAGTGGCTGTATTAAATTGCTTTTACAGATGAAGCATATTTTCTAAAAGTTGTGGCACAATCATACTTTCTCTTTTACCCAAGCCATTGTTGCTTTAGGCTTTTTGATACATTACAAAACACTTTGATTTACTCATATCTATTCAAAAAATAGTTTCTTGAAAGTCATCTATGTAATGTTTTGTCACTTTCAAACAAAGCAATCATGTCAACTGTAAACAAAAATGCTTTCAATAGAAGAGCAGAAAATATGCTGCCTTCAGTTGTACTGGAGAAATAACCTTTTTTTCCCCCCAGTGGAAATATGAATCTTCTAGACATATCAGGCATTTCAAAACTGTTTTCCCACAATAGCTAAAGGGAACATAAATGCATTTTCACCATAATACCTGAGAGGCTCCTGAAACTATACTATCTAGTGGTGGTGTAAATCCCTTCTCTACCTTTTTGTCTCTTATAACTTACTTCCTATTTATTAAAAAAAAAAAACAGAATAAAACTAAAATTGGGGAAGATCAACTTACAGTTTTTCAATTAAATAGTTCAGTTATCCTGGGAACTTCCGTGGCAATATTAATTCTGCCAGTAACATTCAGCACTTTGAAATTTGGTGGTTTACTTTGCTGAGAATTGTGGCAAAAAAAAAAATTACTATAAAATACATTTGAGGGGCGGTTAAGCGTCTGGCTTTAGCTTAGGTCATGATCCAGTGGTTTGTGGGTTTGAGCCCCACGTGGGGCTCTGTGCTGACAGCTAGCTCAGAGCCTGGAGCCTGCTTCGGAATTCTGTATTTCCCCCTCTCTCTTGGACCCTCCTCTGCTTGCACGGTCTCTGTCTCTCAAAAATAAATTAAGAACATGAAAAAAAAAATACATTTGAGCTTTATAATACTAAGTTGTGGCTACAGAAACAGGAAATGACATGC
This sequence comes from Suricata suricatta, assembly GCF_006229205.1. Classification (NCBI taxonomy): domain Eukaryota; kingdom Metazoa; phylum Chordata; class Mammalia; order Carnivora; family Herpestidae; genus Suricata; species Suricata suricatta. The sequence goes on from NC_043709.1 coordinate 113,697,993, forward strand.
CTGACTTTTTAGTTTTGTAAAAATTTAATTTTATTTAACAGTATTAGGGTTAGTAGAGATATTAAAAAAAAAAAACACCCAGCTATATCAAATCCTGGACAAGCTAAGGTTCTAATAGTAGAAGCTTTTGATGTACCAACCATCTCAAACCCCCTCTAAGCAAACGTCCTTTTCACTTACTTTTTTGCTCTGAAAAGTGCTTTTTACCTTTAGTGGTATTAAGAACCCAAGAGCATTAGCATCCCAAATCTTCCATTTCTTTCCGTGTTTTAATTTTTTCTGCTCTTAGATGCACCACGATACGGCAAAGGAGCCAATCAATTAACTACCCTGGGCTTGTTTTCCCGAACCTTAAAAAGGTCTCATTAAAAGGTCTCTACGTCCGTACATCTCTCTTCCCAAAATTTTGGGGGAGGTCAGCTGAAAAAACTGCTTTCCCAAATATGCCTTTGTAGTCTGCGGTCTAGGTGTGCTAATCTGCCTTTGTGCAGCGTAAAGCCACTCCTTTCGGGGCTCCCACAGCTGACCTGCCTTCTCCAGCCTCTCAAACTTTTCTTCTGCCAGAAATCTCCAATTTTGTACATAAGGTAAAATGTGCCACAGAAGGCTGAGACAGAGAAAGAATTCTGGAAACTGAAGGTCAAATGACTGGTCCGCAGAACTCTGAAAGAAGAACACTTAACAGTGGCCTCTCAAGCCCAAGAGAACGCAGGTCTGGAAGCTACTGGAAAATCAGATTCTGAAACCCAAGAAGTATCAAATAGAGACCACTGCTGTAAGAGAAATTACAGAAGCCAGCAGCACAAATCTCCGACTAGCGCAAGTCAGAGCGGAAGGGGCGGAGCCGACGCTTCCGGGGGCGGGGCCCGGACGAAAGCAGGGGAAGGTGCGGACGGTTTGGGCCCCTCAGGACGGGCCCACCCACCCGCTGGGTCCGGCTAGCCGTGGTTACCCTCGCTGGCCGATCTGGAGAGGCTGAGGCACCCCCCCCCCGGGAGCTCGCAGGAGAGCGCGGCGGTGCTCAGGATCCGCGGGCTGGTCTTCGAGAGGCCAACTGTCGGGGCCTCAGCGACCCTCGCGTCTCCTAGCAACGCGGAGGGCCCAGCTCCGGCCCCGCCCCCGCGGGCGGGGCCTTGGGTGCAGGTGCGAGGGCTGGGCTGGGCGGCGGGCCCAGTTTGGAGAGTCACCCAGGGTGGGCGGCTTGCAAGGGCTGAATTCCAGGCAGAGGTAAGGAGCAGAACGTGGTTCTTTGCGTGTGCAGTCCCAGACGGAATTCCGTTGGCGATTTTGGTTCCTGATAGTAGATATGTCTGTCTGTACCACGCACTTCTCATTTTGTTGAAAGTAAATGAACTAATCAATTTACAGGGTAGAGTATAGTGCCTGACAATTAGTAAACCTACATCCATAACTTAAATGATTTTTCTCTGTCATTACCTTTATTCGTATATTTAAAATACTATCAATCTACTTATAGCTCCCATACTTATTTTCTCAGCCCAGATTTGTCTCTGAATTTCAGACCTGCATATCCAGCCTATTGTCAACATGCACTTGGTTTCTAAAACAATTCCCCCTCCAAGCACCCCATCCCCAGCCTTCTCCTAACACCGTCTTCCCCCTTTAGTAAATGGCTGGACTCTTTGCCTTGCCCTTTTTATCCGTCATTGTTGGCTTTTCTGTTCCAGTGAGTCCAAGTCACCGTCGTCCCGCCCCCCTCCCTTGTTATTGTGCTGTCCCCAATAGGTCTCTCTTGTCCCCCGCCTTGTCTTGCTATTGGCAAAACAATCAATGCAATCCGTTTAAACATAATTTAGATCGTATCCTGAAATGGCTCCCCATCTTACAACGTAAAACCCAACAAAACCCTGCAAGATTTGCTCTTCCCTTGCTCTGGAGCCCTGGATCACTCCATTCTAGCCATGCTGACCTGGTTCTTCCTGGCGTAGCTTCCACATTGAGGCCTTAGTTGTGGCTTTTGCCTCTGCCTGGAATGGTCTTGCTCCATTTATCCGCTTGGCTCTTCTGGAAGTCTTTGATAATGTCTCAACTTGCCCAGCCCCATGTCTCCAGCTCACTCCTCCCATCA
>NC_043709.1:113700181-113712964 GCF_006229205.1 Suricata suricatta
ACACTATTAGAAAATGAAGGGCATGCATTCCTTTGTAGTCCTGATGCTTTCTTGTTCCAATGGAAAGTTGTGATTTATGGTTGGGGCAAATGAGAAGTGATGAACTGCCTGTGGAGATGGTGGTGAAGAAGAGGGTTTGATCATCTAAACCACAACACCTGTAATCAGGTTCTGACAATAATAGAGATCTTACAGAATCCAGAAGAAACATATCAAACAGCAAGAGAAATGCATTGATCCGATCAAGAAAGCAGAACACGAATTTGGAGAGGAAAGGGCGAAAAATGTCCCAACTAGGTCATGCCAAATGATAAAGTAAGCAAGCATATATGACATATGAGAAAGAATAGGGTGGGGAAAGGTAAGAAAAGATAGCTGAGAACCAAAATCATGACCTCAAATTTCTATTAAAAACTGGGTTTCAAGCTGAACTTGTGAGTTAGACATGAGGAATGAATATGCACCTCGAGGTATCAAGAATCTAGCTGCTTCCATTTGTCATTGCTGTCAGTGTCCAGCACCAGAGTGGGGCCTGAGCCCGATTTCCTCCTCGGGCATTACTGTTAGAAGTCAGGAAGTAGTAATGTCTGAAATAATTTGAAAACATAAGAAACAAAGTTTAGAGTATTTTGAATGCTTCATCTTGGCCAATGAGTAGAGATTTAAATCTAGAAATTGGGATCTAGAGAGAAGCACCCAATTAGATGTTTTGCAGTAGAAGGATGCAACTTAACAATGTGTTTGAGTTGTGTATAATACTACTTCTTGAGAAATCAAGTATTCTTAGATTTAATTTTATGCTTTAACTCTTAGAGGTAAATTATACTGCTCACTATTTGATAGTAAAATACTATGTAGAAATAAAACCAGCATCACAGTATTTGTATTCTGGTTTCTGATGTGCAGGTAGATCGTTGGCCAGAGACAGGATATGTGAAGAAACTTCAGAGAAGGGACAATACTTTCTATTACTACAACAAACAGAGGGAATGTGATGACAAAGAAGTCCACAAAGTGAAAATCTATGCTTACTAGCTTTTGTTCTTCTGTTACCCATCCCTACTTTTCAAGAATTCATTGTTCTCTTCAACAATGTAAATATCATCTCACAAAATCAAAATGCAGACTTCAGTTGAATGTTTTCAAACACAAAAGCCGTGAAACCTGGTATCTACCTGATCTTTTCCAAAAATATAATTGGAGGAGCATTAAAGTTGTGCCCATCTTGGTCTTGTTCTTCTGACTTTATTAACGAGGAAGAGTAATCATTATGCCCAGAAAACGCCAGCCCCATTTGAAGCCACTCCAGTGACTTGGCTAATATGTTGATGTGCTTCACACCCGCCTACCCCACCGCCAGCCTTTACCACTTTCCAAGACCACCCCTTTGAACTGTCAGACCTGTGCCTTGTGGCCGGAGGGCTTTCTCTTACCTCTGGAGTCCTTTGCCTCTTGCTGAGTAGACAGGAAATGCCAAGGGATGACGGTCCCTAGGAGCAGTTCTCAACCCATGACTGAAGGGGAGGAGGTGTATAGCAGCCCCAGCCACCCAGTACCTCAAAGGAACCCATCTGAGGGGTGTGCTTTACACCAGTGCCCAGCCTCCCAGCAGCACAAAGCTTTAGTCTCCACATAAGTGACTTACTGCATCACATAATCTATTGGCTGCCCCCCTTCCTTCCTGCTCCCCCCACTGCCTGCCAGGCCTTCCTTTCCTCCTGAATCTGCTCCTTATACTTGGAGCCTTGTCCCAGGGTTGGCTTCTGGGTTCCCAATCTAGACAACTTCTGTTTATTTAGGGTTTTTAAATTTTTTATTTAGTTAACATATAGTGCAATATTGGTTTCAGAAGTAGAATGCAGTGATTCATTGCTTACATGCAACAGTCAGTGCTCATCATAACAAGTGGCCTCCTTCAGGGCCATCACGCATCTAGCTCCGTCCCCATCTGCCTCCCTCCATCAATCCTCAGTTTGTTCTCTATCCTTACAAGTCTCTTACGGTTGGTTTCCTCCTCTATTTTTTCCTTTTTTCCTTCTTCCCATATGTTCATCTGTTTTGTTTCTTAAGTTTCACGTGTAAGTGAAATCATACGGTATTTGTTTTACTTCACTTAGCATAATACACTCTAGCCCCATCCATATCATTCCAAATGGCAAGAGTTCATGTTTTGTTTTGTTTTGTTTTGTTTTAGAGAGGGCATAAGCGGGGGAGAGGGGCAGAGTGGCGAGTGCCCAGAGAGAGAGAGAGAGAAAGAGAGAGAGAGAGAGAGAGAGAGAGAGAGAGAGAGAGAGAGAGACCGACCATATGTTTTCACTCATATGTGGAAGAGGAGAAACTTAACAGAGGACCATGGGGGAAGGGAAAGGTAAAAAATAGTTGGGGAGCGGGAGGGAGGCAAACCATGAGGGACTCTTGAATGCTAAGAACAAGCTGAGGGCTGAGGGGGGTGGGGGAGAGGAGAGAGGGGGTGATGGGCATGGAGGAGGGCGCTTGTTGGGATGAGCACTGGGTGTTATATGGAAACCAACTTGACAATAGACTATAAAAACAGAGAGAGAAAGAGAAAATTAAGCAGGCTCCATGCTTATCGAGGAGCCCAATGCACAGCTCAATCTCATAACTGTGAGATCATCACCTGAGTCAAAACCAAGAGTCAGACACTTAAACACTTAACCAACTAACCCACCCAGGCTCCTATTTTTAACTTTCTGAGAAACCATACTGTTCTCCAGAGTGGCTTCACCAGCTTGCATTCCCACCAGCAGTGCCAGAGGGCTCCCCTTTCTCTGCATCCTCACCAACACCTATTGTTTTTCTTTTCTTCCTTCTTTTTCTTTCTTTTTTCTTTCTCTCTTCTTTCTTTTGCCTTTGTGTGCAGTCTTTATTACAAATATTTGTTAAAATACCAGTAGGTTATTGCTCAGGACAAAAACAAATATTACCCCCTGCAGAAACTTAGGAACTATGTACAGAACTTTATAGAACAGAGGACAACACTTTGGGTAAAGCCTCACTGCTGACCAGAGAATGGAATTCTGAATGGGCTCAATGAAGTAAAGGAGATCAGAAAGGGAAAGTGCCCCTCTGGATGAAACTTCCACTACTATCAGGGCAAGTCTTGTGATGATCAAAGATTGGAGGTTGTTTTTGGAAGGTTCAAGTACAGCACTGGGGGTTCCATGTGTCTTTTTGGCTACACTGGCTGAGGTGCCACTAGGTCAATATCACTCAAATTCTTGGCCAGCCAAATGCCCATGGCAAACAGTCCCAAATTGAGGATGAATTTCCTCTGGAAATTGTTCCTAATGGTGGCAAAGCAGTAGACACCCTAACACCAATCTCTCACGTTGTCTGGAATACAGGAGGTTCATTTGCCGCACCCTCAATGCTCATGCTCACCCCACTGGAAGCCATAGCAGCACCCTCGGGGGTCTGCAAGGCCTCTCCCCACCTAGTTTCCTGTGTGAATTTTAGCCATTCTGACAAGAGTGAGGTGGTATCTCATAGTGGTTTTGATTTGTATTTTTCTGATGATGAGCGATGTTGAGCATCTTTTCATGTGTCTGTTGGCCATTTGGATGTCTTCTTTGGAAAAATGTCTATTCATGTCTTCTGCCCATTTCTTCACTGGATTATTTGGTTTTTTGGATGTTGAGTTTGGTAAGTTCTTTATGAATTTTGGATACTAACCCTTTATTAGATGTGTCATTTGCAAATATCTTCTCTCATTCCATAGGCTGCCTTTTAGTTTTGTTGACGGTTTCTTCTGCTTGTGCAGAAGTTTTATCTCGGAAGGTATCTGTGCTTACCACTATTCCACCAATGCAAGAAGTTTTATCTTGATGAAATCCCAATAGTTCATTTTTGCTTTTATTTCCCTTTCCTCTACCAACATGTCTAGTAAGAATTTGCTTTGGCTGAGGTCAAAGAGGTTGTTGCCTGAATTCTCCTCTAGGATTTTGGTGGTTTCCTGTCTCACACTTACCAGACAACTTCTGTTCCAGTGCTGAATCACTGCAGAAACAGTTGGAGTGTTAATGAATAAGGCAATAATTAACCTGTAAGACATAGGAAGTCCCTAAAATTTGTTGCATCTTGAATGCTTTGAGATTAAATAAATTAAACAAACTCTTTTTAACTATTTTTTCACTGAGATATTTTATTTGTTACCATTCATGAGCTCTGACTTTTAAATAGATTTTTGGATACGGGGCTCATCTCCACTTTGGCTCATTCCATTTCAGCTTCTATTTTCCAGAAATATCTGCACCTTAAAATTCCATTAGTTTTCCCAAATCAATGTTGTGCTTCTTCGGCACTTTTTCTTTTTGAGCAAACACATCACAGGAAGGATAAATAGATTGGCAAACCCCTTTTATGCCTTTCCCAGCATTACTTGGGATCCCTTACTTCTTTTAAGCCATTTATCTGCACCTTTCCACTTATGGTTTTTATCATCTTCCTCCAGATTTGACAAATCCCTGGGTGCTGAGCATAAGAGGTCTTTGATTCCAATAATGCTTTTTTTTTTTTTAACCTACTGGGGTAGAAGACATCCACTGACATCCATATTGCCTCCAAATACACCCTTATCCCTGAAAACTGTGTACCTTACATGGCAAAAGAAACTTTGCTGATGTGAGTAAGTTAAAGATCTTCAGATGGAGAATTATCCTGGGATATCTGAGTGACCCCATGTGACCACTAGGGTCCTCAGAGAGGGCAGCAGGCCAGTCAGAGTTAGAGAAGGAGGTGTGATGATGGGAGCTGAGGTCTGAGGGATGAAAATAAGAAGATGGAAGCCAATGAACGCATAAAGCCCCTAGAAGCTGGCAAAGGCCAGGAAATGACGTCTCCCTCTAGAATCTCCAGAAGCAATACAATCTTGCCCACGCCTTGGTTCTACCAAACAAAACCTATTTCAGACTTCTGGCCTCCAGAACTCTAAGAAAATAAACTAGTGTTGTTTTACACCAGTCAGTTTGTGGTGATTTTTATAGCAGCAAGAGGAAAGATATTCCTACATAGAACAAATGGATCAAATACCCATCACAGCCCTAGAGTCAACATGAGCATCAGTCATGGTCTGCCATTTTTGACCAGGGAACACGTTTTGTTACAAATAACATCCATTCCAAGGAAGTTGGCACTTTTTGCCTGGAACGTTCTCAGTGATTGGCTCGAATGTTCTAAATGCCACCTTACCTTTCTGCAGCAAGACTCTCTCCAGACAAATCGCCCTTGGGACCATCAGATGCAATTTGGGTTCCTCGAGTCCCCAGTGGGCCTTACCATGAGTGTAGCTGGGGCTTTCCTGCAGTGCCAATCATTCTTAAAAATGGATAAGCCATTTTCTTCTTGGCTCCTTTTTTGCCACATTTATACTGTGTGGCTGCTGACCACCATGGTGATGCTGAGAGGTGTGTGACGCCGTGGCCAGGTGCCCTCTGTAGGGTGTCCGGCCTGTGCTGAGACTTGGCACACAGGCCTCGGTCCCTGATGACAACAGCCTCCCTTCCAAGAGAACTGCCCATCTCTTCTGTGCTAGATGCTGGCACTCAGCTTCCGGAACAGGTGCTCTAACAGGAGCACGTGGTGGCCAGACTGCAGATGGAAGCAGCAACAGGGCCAGGCTGTCCAGCTTTGTCGTGGCAGTCCTGAATGGACACTGTGGAAGGGCCTCTCTTGCCTGGGTATCTCAAACCCAAAAGATTGCTCCCATTAAGTGCATGCGGTGCCACTTGCCAAGAAGCTGGCAATTTTCACCAGCTGTGCTTTTGTCTAGGACTGTGGTTCTCCAACCTGGTTGCATTTTGTTAATATCACAAGGCACTTTTTAAATAATACTGACACCTGAGACCTACCCCATTCCAGTTAAACCATATCTCTGGGGATAGGACACAGATTGGTTTTTTTTTAATGTTTATTTATTTTTGAGGGGGAGGGACGGCGGAGGGGTGGAGAGAGAAGACGACACAGAATCTGAAGCAGGCTCCAGACTCTGAGCTGTCAGCACAGAGCCCAACAAGAGGCTCAAACTCATGACCTGAGCTGAAGTCGGATGCTTAACCAACTGAGCCACCCAGGCATTTTTAAAAAGCAAAAGCAAAAACTCCCCACGGTGATTTTAATGTGCAAACCATTGTTCTCAGCTCTTGCTTTCCGTAGGGTTCACACCCCGATCCAACCACCTCCTTACTGGAGGGCATAGATCCCAGACAGACACTTGTCATCCTAACAGAGATGTTTTCAGGCATGGCCATGGAGCCACTCGGCTTCCATGTGTGGCTCTGCAATCCATCTAGAGTGTTATCACAGTGTCCCAGCTGCATGCCTCAGGTGCCTGTGACTAAAGCTTCTGGAGTGGACTCATCAGGCAATCTGGCTTATCTCTGCAAACCAAAATAGCAAGCTCTTCCTTTATGAAGATCACCAAAGTATCAGCAAGTTTGCTATTGAAGACCTCTACTGCTTCCATCAATGCCCAAACTATACCAGTGACGAGGGTCCAAGGCTTTACAGAAGAGAACCACTACCATGTTGTCTGGGAAATTTCCCCAAGAAGCGTATCCTAGGACAACTTGAAAAAGTATGATGTCATATGGCTTCACGTTATGTTTCTCCTTAAGCGGCAGAAGCAGATGTAGGTGGTCAAAAGTAAAAGGATGAGGGGGAGCCTGGGTGGCTCAATCATTTAAGTGTCCAACTCTTGATTTTGGCTCAGGTCAGGATCTCACAGGTTCTTTGAGATCGAGCCCCACATTGGGCTCTGCACTGACGGCACAGAGCCTGGTTGGGATTCTCTCTTCCTCTCTCTCTGCCCCTCCCCAGCTCGCATGCATGCACATGCACATGCACAAGCTCTCTGTCTCTCTCTCTCAATATAGATAAATAAAGAAAAAAAGGACGAGATGGGGATAAGAGAGGGTGTGCAGACTCAGCATCCTGGGGCTGGGACAACAATCCTTAGAAAGGCCTGTAAGCCTGGCCCTGTCAGCTACCTGTGTGCTTGGATTTCAGAAGAGGCCCCCCCACTGCTGACAAGAGTGGTTCAGACATTGTTTATATGAACCTCGACAGCACTTCTCCATCCAGTGAGCCCAGTGCATGCTGGCACAGCTGTCTGAGCTTTCTTCCCACCCCATGGCTCGTGCACCAGGTAGGATGAGGGCCAGAGAATGGGAAAACCTTCCCCCTCACAGATGCCAATTATCTCTACACATCATGGCCGTGTTTTCTGTAATGTGGGCCACCACCCATCAGCACCATGGATCTCATCCCGGGCTTCACATTAGAAATGTCCGGCAGCGCTTTTCATAACATGGAGGCTGAGCCCTGCTCCAGATTTCCCAACTGGGAGCACCCATAGGTGCAGTGTAGACATCTATATGTGGTGTTTCTTACCAGCAGCCGGGGTGTGGAATCCATTGGGCCTGTGACTCACAGGCTCAATATGCCGAGTCACAATCATGAGCTTGTCAAATTAGGTAGAAAAGGATGCATTGTAATAACCAAGTATGGGTGCAAAATGTAGCTTTTTCTGACCTAGGTGTCAAGTAAAAAATGACAGTTACTGCTTGGGGACATCTGGACGCATTCTGCTCTTAGTCAGGGCCTCGAAGAAGCCTGTTATTGCCTTTTTTTTTGGCCCAGATTCTCCTACATTTCACCCAAGGCCAATCGAAGTGAATGGAACCCACCAACACTGCCCTCTCCAGACCTTTCCCTCCACACCCTTCTCAACCTCTCACTCCCCATCCCTGGCAAGTCCCCAGCACCCTGAACAGATGGTGGTGGAGAGCTTGCTGGCCAGCAGAGAGGAGACAAGGTTCAAGGACAAAGCAATGGGCTCTACAGAGACAAAACTACATATCCTGGCTGACCTGTCCTTACCAACTGCAGCCCTGCTGGCTCAGCCACAGCCACACTGGCCTCCATCTTGGTCTCCCAGCATGACAAGAATGTTCCTTCCTCCTGGCTTAGAGCGTCACCTCCATATACTCAAATGCATCACTGCTTAAAGGTCAACTTTCCAGAGACACCTTATCTGACTATAATCCCCATCTTCTCACTCTATTTTTTTTAAGATAGATTTTTTTTAAATACAGAAGCTGCAGAGGAGCATGTGATTTGCTCCAGCATACTTGATTTTATTTTTAAATGCTTATTTATTTTTGCAAGACAAAGAGACAGAGCACAGAGACAAGAAGACATAGAATCTGAAGCTCCAGGCTCTGAGCTGTCAGCACAGAGCCCAACGAGGGGCTTGAACTCACAAACCACGAGATTATGACCTGAGCTGAAGTTGGATGCTCAACCAACTGAGCCACCCAGGTGCCCTAATGCTCTGAGGGGTGAGCTCTCTGAGAGTAAGGCTTTGCTTTGTCCATGGCTGGAGTCCACAGAGTACAGTACACGGGGTCTGACAGACTCCCTATAGACTGTTCTCAAGTGAGGGAACTGACTGCTCCACACACATCCTCCTTCCTGCCTCAGGCCCCCCACTTCCCTGTCTGGCAGCCCCTGACCATCCCCATCAGCATGCAGAAGAGGGGCTGTGACCCGCCATGATGTGGCCCCCTAACAGGTTCACAGCACGAAGAGCAGTTGTCAGGAGGCTCCTGCCACGCCATGAAGTGTGTCAGACACCGTTGGTGCCTCCTCCCCGCAGGCCCCGGGGACCCTGAGGTCCCCCTTGTCACAGGGAACAGTTTAGAGCCGGGAGAAGCATCTCCTACACTCCCAGATCAGGGGACTTTTCCTACCTTCAGCTCCTACTTTTTGCTTTGAATTGTCTCCCTCTTGTCTGGGTTTTGCTCTACTGGTTGGAACCCAGAATCTTTCCTCTCTGCAGGGATGACTTTTTTGGATGGTGTGTCTGGCTCTTTAATTCAGAGCATCTTTTCCCCTCAAGATACTGCTCCTCTGATTGCCCCCATGGCCCTGTGCACTGCAGCCTGTGGTTGCCCCAATTCTCAAACATGAACAGTTTCCAGGAGACCATGACTGAGCCTAAACTTGCTCATTGAGGGCAAGACTGGATACCAAGCCCATGGCATGTAAGGTGGGGGTGCTGCTAAAGAAACATTGGTAGACCCTTGTGATGGCTAATTTTATGTGTCAACTTGCCTGGGACATGAGATGCCCAGATACTTGGTCAAACATTATTTGGGGCATGTCTGGGAGGTGTTTTTGGATGAGACTAACTCTTGAAATGGTAGAATGAGTAAAGTAGATGACTCTCCTGAATGTGGGTGAGCCTCACCCCATCAGGTGAAGATCTAGAAAGAACAAAAAGGCACCCTCTCCCCTTTCCCTGTAAGGTGACACTCCTGTTTCACTACTCAATCAGGCACATGGGATTTGTCTTTGAATTGCAACCAATTCATCCAGGCTCTCCTGGGTGTTCAGATTGCTGACTACTGGTTCCATAAATACCTGAGCCAATTCCTTATAGGAAATTCCTTATATCTCCTGCTGATTGTGTCTCTGGATGACCCTGCTGAATGCAGCCTTCCCGTCCAGAACCCACAGTCCAGTTATGAAGGTAACAAATACACGATGAGCTGATTCACAACCCAGCAGCACATTATGTGATACCAAAGTGTGGATAGAAAAAAAAGAGGAATTCTATAGACTGGGGACATTAGAGGACACTTTTGCAAGTTTGGTTGTGACTCCTGAAGGACAAACCTGAGCAGAACAGAACCTAGTCACAGGTACAGAGCTTCCCAAGTCTCACCAAGAAAACCTCCATTGGGTTGGGTGGCACCTTGGGGGGAAGGAATAACGGCTTATTCATGCTTGGGTCCAGTGTCTGGCACAGTACCTGACACACGGTAGGTGCTCAGGAACTGTTTGCTGAGTGAATCAAGGGATGAAGATATTGGCACAGCAATTATATTGAAAACTTCCATGGATAAATTCAGACTGACAAAGTGCTGTATTGGGACGTCAAAGTGGGTACTTATCTATAGGAAAACATGCAAACAGCAGCGGCTATCAGTGGTAAAGACGAAAAAAGTGCTATCTAAGGCTGACAGAGAGACCCAGCCTGCTGGGCCAAGAGCTGCTCTAACAGACACTCAGCTGTAGATGGCAACAGTTGAGCAGAGGATCACCCTGAATTTCTAAAAGTGTCATTGCCTTCTTCTGTCTCCATCTTAATTCTTCTGGAGCATTTTCTTTACTTTTTTATTTATTTTGAGAGACAGAGAGAGACATTGTGAGCAGGGGAGGGTCAGAGAGAGAGGGAGACACAGAATCTGAAGACAGGCTCCAGGCTCTGAGCTGTCAGCACACAGCCCCATGCAGAACTCGAAATCACGAGCGATGAGATCATGATCTGAGCCAAAGTTGGCACTTAACTGGCTGAGCCACCCAGGCGCCCCACAAGAACAATTTTAAAGACAAACAGAAAGGATCTCAGAGCACCCCAGAGAGTCTTCCTGTAATTTAGTTATAGCAAAGCCTCCTCATGATAATCCTATTTGAAAAGGAATCAAGAACAAGGCTGCAAGTTCTTTTGCTTTAAGATGAGTGGCTCTTCAGAGACTTATCATTTGAATGTTCCCTCAGGCCTGTTTCCTCTTCCCTGGGGGGGTGGATGCACAGTTGAGCTTCTGAGGGGTGATTTGGATTCTGTTACCTTCCTTGCTCCCTCCAGTCCTACCAACTCTCCCTGAAGAGGCTATCTCCCCAAGCCTTCCACAGTCTCCATCCCCCCGCCGCCATGCTGGGCCAGGCTGTGTCTCCTCCCTTCCAGAGGACTACAGCAGTCTCTGCTCTGCTTGGCCAACCTCCACTTCACTCAGCCAGAGTGCGAAACTGAAAAGTGACTCGTTTACAAAACTCTTCAGAAGTTCCTTATCATTCTTAAGATGAAGCTCAAAGGCATCTGATGTCCCCCATGGCCCTTCATGACCTCATCACTGTTTTCTCCTTGGGCCTCTTCTCTGAGAAGCTCCAACCTCCACATCCGACTAACCTTTTTTGCAAATTCTTACGGCATCCAGCTTTCTCTCGCCATCCAGCTTTCTCCCTGACTGGCTGCCATTCCCCCCACCAGCCACCCCAAGGTTTGTCCTGGCTGGTTCTCTCTCTCTCCTTGCTCTGCTGACCATGACCTCCTTTCAGGAGAGGCCACTGCTCACTTTCTTTAGTCCTTTGAATCCTAGTCAGAAGCCCTTCTCTGACATGTTCTTACAGCATTTTTATTTCAGCACTCATTACGCTCTGTTGTAAAAGACTGTTTTCTTATCTAGCCTCTCCACCCCCTTCCTGGGCAAGGCTGTGAACTCATGGAGGCAGAAACCTACAGTGTCTCTCTGTCTTGGCATCTCTTAGCACTGTAGTTCTAGAATGAATGGATGGATGGACGAATGGATGAATAATACGTTCTACTAATGACTAACAAAATAGAATCCCATTATTACAACTTTAACAGAGCCCTATGGTATAAAAGTAGGAATAATTTATTACCAGAATACACTGGGAAATACTGGGCACATGTCTTTTTCTTTTTTCCATTTGGAAGCGATATGTGTTTATTAAAGAACATTTAGGAAATTACCTTGAGTAGGAAAATCAAAAGTCACCTATGGCTCCACAGTTACACACAAATTATAATGTTAGTGTAACTTTCTACCAATATTTTAGGCTCAGAATATTCCCACAGTAACCCAATATGACACAGAGAGATTCAGTAACTATTTCCAGGTCACAGGGCTGGTTAAATATTAGAGCCAAGATAAGGACCTAGGCATCCTGCTTCAAAGCCCTACCTCACACCATTTCTGTTCATCCTAAGTTATAGCTACCTAGACTCAGTGCTTTGAAAGAAAATGTACTTTAATTGTGCTGTATTTATTTTGCTATTTTACCTTTTTCATAGAACGATTTTTAGTGGTTTACCTAAGTTGTTCTTACTTTTGCATGTAATCTATAACAATGATGAAAACTGTTTACATTCATGAAAATCACCAAGAAGGCCTTCTGGATACCCATTTCTGGCTGCCACTCAGCAGGTTCAAGCTAAGGCCTCATTGCCTACAGGTAATGGGCAGTTTGCAAATGTCCTCACATGAGACCTGAACATGGTAAACCATTCAAGATGAAAATCACCTCACAAAGAATTTTGTAACTTGCTCGATGCATTAAATTTCTCACTATTGTCATTTCTGGCACAGGAAGTGACTTCTGAAGTGGTTTTCAGAAGATATGAAAGTCAACATGTTCTTAAATTCAGAGATGTGGTAGCCCTACCTCTCTCCCATGAGAAACAACTTTCTTCATTCTGATACCCAACAAGGAAGGAACGTATTCAACTCACGTAGCAATTTCACTGCCTGTTGAACAGGAATAATGGCTAGAAATCACTCTTTCTCTCATTTTATTTTTTATGGCTCATGAATTAGGATTTCATGACATAGGACATATGTCATAAAGAGAATGGGTCAAAGGTCAAATCCTCTTATGACTTAAAATCTAGGCATATGAGGATAACTGACTGACTCCTTTCTTTACCATTATTAGTGTGCATATAGTAAGAAATGGAGGTGAAGAAGAGGAAGAAGAAGAAAGGGTGGTGTGATAGGAAGAGGAGGAGGAGGAAGAGGAAAAAGGTAGGGGGAGGGGGAGATAGGAAAGGAGACAGAGACACAGGTGAGAAGAGAATCTAGGAAAAGCTGCTGGAGACGGGAGTCTGCTAGCTGTTGAAGTGCATGAATGGGCTCTCTCTCAGGCAGTTGGTTGGAGGCAGATAGACATTTTGGTCCTAAG
>NC_043709.1:113713064-113716519 GCF_006229205.1 Suricata suricatta
TTGTTTTCCTCTGAGGTCCAGACCCCTCTCCACTTCTTAGCTCAGAGCAACAGAGACACCTCATTTTCCCTATCTTTGCCATTTCTGTTGTCTGTGTGGATTCCCTGTACATACACCTATTAAACTGGATTTTCTCCTGTTAATCTGTCACATGTTGATTTGATTCTTAGTCCTGTTGGAAGGACATTTGAGGAGACAGGAATCCTTGCTCCCCAACACCGGCAGGCTGGACACACGCTGACCCTCCTACTGTCCTGGCCTCCACATCCAAGCCCCCTTCACCTTCTCTCTTCCTGCCACTTAAATACAGTGATCCCTGGATTCTGTCCTAGCCTGCTTTCTTCTCCCCTTGAACCTGAAATCCACTGACTCTCAGTGAGCCTATGGGTAGGCTTAGGGGAGATGTTCCACAACCCTCATTAAAACGGGACTGGGTGCCAACCTAACAAATAGGCATGAGCATTTCTTCTGGAAAGAAGGGCCACTATACACATCCAATTCTGCTGGAGCCTCTGGGCCCCTTTTCTGCCTCCATCTCAGGGAAGAACACCGCTCTCTGCTCTCTGCAAGGCCATCTCACCCCATCCTTCGCTTCAATGTCCCCTCAGTGCGGACAACCCCCAACTACTCCCAGACACTCTCCTGAAAGCCAGATCCTGATGGCCAAACACTGACTGGAAATCTCTGCTGGGAAGCTTCACAGGTACCCCAAACCCAACAATCCTAAACTCAGCATGTCCCCTTTCCCCAAATCCACTCCCCATCTTGTGTTTTCTGGTTCGGTAAAGGATATCACCATGCATCCAGCTGCCCAAGCCAGAAAACTGGGGGTCATCCTGAATACTCCCCCCACACCCCCCATAGCTGGGAAATGGCCAACCTTAAACCCTCACACAGTGGAGGGATGTACAGAGGCTGGAGAGTAAGCTTCCAGAGCCACTGCATGGGTCACTCTCTACCCACGTGTGTCTTTTCATCACATTTAACTTCTCTGTACCTTATATTTGCATTTCCACAATGGAGATAATAGCAATATTTTAACTTTTGTGAATAATGTCCACATAACTGAAAATTTGAAGACTTGAGACATATTGAAAGCTTAGAGCAATGCCTGGCCCTTGGTCAGGGCTCCGTGTTTGCTAATGTTACCATAAGGCCGAGTCACTAACCTTTCTCTTCTGGATCAGCCTCCTAGGTTTCTCTGTCTCGACCCCTGGGCCACCATTCCATTCTGGTTCTCATACCTCTCAATGGATTCTCGTCGTTCTTAAGAACAAGTCCAAAATGCTCCCGCTCACTTGCTGACAAGGTCGCTTATGCCCTGTCTCCTACTTATTTCTTTGCTTCTTTCCCTCAGGACCTGCTGGCCATGCTCTAGCCTCCAGCCAGATGCATCCCTTTCGTATCCTCTTTGCCCACATCCCACCTCTCCACCTCTTCTCGAGCCACTGCTTTCTCCATGACCTTCTTTGTTGTCACCTGCTGGTGGCCGAGATAAGCAAACTGAAGGGGCCATGGGGCAGGGGTGGGGGAGAGAATGGGTTATTTTGTTCCATTTCCTGCTTCTATTCTTGCTTGGACCTGAACCCCACTTTATACGTGCCTTAAGGCACAAATAGCACATGTCCTCCTTGTAAAGAGGAACTCAAGGAATGAATGATTTCTCTAGAACAGATAACAGCAAAGGAAGGACCAGGTGAGAAGGACCCTACGAAGCCATCATATGCGTATCCTGCACTAGACATCTCAGTACCCAGACCTCCTGGCTCCAAGGAAGGACACCTGGACCTTCAACTTTGTTCTAACTGGTTTCTGGATGCCTGAGGGGACACATGCACCAGACCACAAGCCTCAGTTAAAATTCCAGATCCTGAGCAAAGAGGAGCCTCCCTCCTTTCTCGAGTCTTCCAGACACTCTGTCCACACCTGCACTCTCTGTACTTTCAATAAACTCTACTTTCACCTCCTACTGGCTCGCGTTTCTCTTGCCTCATCCTGCGGGACCCCCTCTCGTCCTCAGACCCCACCAGCATCATTTGTCTGTATTTTTTTGCTGTGTAACTGATCATTCTTCTCTTCCAATGCGATTGACTTACGGGGTGTTTCTATTCTTCTAAGGACGTGACTTGCCATTAAAACATGCATAATTATTGTCTCAATTAATGAAACCTCAAAGATAAATAATATACAGACCTTCCTTTACTTGCTCCTGACTTACACATTATGTTTGTCTGGCATTTTACTTCCATATATATTGTAAGCCCCACTAGACATCACAATTCCTAAGTCATGCGGTCGCTGTTCATTTATGTTTCCCAATGTATTTACCACTCTTTGGTTTTCATCCTTTCTTAGATCTCAAATCTTCCATCTGGAATCATTTACTTTCTGCCCAAAGGAGTTCCTTTAAAATTTTATCTAGTGAGGGGTGCGTGGGTGGCTTAATCAGTAACACATCCAACTTCAGCTCAGGTCATGGTACCACAATTTGTGAAGAACCAGAAAGAAAATATTTGTAGTTTTGTGGGCCATACTGTCCTTGTTGTAACAATTCAAAGTTGCTGGTGTTATACATAAGCAGTCACACATAATACATACAAACTGAGGATGGCTGTGTTCCAATAAAACTTTATTTACAAAAACAGATGGCAGATATTTGACCAGACCAGTAGGCTATAGTTTGCTGGCTCCTGATTATTAGATTCCTTAGGCAAGACTCACAATTACAATATTTTGTAAGTTCTTGTATCTGTAGGATTGTTTTGATAAATTATTGTTGTATCTACATTCCCTAAGTTCCTTGAAAATGTTGCCTTCCTGTTTTCTTGCTTTGTTTTTTTGTTATTAAAATGTTGACTTTCCTATATAAATGACTTGTTACTTTGACTGCAGGTCTAGAGGGCTTTAATTTATTTTTTACCTTTAAATTCTAATATTCTGGGTTATATAATAGGTTCTTTTGGTACATGGCTTCATATTTTACTTCAGTGAAATTTGCAGAAGTAATAATTTCAAATGGCAGTTACTAGCTCTTTTATTCCTGTCATTTGTATCCTCTTAAATACTTTGCATACATTATCTCAATATTTTCTTGTAGTCCTTTTTGAAATAGTTTTTGTCTTTTTATTCAATTTCTTTCTAGTATTCTGTCAGTTCTTCTTGCAATGATTTCTATGCAGAATTTAACATTTGTGAGTTACAGTGTTCTTGCATTTCTATAATTTGTTGGATGAAAATTCATGTTGGACTGTTGTATTAAGTTATCTTCTGCCTGTGAGTTTAAATAGCATATTCATAGGCAGAAAAAGTTTGATTCATACTTTCTCTACTCTTACGTTTATTCCTGCTTATGATAAAATGTGTTGACTTTTCCTGACCCGCAATAACAGATCATTCTACTGGGACCAAGGTGTTTGGTTGCTTACTCTATTTCTTGGTCCTCTTCTGTGCAGTTT
>NC_043709.1:113716619-113718060 GCF_006229205.1 Suricata suricatta
GCAAATAAAATCAAGAATGAAACAGGAGAGATCACAACCAACAAGAAATATAAACAACAATAGGAGAATACTATGAGCAATCATATGCCAATAAATAAGGCAATCCAGAAAAAATGGAAAAGTTCCTAGAAACATATTAGCTATCAAAACTAAAACAAGAAAAAATAGAAAATTTGAACAGATGCATAACCTGTAAAGTAATCGAATTAGTAACATAAAGTCTCCTGCGCCCCAAAAAAAGGGTCCAGGACTGAATGGCTTTCTAGGGGAATTCTACCAAACATTTAAAGAGTTAACACCTAGTCTATTGAAGCTATTCCAAGAAATAGAAATGGAAGGAAAACTTCCAAACTCATTCTACGAAGCCAACATTACTGTGATTCTAAAACCAAAGACGTCACTAAAAAGGAGAACTACAGTCCAATTTCCCTGATGAACATGGATGGAAAAATTCTCAAGATACTAGCCAACCAGATCCAACAATACATTTAAAAAAATTATTCACCACAACCATGTGGGATTTATACCTGGGATGCAGGGCTGGTTCAATATCTGCAAAACAATCAATGAGATCCATCACATCAATAAATGAAAGGACAAGAACCACATGATCCTTTCAATAGATGCAGAGAAAGCATTTGACAAAATACAGTATCCTTTCTTAATAAAAACCCTCAAGACAGTAGGGAAAGAAGGCTCATACCTCAAGATCATAAAAGCCATCTATGAAAGACCAACCTCTAATATCATCCTTAATGGGGAAACACTGAAAGCTTTCCCCCCAAGGTCAGGAACAAGACAGGGATATCTACTCTCACCACTGTTGTTCAAATCAGTATTGGAAGTCATAGCCTCAGCAATGAGACAACACAAAGAAATAAAAGGCACACAAATTGGCCAGGAGGAGGTCAAGCTTTCACGCTTTGTAGATAACATGATACTCTATATGAAAGACCCAAAAGATTCTGCCAAAACACTGCTAGAACTGATCCATGAACTCAGCAAAGTTGCAGAATATAAAATCAATACACAGAAATCAGTTGCATTCCTATATACCAATTATGAAGCACCAGAAAGAGAAATCAAGGAATTGATCCCATTTACAATTGCACCAAAACCCATAAAATATCTAGGAATAAACATAACCAAAGAGGTGAAAATGTCTATATACTGAAAACTGTAGAAAGCTTATGAAAGAAATTGAAGAAAACACACACAAAAAGGAAAAATATCCCATGCTCATGGACTTGAAAGACCAAAAACATTGTTAAAATATCAATACTACCCAAAACAGTCTACATATTCAATACCTATCAAAATAACATGACAATTCTTCACAGAGCTAGAACAAACAATCCTAAAATCTGTATGGAGCCAGAAAAGACCCTGAATAGCCAAAGCAATCTTGAAAAAGAAAACCAAAACTGAAGTCATCACACTC
>NC_043709.1:113718160-113720663 GCF_006229205.1 Suricata suricatta
CATGTGCACTAGAAAAGAATGTGTAGTCTGCTGCTTTAGGATGAATTGTTCTGAATATCCCTGTTAAGTCAATTCAGTCCAGCATGTCATTCCAAGCCATTGTTTCCTTGTTGATTTTATGCTTAGATGATCTGTTCATTCCTGTAAGTTGGCTGTTGAAGTCCCCTACCATTATGGTATTATCATCAATGAGTTTCTTTATGTTTGTGATTAATTGACTTATATATTTGGGTTCTTCCACATTGGGGACATGTTTACAATTGTTAGGTCTTCTTGGTGGATAGACCCGTTAATTATATCATGTCCTTTTTTTTTTGGTCTCTTATTACAGTCTTTATTTTAAAATGTACATTGTCTGATATAAGCATGGCTACTCTGGTTTTCTTTTGGTGACCATTAGCATGATAGATGGTTCTCCATCCCCTTACTTTCAATCTGAAGATGTCTTTAGGTCCAAAATGGATCTCTTGTAAACAGGATATAGATGGATCGTGTTTTCTTATCCAATCTGTTACTGTATGTCTTTTGATTGGAGCATTTAGTCCATTGACATTTAGAATGAGTACTGAAAGATATGAATGTATTGCCATTGCATTGCCTGTAGAGTTGGGAGTTTCTGATGGTGTTCTCTGGTCCTTACTTGTCTTTGTTGCTTTTGGTCTTTGTTTGTTTGTTTGTTTGTTTCATCTTTTCTCCCCTCAAAGAGTCCTCCTTAAAATTTCTTGCAGAGCTGGTTTAGTGGTCCTGAACTCCTTTAGTTTTTGTTTGTCTGGGAAACTCTTTATCTCTCCTTCTATTTTGAATGCCAGTCTTGCTGGATAAAGAATTCTTGACTGCATATTTTTCAAATTCATCATATCCAATTTATCCTGCTACTCTTTTCTGGCCTGCAAAGTTTCTGTGGATAGGTCTGCTGTGAGCCTGATCTATCTTCCCTGGTAGGTTAAGGACTTTTTTCTGTTGCTGCTTTCATGATTCTTTCTTTGTGTATTTTGTGAATTTGACTATGATATGCCTTGATGGTCAGTTTCTGTTGAATCTAATAGGAGTTCTCTGTGCTTCCTGGATTTTGATGTCTGTGTCTTTCCCTAGGTGAGGAAACTTTTCTGCTATGATTTGCTCACATAAGCCTTCTACCGCTTTCCTTATCTCTTTATCTTCTGGGACCCCTATGATTTGGATGTTATTTCTTTTTAATGAGTCACTTAGTTCTTTAATTCTTATATCTTATATCCCTCTTTTTTTCTACTTCTTTATCCTCCATAAGTTTGTCTTCTATTTTGCTGATTTGCTGTTCTGCTTTATCCCCCCCCCCCTGCTGCCGTGGCATCTATTCGAGATTACATCTCAGTTATAGTATTTTTAATTTCATCCCAACTAGATTTTACTTCTATTGTCTCTGCAGAAAGGGATGCTAATCTATTTGCAACCCCAGCTAGTATTCTTATTATCATGAGTCTAAATTCTGGTTCAGACGTCTTGCTTGTATCTGTGTTAATGAAGTCCCTGGCTATCACTTCTTCCTCTTATTTATTTTGGGGTGAATTCCTTCATTTCATCATTTTGGAGGAAGAGAAAGGATTAATAAAATAAAATATTAAAATTAAAAACAACACAAAAAATCAAATAAAGGATGCTAGATCCTATGTGTGTTTTGGTCTGGTTGTTGAAAGAATCTTGATAGATTAGAGAAAAAAGGGAAAGAAAAGGAAAAAAAATAGGAGGGAAAGTAGGAAAATGATTTAAAATTTTAAAAATGAATACAATAAAAAACAACAATATGAAATGATGAAAGTAAAATAAAAAGATATACCAAAAAATTAAAAATATAGTAGAAAAAAATAAAAATCTTTTAAATAAAAGAGAAAAAGAAAAAAACTGAGTAGATGGACCCACGAACAGAATGAAATATGATTGAAATTACATTCAGTTTCCCCTAGAAGTCAGATTATGATGACTTTATAGTCCATAAACTACGCAGGTGGAGAGACTTATAGTGTTCCTCTAAAGCGCAATTGGCATAGTTGGGCAGGGCTTAGTGTGCTGCTTTGTTTATGGGAGTGGATCCCTATGGCATATGTATGCAAGTATGTGCATGCTCAGGAGAGCTGAAAATGGCTCACCCAGCTGCCCAGTCTCTAGCATCAGGACTCTGTGCTCTTGCCCACTGGCAATCAAGCATCCCTCCTTTGTCATTGGCTTCCATCCACTCTGCACTTCTACGCTGTCCTTGATCAAGCCATCAGCCTGCCAGGTGACACCTCCCTCCCAAATTCTATCTCAGATGAGGCTGTGTTTCCAAACCTCTCACTTCTGAGGGACTGTGGCTTTGACCTACTTAGACTTTCTGGGAAAGGGTCTCTAATGGCTGGTGCTAGCCTGTCCCTAGGAACATTCATGTGACTGCACTGCAGATGCTCAGAGACTGCAGCTGGGCATCAGACCACTCCAGAAAATGTTTAAGTGACCTTGTAGCAACAGCATTTCAGAGATTATGGTAAAT
>NC_043709.1:113720763-113783024 GCF_006229205.1 Suricata suricatta
AGAAAAGGCACACAGATCAATGGAACACAATAGACAGCCCATAATGAACCAACAAACATATGGCCAACTCATCTTTGACAAAGCAGGAAAGAACATCCAATGGAATAAACATAGTCTTTTCAGCAAAAGTGACATGAAGAAAAATGAACCTGGACCACTGTCTTATGCCATACATAAAAATAAACTCAAAATGGATGAAAGATCTGAACATAAGACAGGAAGTCATCGAAATCCTCGTGAAGAAAGCAGGCAAATACCTCTTTGACCTTGGCCACAAAATTCCTTACTCAACACCACTCCAGAGGCAAGGGAAACATAAGTGAAAATGAACTATCGGGACTTCATCAAGATAAACATCTTCCACATAGTGAAGGAAACTATCAGCAAAATTAAAAGGCAACCAACGAAATGGGAGAAGGTATTTGCAAATGCCATAATAACATATCAGATAAAGGGTTAGTATCCAAAATCTATAAAGAACTTATCAAACTCAACACGCAAAAAACAAATAATCCAGTGAAGAAATGGTCAAAAGACACAAATAGATACTTTACAAAGAAGACATCCAGATAGCTAAGAGACACATGAAAAAAAAAACAAACCACTCAACATCACTTGTCAGGAAAACACGAATCAAAAGCACAATGCGTTTTCAATATATGGTCTTTATGATTTTGAGATATAGTCCCTCTAACCCAAAATCTATACTAAAAAAGAGAGAGAGAGAGAGAGAGAGAGAGAGAGAGAACGAACTACAGGCCAATGTCTCTGATGGACACAGATGCAATAAAATACTAGCAAACCAAATCCAACAGTACATTAAAAACATCCCTCACTGAGGCACCTGGATGGCTTAGTTGGTTGAGTCTGACTTTGGCTTAAGTCATGATCTTGCAGTTCGTGGACTCACGCCCTGTGTCAGGGTCTCTGCCGTCAGCACGGAGAGTGCTTTGGACCCTCTATCCCCCTCTCTCTTTTTCTCAAAAATAAGTAAGAAACATTTTTTAAAATCCTTCATCACAATCAAGTGAGACGTATTTCTACACTACAGGGTGGTTCAATATTCGCAAATCAAATCATGATACACCACATTAATTAAAGAAAGGATAAAAACCCTATGATCCTTTCAATAGATGCACAAAATGTATTTGACAAACTGCAACATGATTTAATGACTTTTCCCTACCATAGGTAGTTTTCAGTTTCTGAACAAGCACGTTATAGGAAATACCAGGCCTTTTCTGTTTATGTTTCAAGCCAAAGGCCCAGCCTCTAATTCCTCAAAGAACTGTCAGAAGAACAAATAGTCTCCTCATGGATCTTGGAGGCACTCTGAAGGATTTACTGACAACAACAACTTTTGCAACCAGGGTTCCCCCAAACCGATGGCAGATAAGCCCACTGTTAGTAATTACACGTAGGTAACTGAGACAAGTGTTTTTTTTTAAACATATATAATTGGGGCTCCTGCGTGGCTCAGTCAGTTACGCGTCCGACTTCGCCTCAGGTCATGATCTCCCGATTGGTGGGTTTGAGCCCCGCATGGGGCATCAGGCTCCATGCTGACAGCTCAGAGCCTGGAGCCTGTCTTCGGATTCTGTGTCTCCCTCTCTCTCTCTCTCTCTGACCCTTCCCTGCTCATGCTTTCTCTCAAAAATAAAATAAAGCATTAAAAAAATTTAACATATATAATTATCCACAGGATAAAAGTAGATTGGCAGTTCTGAGGCTGCTGATACTGGAAGACAAAGTTTGATTTCATCTCCCTTGGGGCCACCTGTGACATTGTTATTAGCTTGCAATGGAGCCTGAGCAGAGAAATTGTATCTAGAAATAATTTTAAGTAAAAGTATGCATAATTCCTGTGCCCAGGCTGCACCGAAAGCCAATCAATCGATGGTTCAGCATATATGTTTCATCACTTGATAAGTATTTGTTGAAGAAATGAATGCCAGAGCATTCTCCTCTTTCGTAGAGAGGTAAGCTGAGCGGGTCCCTGCATATTAAGTGTGGAGGTTGAACCCAAAAAAGCTGTTTGACTTTCTGTGAGTTTTGGTCCAAAGCTCATTGAGCTGCGCGGCCCACGTCCATTCCTTTGTCTGGTGAGATGCCTATAGGGACGCTTACTTCTCCCGAGAGGGCGGAGTGTGAACACTCTGCAAGGCCTTCCCTGATAACCCACACCTGCAAATGGTTTTCCTGTTCTAACTTCCCCAAGGCAGATACTGAGGGGCCAGCATTTGGCCCTTGCTCACCACTACACCCGGTCACCCTTTTCTCCTATTTTGCCTGGGTATGGTCCCTTTCGTGTAACTTCCTAGAAGGCACATGTTTGGCAGATGCTTCTTTTGTTCTCTCCACAAAACCTGGAACTGGGTGTAGGGCCATGGTGGCCAGTGCTTGGGACTAGAAGTTTAAACAAGCAGTTGGGACAAATGGCACGGACCTGCTGCACCTTGAGCATGAAGGCAATCCCACGCATCCTCGCATCGCTCCATTCACCGCTCACCTCCCATCTATGCAGAGCCCACCATCCGCCTCCTGGGGGCTCCCAGGTGTATCCATCTCTCTCCATTTCCACCTGACAGCTCCTCCCCAGTGTGATCCTCGTGGGAGTGGGCGTGGGGGAGGCTGTGCATGTTGCTGGCTTCTCAGAGTCCGAATCAAACCCCAGTGTGACATCAACCCCCCAAAATGGGAAAGTAATCCAAGTCACCGCACATTCAAAGAAATAACGTAAGCAGCAGCTGGGTGTTTATAATGAAGCTTTGCATAAGTGCGAATAGCGCCATCTGCATGCTGACTCCACTTAGGATCAAACCCTCTGCGGCTTTAGGAGCCTCAACTCAGAGCCTCACCCATGGGGGAAGGGAGAATTGTAATCCAGGTGTTGTGGGGATTAAACGAGGTCGCGTTTAGCTGACGGCTTGACACAAAACCACGAGCAATTTTTAAAAACACAACAAAGACATTCACTACCGAAGGCTCCTGTGAGTTTGTTAAATTACCATTTCCGAAGGAGAGCCCCCGCTGCGGGATGGCGAGCCTCGCTTCAACAACAGACCACCAGAGAAATTAAAAGGGAGGAGTTTCTTACTGAGGGTCCCGGAGGACGTCCACAGCCCGCCTAGGGGCGCCACGCTGGGGTCAAGGCCAAGGGCAGGCAGAGAGCAGGGGCAGGACCCACAGCACAGCTTCCGTTGGGCTGTGCAGGTGCAGAGCTTCCACTAAGGCCTGATTGGTTAACTCAAAACAACAAAAAAAGCGGGGTTTTGGTAAGCTTCACCAGGGTCTCATCTGAGGGGTGCACAAGGGAAGACTCCGGGAGGCAGGAAAGACGCTAGGGCTGGTGGCGGAGTCCTAGGGGAACTTACCCTCACGTGTGACGTCCCGCGCATGCGCTCACGCTCACCGCAGGGCTGGCCTCGGTCCAAGGGCCTGCCGACTCCACAGTGTGGGTGCCGAGGCGACGATATTGTAGAAGAGCTTAGCTAAACTCTCCACAGCTCTCAAAAGACACCTCCCCAAAGCCAGAAACAAAAGATAGATCACTTCTGGGATAGTCCACCCAGGAAGTATAAAAGACCTTCTCTCCGTCTCACCAGTGAATCAAATCACAATAGCTGTGCACAACTGTCAGCTCCCTCCCTGCAAATCGCAGTCCGGCCCAGACCGTGCTCCAGAGTCTGCTCCTCCCTCCACGCCCCCCTCCTTTCCCCTCCTCTATCTCCCCTGCCTGCTCTCAGCTTTTTCCAAAGTGCCCGCAATTAGGCTGATAAAGCGCTTCCCAGGCCTTCCCCTCCCTCCCCACCGTGAGCAAACAAGGGTCAGCCTGGTGGCCAAATGGAAAGCTGTCACAGGTGGAAAAGGTGGGCACCTGCCCCCACTCCCTGGAGCTGCCCCCATCCCTCACGTGACTAGCGTGCTGTTTCCTCCTCTCCCTGGGACCGTTATTATGCACAGGGCAGGCTGTGTGATAGCGTTCCCTGGCTCTTGGATGTTCTTTTTAATTCTTTCTTTCCTTTGTGTTTCAGTTTGGATCATTTTTCCTCCTCCCCCTCCTCTCCCCCCCCATCCTTCTCCCTGTTTTATTTTGAGGCGGGGGAGAGAGAGAGAGAGAGAGAGAGAGAGAGAGAGAGAGAGAGAGAGAGAGAGAGAGAGAGAGAGAGAGAGAATCCCAAGCAGGCTCCTTGCTCAGTGCAGAGTGGGACACAGGGCTCCATTTCATTAACCCTAAGATCATCACCTGAGCCGAAATCAAAAGTCAAGTGCTAAACTGACTTAGCCACCCAGGCGCCCCTGTGTCTTTTCTATCGACACCTTCAGGTGCACGGAATCTTCCTCAGCTGTGCCCAGTCTACTGATGAGCCTGTTACGGGGTTTCCTCAATGTCAGTGCTGCTTATTTCTAGAACTTCCATTTGACTCAGCCTTCACTCTCTGGAGATCTCCCCCACTTGTTCACATGTGTTGTCCACCTTTTCCATGAAGTCCTTTGACACTTCAATCGTTGGTTTAAAGTCACTCTCTGATAGTTCCAACATTTGGGTCTCGTCTGAGTCTTATGGTTCTTATTGCTTTGCGTCTTGACAATGGAGTCATTCGCTGCTTTCCTATGGGTCTAATGTTTTTAATAAATTATATTATCAAGATTTTTATGTTTATTTTTGAGACAGAGAGAGCGAGAGCAAACGAGGCAAGGGCAGAGAGAGAGAAGACAGAGGATCTGAAGCAGGCTCTGTGCAGATGGCAGTGAGCCTGGTGCGGGGCTCAAACTCACAAACTGGTGAATCATGACCTGAGCCGAAGTTGGACGCTTAACTGATCCATCCAGGTGCCCCAGTCTGATCATTTTTTATTGAAAGCCAGGTGTCATGCATAAAACAGAGCTAGAAGGAAATAGTTTTTTACCTGGATTTGCACACATCTCTTGTGTCAGGCGCCGTGGAGGGCCGAGTCCATAGTCTGGAGACCGCTGGTGCCATGGGCGCTGCAGGACAGCATGAGCTTCCAAGCCCCCTGGTGTCGTGTGTGCCGAGTATGCAGCCCACGTTGCTGGAGAATTTTCTCAATGTTTCAATCTTGCTGGTGCCTCTTAGAAGAGGCCCCAGGTGCCCCCCACCCACTGCTGTTGCGGGTTCCTCAATATGCTGTGTTAGCCTCTGGGGTAACATGGGGGTTCCCGGAGGTCCCACGCGGGCATGAGCTTCGATCTGAGGCAGGCCCTCTGTGCCTGGGCCTTGTGGGGGGGCCTTTCTCAGCACGCTTGGCCCTCCCCCTCATATCTGTGGTTGGTTGGGGCATCCGTGTGGGCCCAAGCCCTTCCTCCCCTCTTTCCTCAAGGGCAAGGGGTTCATGCTTCTGCCCCCGCAGCCATGCGTCTGTGCCTGTGCCTGGGGGAAAGCTTTGGCTGCCTTTCCTCCAGCAGTTTGGGGCTTTGGCTCCCAGGAGAGAAGGGCCTGGACAGGGGCAGGGCCAGGGGCAGAGCCCATCTCAAGGTCACAGCCTTGGCCCTGCTGCCGGCCTGCCCCACAGCTGGGGCTCCTTCTGGCCCCTCTGCCTTGCTCCTAATCTCTCTCCTGAACCCCTACTGGAGGCCTGTGGAAAAGAGCCCACAAGTCGCCATGAGTCCCATCTGACACATGGCCCCTCACTTGATCGCCAGCACGTTGTTAACATTTTAGCCGATTTCTTCTGGAATGTACAGCACACACTCCTTCCTCCTGTGCTTTGCCCACGTGAGCCACACCTGTCCACAGCAGGGCTGCCCCTCCTCGGAATCTGCTTTCTACTTTGCCTTGCAAACTCAGCTAAGTTCAAGACAAGTTCTGATTTTGTAGTTTGTCGGGCTTTTTTACTCATTGTTAGGGACAGAGTGGCGTCCCCCACTTCCTCCATCCCAGGCAGAAGCGGGAATTTCTTGTCTGGCGTATAGAAAGGAGGAGCCAGCTGAACTGGCCCCTCTTAGATGCTCTGTCCCCTCCAACCCACACTTCACACTACCCGAAGGGATAAAAGACACGTCGGGTCGTGACACGTCTTGCCTTCAATCCTTTTGGTGGCTTCCTGTCCCTCTTAGGACAACCAAAATCCCTTAGGAGGCCTAGACTTGGCCATTGCCTACTTCCTCTCCCTTAATCTGTCCCCATCCCGCCTTTGCTCTCTGAATGACAGCCAGTAGTCTGTGCTCATTCTATTCCCTCTACCCCTGCTGCCTCTCTCCCTCTGCCAACCCTTTCCCTGCCCCTCCAGACCTCAGAGACATTTCCATTTCCCCAGGGACACCTTGCTCGGTGCTCCCCCAACCCCACCTGACATGCTTGCACATCCCCCTGAACCTGGCAGCACTTAATACCTCTCTCTACCGGCCTCCCAGCCAGCGTGGAAGCTCCTGAAGTGATCAGACTGCTTATGTGCCCGCGTGTCCCCAGGGGGAACCCAGCACCCAGCTCGATAAACGCTGTTGTTGTACAACCTGAGAACAGGTGGAGACCACTCAGGGGCCCTGTGTGCCTCAACCTGCTTTTGCTCTGTACATGGCAGCCGTCTGCTGGCCGGGAAGAGCTGGGGGAAAGGTCGATGTTTCTGGGGAAGACAGTTAAAGGTACTGATTAGTTACCAGCCTCACTGGACTGGGTGCCCGGGTGCCTTCGTGCTGCCTCCTGCATTGTTCTAGAAGTCAGATGACCTTGGAAATGGCCCGGCCCACAGGGAGTCTCAGGCAGGTAGTAACAGGTGCAGGTGTAGGTACTACTGGGAAAAATGCTTTTATTGTTGGAAATAGCAAAGGGGAAGAAAGCAAAGACGCACTGCATTTTACCACATTCGCAGGGAAAGGTTCTGAGATGTTGGTGATGAAAAGTCACTAACCAGCTCTTAAGTTTTGCCGCTTTGATACACCATCTGAAGCTGTTCCTTCCTGTGATTTAACATGTTTTATTGAATCTGGAGATACAGCGAAGGATATGGAAGGTGAAATTGGTTTGATAGTTTGCTGTATTTTCAGAGATTTGTTTGGTGATTTTCAGCTAATATGAACCAGCAGTGACAGCGGTAAGTAGAAAATTGGCCGAGGTTTTATTTAGTGTAAACGGAGAGAGGTCAGCTGTGTGTGAAGTGAGAGGATGCAGGTAATAGCACTGTATACTGATAGGTCTTCGAGAAATTAAAAATACAGGACTTACAGAACATGAGACCTTTGAAGTAACTCAATCGTTGGTGTCAGCTTCAGAACGGCAGTATCAAAGTAAATCTTTTGTTGGTGGTGGTAAGCGTCAGTTGTTGTTAAATATAATTTTGTTTATTTTTAGCCTAGGAAGATGTAACTGATGCAAGTTTTGATATTCATTTTCTTCCAGGAAATCACTTTTATCTTCATGGAAACTTCCAAGGAGGCCTTCCTCAAGAACTATCTAACCAAGTGTCTACAACTATTGATACTTGACTATTTTTAGATATTTTCCCTCTCAGTCTGGAGACAGTCCCAACTGATTGCACTTAATTTTTCAGAAGTAGTTTGTTAGGTTGTTGTTTTTCTCAAAGTTTATTTTATTTTTTTAATGTTTTATTTATTTTTGAGAGAGAGAGAGAGTGTGAGCAGGGGAGGGTCAGAGAGAGAGGGAGACGCAGACTCTGAAGCAGGCTCCAGGCTCTGAGCTGTCAGCACAGAGGCCGACACGGGACTCCAACCCACAAACCGTGAGATCATGATCTGAGCTCAAGTCCGACGCTCAACCGACTGAGCCACCCAGGCACCCTGACAATGTTTATTTTTGAAAGCACACAAAGTGGGGGAGGGGCAGAGAGAGGGAGGCCGAGGATGGGAGTGGTCTCTGGGTTGACAGTGGTGAGCCAGATGTGGGACTCCATCTAACGAATCACCCACCGCCTGATCATGACCTGAGCTGAAGTCAGAGGTTCAACTGATTGAGCCACTCAGGTGCCTGACCAAGAAGTAGTTGATTAGTTCTATTAGAAGTTGGAAAATTATGCATTTGCTCCTATGGGGGTGATGTGTTATATGCAAATGTATTTCTTCACAGAGCATTTCCGCATCTGGAGACAAAAGACAAATGGGGAAAGAATATTTCTGGCAGGGTCCTTTATCTTCGGATCAGAATCTCATTTGAGTCTCATTTGTGGGATGAGTCTCATCCATCAGCAAAATTTCTGCTTGGTAAATTATCCATTTTTCCCCTTCAATTATTTTAACAGTGGCAAGGACAGGGAGAATTCATCAACATGCTTGGTTCAAAGCTTGATCCGTATTTTGAAACGTATTACATAAACTTTTTTTTCCTTTTCGTAAATGTTTTGAAACGTATTAAAATAGGATAGTCCTAAGCAATTGCTGCAAGTCTCCACAGGCCAGTCTTCAGAAAGTTCCTAAGCCCAGGTGCTCCCAGCGGCCCGTCCTACACCGGGCACCTGCTGGTGCCGCCCGCCCCCCCTCTCCGCCCCCCTCTCCTCCTCAATGACTCACTCAGGGCCGGCAGGAGTCCTCCTGAGGACAGCCAGTCTGGTAGCCTGCCCCATACTGTGCAGAGTGACCACACCATGCCCAACACAATGCCTCAGCCTCCCTGGTGACACTGTGGTGTGACACAGGGAGGAAGCAGAGCAGTTGGGGAAAACAGGAGCTCAAAGTGGGGAGTGCAGAAATACGCTGGACATTAGCTGAGTCCGCAGAAGGCAGAATACTGCACGTGGGGTCACAACTTCCGGCGGACAGACAAGAGGCACCCAATGCTTGGGGCTGCATGTCCCAGACTGTTTGTCTCTAGGATCCCGGCGGTTGTAGGCGTGAGTTCCATGACTTAACAGTAATGTATTTAAAAAATATTAAAAATTCATTGTGGGAGGAGCTAGAATTCATGTGATCAACTTGGGCTAAAAATTGCCTCAAGCAAATTATAATACAAGTTTAGTACCTGCTGAACTTTTTTTTTTAATTTTTAACGTTTATTTATTTTTGAGAGAGAGACAGTGCATGAGCAGGGAAGGGGCAGAGAGAGAGGGAGACACAGAATCTGAAGCAGGCTCCAGGCTCTGAGCTGTCAGCACAGAGCCCGAAGCAGGGCTCGAACTCATGAACTGTGAGACCATGACCTGAGCTGAAGTCAGTCACTTAACCGACTGAGCCACCCAGGTGCCCCCAGTACCTGCTGAACTTTACCCTTTGGTGTGACACCATCTCCAGAGCTCCCTTATGGAAGGATTGACACAAAGGTCATTTGATTTGTGATCATTCATTTGAATAATTTTTAGTTACTGTGGTCCACAATGGGAATTTCAGGATGTAGCCAATGCCAGGCTTTTGAGGAGAGCCTTTTTACCTGCCTCTCCCCGCAGGGAAGGCCAAGTCCACATGGGAATAGCTCTGGTAGCTTCCAGGGCCTCAATGAGAAGGAGCGGCCCTGTCATTGCCAACGAGGTCATTTTCTTGGATTTGGATGCTGACTTCATCATGGAAGATTCCGGACTACCTTAGTAGCGATGAGAATCATCTTTACTTTGCAAAATTTTCCAGACTAGAAATGAAGCTAGATTTTTTTCCACTGAGTTTTTTATTTTGAGATAGCTGTAGATTCACATGTTGTTCTCTCATATGTGAGAAATAATACAGATCTACCCAGTTGCACCCAATGGTAACATGTGCAAAACTCAGTGTTACAGCCAGATGTTCACTGTGGTACAGTCAAGGGACAGAACGTTCCATGCCCACAGGATCCCTCCTCCTGTTCTTTAAAATTTTTTTTAATGTTTATTTATTCTTTTGAGGGAAACAGAGAGAGAGCATGAGTAGGTGTGGGGCTGAGACTGAGAGGGAGACACAGAATCTGAAACAACCTCAGGCTCTGAGCTGTCAGCACAGAGCCCCAAGTGGGGCTTGAACTCAGGAATGGTGAGATGGTGACCTGAGCAGAAGTCGGATGCTCAACCGGCTGAGCACCCAGGTGCCCCGCTCCTGCTATTCTTAAAAGCCACACCTACCTCCCTCTTCAGTCCTCTGTGGCAATCATTATTTTGTCCCCTATGTCTGTAACTCTGCCATTTCAAGAATATGTCATAAATGGAATCATACAATGTATAAACTTTTCAGACTGGCTTTTTTCACTTCCCTGGAAATTCATCTAGTCTAGTCAATCTAGGTTTGTTTGATTTTTTAAAGTCACATGAAATGAATTAATCCCTCGCTGGCCATAGCATACAAATGCACACCCTTGTCCAGGGAATTGAGGCATACTGGGTTTGGTGATGTTTATCCTATGCAATCTCAGACAGATTTTAGAACTACTAAGAGAAGACCACCTTCCTCCAGGAAAGGAACCTGAGTGCCAGCAAGAAAGACTGAGGACTAGGCCAGTAGGATATCCTGGACTCTGCATTTTCACTATGATAAAAACTAAGCTTAAGAAGCATCGTGGTTGCACGTTTATTATCACTAGATACTTCATTTGATTTTTTGGTTTGTCTTAAATGTAGAAACTTAAAGAAAAAATAGTTGATAGACAGCTGTTTCCTTTCTTTGAATAGCCATCGACTCATAAGTTTATTTTTAAAATTGGTAGCTAATTTGTTGTTAGGCTTCTTATAACATATGCTTTTAACTAAAGCGTGATAATTACAGCTACCTCATTCACTCCTTACATCCCTGTGAGACTGATCTTCCCCCTACTCTATGGACGAGGCTGATGAGCGAGGTTATGTAATTTGCCTCAGTCACCTACTGAAGAATTAGAGTAAGGACAAGAACCACACGTGTTTATGGGTGACCAAGGCCCATGCCAGTAAGAGTCCCAAAGCCACGGGGAGCAACAAAGGAAGAGCCTTGTTACTTGTTCTGAATAAACGGTTTTGATTACACACCAATAATGCTAACTCACTGTAGAAAAACAGGTAAGCCAAAGAAAAAATTGTTAATGTTTTTGTGCACATATTATCAGAGCAATACTTTATTTTAAAAAAAACTTTTAAAATCATCTGGTTTGGGCAAGTAAAATTTCATTACATACAAAGTGTCAGCGTACTGCTAATTAAAGACTGCAATTCATGTTCACAGCAAAAACATTCAGGACACGTGAAGAGTTAACAGTGCATTTCTTCCCTAGATGGTAGGTCATGATACCATGATGAAGGTTTCAAAAGAAAAACTTTCTCATAGCTGAATTTTAAATTCCGTATTTTTCTATCAGCTCTTCGGCTTTCTCAATATACGCACTCATGGCCTCTTCCTTCGACAACCCTAGAAAGACAGAACAGATGATCTCACTGACGTGTCAGGCAATTAAGAAAGTTTGTTTTGCTTATTTAAGAATTAACAACCTTTTCGGAGGGTCCATGCTTCCCATTTAGCCTTGCCCTTTAAATCTAACATCCCTGGACACTCTGCCAAAAGAAGCACAGATATATTCTCAAGTTATTTTTTATTCTATACTTCTATAAACATGCAAATTAAATTTATTATTTTTAAATGTGTTATTTAAAAATGTTAGCATATATATATATATACATGAAATACCAATATTAATGTCTCCAACTACAGATTGTTTGTAGAGCCCATAGAGATCTTTCAGTTCTTCATCATTTGGCCTTGTTTTCAACTTCTTCACATCTTCTGCGATCCTATCAAAATCAGCCTAGAACAAAAGGAAAAAACGGTGCGTGGTGCATTCAGGAACTTTCAGCAGGCCTGCCTGTGTTGGGGCCATCTACTGCCGCACAGTGGGAACTCAAGAACAAAGAGGAAGGTTTCAAACAGAAATGGAGCCACCACGGTTCTGGTGCGGCCAGAATTACCCTAATTTGTTTTAGTTTAC
The DNA here is from genome assembly GCF_006229205.1 of Suricata suricatta. Taxonomy (NCBI): domain Eukaryota; kingdom Metazoa; phylum Chordata; class Mammalia; order Carnivora; family Herpestidae; genus Suricata; species Suricata suricatta. The sequence goes on from NC_043709.1 coordinate 113,732,582, forward strand.
GGATACCTCTCCTGGTACTTACCTGATAAACACAAGGTAGGGACAACTACATAAGATTCTTAATAATGAAAATTCTTTTCTTAAAATGTTTATTTATTTTTGAGAGAGAGGGACAGCACACGCACAAGCAAGGGACAGACAGAGAGAGAGAGAGAGAGAGAGAGAAGGATACACATAATCTGAATCAGGCTTCAGGCTCGGAGCTATCAGCACAGAGCCTGACACGGAGCTTGAACTCACAAACCCTGAGATCATGACATAAGCCGAAGTTGGATGCTTAACCGAAAGAGCCACCCAGGAGCCCAATACTGAAAATTCTAAAAAACTGAAGAAGACACAAATAAATGGAAAGCTGTCGTAACCCGCGCTCAGGGTCGCGTTACTTTACTGAGCCCCGCGTTGAGGCGCCAATTGTCATAACCCGATGGCCGGGCCGCTTGGCCCGGCGATCGGCGGTACCTGTTTCGTCCGCCCCCGACCGGCAGGGCGGAGAATCATCGCGGGTCCTTCTCCAGAGGGAGGGAGAGAAACAGGGGGCAGGAGAGGGAGACGCAGAGAGTAAAGACAGAACTCACGGTTCTCCGATCAGGCGAAAGAGAGCGTTTATTCAAAGAACTGTTCTTTATATAGTCTTCAGGGGGGGAAGACAAGGCAAGCTGACCTAGGCAGGCTACAGAGTCGAATGCATATCAAAGTAGTGCCCCGACTTTGCCTCAGCAATCTTGGGGGATGGAGAACTAACACTGAATACGGTTTTGATCTTTTGTGTGCCTTGGCCACTCACGTCTAGCTCAGCAAGACAGTCGCCAAAAGTTATTTTGACCAGGAAATGGCAATCTCCAGCCTCCAGATGCAAATCTTGTTTACTGGCTCACTCAACCACTCAACGGAGTGATAATCCTTGCCTGAGGCAGACAGAAAACTTGGCGGGGCCAGAAAGCTAGTCTATACTCATGAATTGAAAGAAATAATATTGTTTAAATGTCCATACCACCTAAAGCAATCTGTAGATTCATCGGAGTCAATCCCTATCAACATTCCAATGGCATAGTTTACAGAGAAAAAACACCTTAAAGTTTGTATAGAACAGTCAACGCAACTTTGAGAAAGAAAAACAAAGCTGGAGTCATCACACTTCCTGACTTGCAATGACTGTATATTACAAAGTTACAGTAACCACAACAGGATAGTATTGGCCTAAAAACAAATGGATCAGTGAAACAAAATAGAGAGCCCAGAAATAAAAGCATGCATATATGACCAATTGATTTTTGACAAAGAGCCAAGAAGGTAGAATGGGGGAAAGGTCTGTCTATTCACCAAATGGTGCTAGGATTTGGCTGCCAAATACAGAAGAATGAAACTGGGCCACTATTTGACAGTATGCACAACTCAAAGTGGGTTTAATGTAAGGTCAAGTAAGGCCTTTCGTCTAGACCAGAAAACTCCTAGATAGAAAATATAGGGGGTAGACACTGGTCTTGGCATGATTGGATCTGACACCCAAAGCAAAGGCAGCTAACACAAAAATAAAGACGTGAGACACCACCTAACTAAAACGTTTCTGCAAGGTAAAGAAAACTATCAACGAAATGAAAAGGCAACCTATGAAATGGGAAAAAATATTTGCAAATCATGTGCCTTCAAAAAACGCTTAATATCCAAAACATATAAAGAACTCATATGACTCAACATCTTAAAATATTTTTTAAAAATGGGGAATGGGGCACTGCTGGGAGCTGCATCGACCTTGCTGGATGACATGGTCACAGTAAGGAAATGGCAGGCATCTGCACGGCTCCTGTCATGAGAGGCGAAACTGGTATGTCCTTCTATTACTACTGCTCGTGTGAAATTAAGCCTGTTATCATTAATTAGGCCTTACTGCATTCCAAATCAGACCAATATTCCCCACACAGTTACCCCGTAAGAAAAAACATTTTCCTGTCCCTTCATAAGAGATTTTGGATCAAAACATTGTAACTGTTTGGCAAAAGGCTCTTCTAATGAGCCTTGCAGACCCAAAATATAGACTTGAAGGGGTTAAAACTGCATTTGAGTCTGGCCCAGGGAAAAGGAGCCTAATTTGTAGATAAGAAATAAAAACAAGTTCAAAAACATAGTCTATGTGAGTCTGGTCTGAAGAAAATTGGAGCCCAAATTGGAGATTAGAAATAGAAGACAAGGTCACAACATGATCCCCTCCCAAAGTCTACATTCGACAAGTATCCTCCCTTGTACTGACTTCATTTATGAGACTGGATAAGAATGTGGGAAACCCAGGTCCAAGGCCAACACACACAGGGCCCCCATTGTGCCTGCATCAAAAAAAGGGCTTTCTCAAGCAACGTGTTAATAAACATTTTTTCTCTCTTGTAGTTTATACGCCAATCACAATAACTCCTAGCCTATCTATATACAACTTAACCTATGTTTTAATCTTAGCTTTACTAACTTAAATAATATATACGTTAATCCTGTTTTCTACTAAAAACATCCTGTTGTATTCTTGGTTATAAAATTTACTCGACTTCACTGTAAGTACATTACATGATTTGGTTGTAACTTGTTAATTAAAAAACAAAGTCATAATTATTGGCAAAAACCAACTCATAAAAATAAGATGGGTTTGTTACTTTCTTAATCTGGGAGACTGTGCTGACAACTCAGAGCCTGAAGCCTGCTTCCCATTCTGTCTCCCTTTCTCTCTGCCCCTCCCCCCCTCACACTGTTTTTCTCAAAAATAAATAAATGTTAAAAAATGTTTGTTTTTTTTTAATGGGAAAGGAAGACATACAAATGGAGAGGGTCTGAAGATGCATGGGCCATGGTGCACTCTGTCCTCGGGCCTTGTGCACTTCGGCAATGGTGATGGCGGCAGAGGGCCAGCCTGTGCAGGGTAGGAGGTGGAGGGCAGAGCACCTGCGGGGGGGGGGGGGGGGGGGGGGGGGGGGGGGGGGGGGGGGGGGGGGGGGGGGGGGGGGGGATCCAGAGGCAGGGCATCACCTGGGGGGTAGCAGGGGAAGCGGAGTACCTGCTGGAGGAGACCATTTCTTTCTTTCTTAAAATTCTTCATTTTATTTTTTTAAAGCAATCTCCACATCCAACATAAGGCTCAGATTCATGACCCGACATCAAGAATTGCATACCCTACCTATTGAGTGAGCCAGGAGTCCCTCTGAGGGCCATCTTTCCGATTTCACTGAGTTGCTTGTATAGATTCCTTTAAACGTTGAAACTAAAATTTAAAAGACTTACTTTCAACATATTTTCAAAAAAGAGAAGCTGTGTAGCCAACCTAGAGCTGATTGGTGAAAAGAAAATGGCTGCCTGGAAACTCTGTATACAAATATACACAGTAATAAACCCTGCCCTTCCCATTTGTGACTTAACTCTGAAATCCCCCAACCGCCTAACTCCTAAAGATCGTCAGGTTGGCTTGCAGCTCCCCATTGACATATGCTGCACAAAGGAATATCTATATGCTCCTAGTATTTTTAAAAAGATTTTATTTGGGGTGCCTGGGTGGTTCAGATAGTGACGCGGCTGACTTCAGTTCAGGTCATGATCTCACAGCTCGTGGTTTCAAGCCCTGCATCAGGCTCTGTGCTGACAGCTCAGAGCTTAGAGCCTGCTTTGGATTCTGTGTCTCCCTCTCTCTCCGACCCTCCCCAGCTCAAACGCTCTCTCTCTGTCTCTCAAAAATAAATAAAAAACATTAAAAACATTTTTGAAAATAAATAAGCATTAAAAATATTTTTAAAAGATTTTTCTTTTAATTTTTACTTAAGTAATCTCTACCCCCAATATGGGGCTTGAACCCACGACCCTGAGATCAAGAGCTGGACACACCACCAACTGAGCCAGCCAGGCAACCCATATGTGCTCTTAGCCTTATCCCTTGTCTTTTAACCTCTTCGTTTCTTTAAAAAGGGCTTTCGTGACTATTTTCCTAAATAGAATTTTTCTATTCTTTTTTAAAAAAATAAACCTTACTTTACCTTGTGTTATTTGAATCAGGGATAAGCAGGAAATATCATGAGCCTGGGTATCAAACAAGAGAAGCTCAAGAAGGTATTCTACCCCCACCCCCATTTTCTTTCTTCAGTGCAGAATTGCCTTTGATCCAAACATGCAGAGTCCCAGTAGAGAAAGTGGATAGGCCACTGTAATGTCAGAACCTCAGAGATCTCAGCAGAGTTGCTGGATAAAGTTTCCTCCAACGCCAAAGACAGGATGATAGCACAATTAGGACAGTTGTTCTGTCATGAACAAAAATCACTTGTAGACCGGAGAGCCTGGGTTCAAACTAAATAACCTGGAAAATAGCCCAGCCTCCTAATTAATCCCTGCAGGGGGTCTAAGAAGCATGGGTGCATGTGACAAGTTGGGTCATATACTCTGCCTCATCTTTCTGAGTGTCTTTCTAGGAAGTTGTCAACTGCTTTAAACAATGTCATGAGCCTGGGTGGCTCAGTTCTCATGGTTTATGAGTTCAAGCCCTACATCAGGTTGTGTGCCTGGAGCCCACTTTGGATTCTGTGTCTCCCTTTCTCTCTACTCCTCCCCTGCTCATGCTCTGTTTCTCTCTCCTTCAAAAATAAATAAACATTCAAAAAAAATTTTTTAAAAAACCCCAGAGGATTTAGGGGTGCCAGGGTGGCTCAGTCAGTTGAATGTTTGACTCTTGATTTTGGCTCAGGTCATGATCTCAGGGTCGTAAGATCAGGCCCCTCATCGGGCTCTGTGCTGCTTAGGATTCTCTCTCCCTCTGTGCTCGTGCGCGCTCTCTCTCTCTCTGTAAAAAAAAGAAAAAAAAAAAAGGAACACAGGCTCTAGAGCCAGACTGCCTCAGTTGGAGTCTCAACTTCACTACTTAAGAGCTATATGTCCTTATTTAACCTGTCCCAGAAAATGGGACAGTAATATTACCTATCCACAAGGTTGTTAGCAAGATCAATTAGGTTAACACATGTAAAATAGTTATTTTTCTTTAAGTTTATGTATTTATTTTGGTGAGGGGTGGGGAGCAGCAAGGAGAGGAGAGATAACCCCCCCGCAGGCCACACCCTGTCAGTGCAGAGCCCAGCGCGAGGCTGGAACTCATGAGCCATGAGATCATGACCTGAGGGAAAGTCAAGAGTTGAACGCTTAACCAACTAACTGAGCCACCCAGGCATCCCAACTCATATAAAATATTTTAAATAGTGCCTGGGACATGGTGAGTGTTTAACAAAGGCTACCATTATTATTTTAAGTCTCTTTGGGTAAAAAAAAAAAAACAACAAAACTTAATTCTAGAAAAAACTGGAAAATATGGCATGAAAATATGCTGATTTAACAAAAAATACCAAATTGCTTTTATACACTCAGCTTTCTAAGTCACATAGAAAAAGTAAGGACTAGTAAACATACTAAAATATGCAAACGATAATTGCCTCTGATTATTGGTACGTTTTCTGGTGTTTTAACACTTTCTGTGCTCTCCAAGTGTCCTATAGGGTGCCCTCTTGTGTCTCTAAGGACAAGATGAAAAAGCTCTGAGGCGCGCAGGGCTTCCTAAGGGCCGGGCAGGGTTATTCAGAGACGCAAAGAGATCTTCCCCCTCAGATGTGCTTGCTCTCAGGTCGCATGCCCTCTTCCAGTGACAGAATTCCTCTTGGCAAGCCAAGCCTTGAGGAGAATTCTAAGGATTCTCAACAGCCATGCTAGGTTCCTGCCTTCCAGGAAGAACTTCTGGAAAACTGTTCCTCATATGTGGGGGAACATGGAACCGTTTGATAACCTAATGAAAGTCGGGGGCCCTCTCCACAAGAGGTCAAACCTTGCTTTCACACACAACTTCAGGGATCCCCATTCCTTCTCCCTTCCCGGATAGAGAAGCCTGTTCCAGAGCAGGAGCCAAGATCACTCTTTCCATCCAGCCTGCCCTTTTGTGGTGCCACAACTTTATACATGCGGTGCAGTTCCAGTGTACCATCTTCCACATGAGTATAATCGCATCAGTGTGTGTATATACACACATATACCATGCATATGTATGTACGTACACACGCACCTGTGTGTGCAGGCACGTACAGGTATATATAACACATACACATTTTCACACATACATACTAAGCCATCGTGTTAGTGGTGGTTATCACCTGGGTGAAGGGATTCCTGATGGTTTTTATTTACTTTATATTTGTTCTCTTATCCCAAAGTTTCCACCCTGAACATTTCTTTCTTTCGCGTATCAGCAAAACAGTATTTTTGATTGTAGTTTTACAGATCTCTGCGGTGCAAAAGAACATTTGCCTGAGGAGCGCCTGGCTGTATGTACCACGGAGCAAGGGGCGCGGGTAGGACCCCAGCCGCCCTCGCCTTCATTTCTCAGATGGGAAAAACCGGTGGAGCAGGGCCGCCTGGTCCTCCGGGAGCAACTCGGGGCCCGTCCTCCTGGGCGCTCGAACCTACCTGGCGTTTAACGAGTCCCCGGGGTTCACAAGAGTTGCCATAGGGAGTTCCGGCTCGCCATCAACAGATGGCACCGGTGCCGTTCCCATTGCCATAAACGGACGCTCGCGAAGCGGGTAGGAGCGTCCTCGGACCACAAGACAACTCGGTGCAGGAAGGGGGAGAACAGGGCAAGAGGACTGCAGGCAGCAGCTGTCCCAAGTTCCAGGTCCGAGCGGCCCGCCGGCCAGGGGCGTCACGCTTGCCCCACGCCGCACTGGAACGCTTCCCTCTGGGGGGCAAACCCTCCCGCGCAGCCTTCGACTCACCTGCAGGGTCATGGTCACGGCACCCAACCACTGCCACACTCCGGACACACACTTCCCCTCCGGACACACACTTCTCCCCGCCCCCAGCGGCTCCTTAAATGAAGGAGCGCCTCCGCCCGCCCGCTCCTATTGGTCGCTCTGTGGCCCGGCCGGCTCCCATTGGCCGTCGGTACTGGGGGCGGGGCTGAGCTGTCAGTCGCACCCGCCCGGTCGGAGGTATCCTCCCGGGTCTCCAGCGGCGCGTTCGGATTGTCTGCTGCGAGCGGGGCTGCAACTTGGAACTGGAAAGGGAAGGAGCAGGGAATTTAAATGAGTCCCTCTCCGCTCTTGGCTCGCTCCCCATTCTTTCTCAAGAGATCGTTTGCAGGAAGTCCAGAAAGGTCTCTCCCGGGCACGGACATCAGTGGGGATTCTTGTATACCTACGCTTCCTCGTAAGCCTAGAAACCTGGACCTTAGGCAATATATTGAGACCTCTCACGTCTCCCCTCCCACCTCTAAGCACGGTTCATCAGCAATGAAAAACTTTTGCTTTTTTTGTTTAAAAGGCAAAACCACGTTCTGAACATGTCCTGCAACCATTCCAACTAGTTCTTAGTTACGGCAAGGACACAAAACCATGTGTCTATTCAATTTGAGCCCATTCTCCAGAACAAATCCAATGTCACTGCAGGCCTGCAGATACACAGAATGAGGTTGTGATTCACATTGGGTTAATTTTTCAAAGAACTGGAACGGCATTTTCTAACGATATGAGGAGTTAATTTTCTACTCTTTTCATTTTTTAAATGTTTATTAATTTCTGAGACAGAGCACAAGTGGGGAAGGGGCAGAGAGAGGGGAAGAGAGAGGATCCCAAGCAGGTTCCATGCTGCAAGCATCCCACAAACCCTGAGATAATGACCTAAATTGAAATAAGAGTCTGACGCTTAACCTACTGAGCCACCCAGGCATTCCATCCCCCCAACTCTTCATTTAAAAAGAAACTTTTGCGGAGCCAAGTGACTGGAAGAACTGACAAATTCAGGGTTTTTAGAAAGTTACTGACTTGGACCGTCTAACAATGCAACATATAACCATGCAAGTGATGGGAAAGGAAGGCCCTAAAGCATTTTAGCTTTTTTTGCATAAAACTACCTTTAACAAATACTTGCTTTGCTCTTTCATGTAAATCCCTTGGTTTTCAAATTTTCTCCTTGAAAATATCTTCACGGTGTAATCAATGAATTTCCAAGTAAAAGACAAAAAGCTAATGTTAACAAAATGCACTGGCTAGGCTCTTTTTGATTTTTAGTTTTTAAATTTCCAGATGATGGGAAATGTAATGTGGGGTACAAAGGCAAATGGCCTGTAGAACAGTGAGTGCTTTCTCTATTGGGGATGTGCTAACTATTTCAGTAGGGAAACTCTGGGGGTGACCTCCAGTATGGGTGCGAACCTGTCGCTGGGACATTTGGGCATTATGGTCATTATATGAAATCAGGAAAAGAAGGCCTTCTGACTAGACTCAGGTCATGATCTTATGGGTCATGGGTTCAAGCCCCGCATTGGGCTCCGTGCTGACATCTCAGAGCCTGGAGCCTGCTTCAGATTCTGTGTCTCCCTCTCTCTCTGCTCCTCCCTTGCTCTCATTTTCTCTCTCTCTCTCTCAAATAAAAAAACATAATGTAAGAGTCACCTTGGAAGTCACCTTGGGATGGCGACCGAGCGGCCATTTCTCCAGAGGCTGGAGGAGAACATCTACACAGATGACTCCCGCCCCGCACCTGCAGACCTGGGATGTCCTGCCCCATTTGGAAGCAGCCAATCATGAAGCTCCAGCTTTCCGTCACCCTGACAGAGGAGGCGACCTATTCCGTCCCGCCACGCCCCTGAAAGGCCCTTACTTGATAATCTGCCCTCCCAAGATCAAACCCGGAACCCCTCACCCATAAACACCCCCCTACCCCCCAACCCCTGCCCATCGCCTATCAGGCGCGACCTCCCCGACTCCTCTCTCCCTGGGCCATGGGACCTCGCCCGGGAATCGCAGATCCCAATAAAGGCTTTCTTGGCTCCATAACGTAGTCTCTTTCCTCCCATCTCTGCCTCCATCTATTAAATCTTACACATTTTAAAAAATTAGGAAAAGGAGAGAGGGAAGGTACACTGTGCTGTTTTACTCTCTAATGTTCTTTCAAGAACCCTTTTCAAAGCACATTCTCTGGAGTTGCCTTCCCTTGACCAGAGGCTAGAGCCACGGTGTCTTGTTCCAAAGAACAAAAAGAAAGAAAAGACAATGGAAATATGGATGTCTCTGTCCAGTGATAGTAATATACTAGGTACAGTGAAAACCTAGCTTTCTGGAGCCCTTAGGAAGTGAATCAACGTGGACAATCAAGTTATTTTTTTTACTATTTTATTCAATATTGATTACAGACCAATATACATACATATATCCATATATATGTAAATTAAAAAAAACCAAATGGCACATGTATGAACCTAACACCAGCTTAAGAAATAGTACATTACCAGGGTGCCTGGGTGGCTGGGTTGGTTAAGTGTCTGACTTCGGCTCAGGCATGATCTCACAGTTCATGAGTTAGAGCCCTACGCTGGCAGTGTGGAGTCTGCTTGGGAGCCTCTCTCTCTTTTTCTCTCTCTCCCCCGCCCCTGCTCATGCTCTCTTTTAAAATAAGTAAGTGGACATTAAATACATTTTTTAAAATAAATAGAACATTACCCTTACCTTCACGACTCCCCTGATTCCATATGCCCTAGTTAAGCATTCATTCATCCATTCATTCACTCATTCATTCAAATAGTGCCCAATATGAGGAAGGTACTGTTCTAGGTTCTTTAAAAAACATTAGTCAACAGAACAAACAAGAATTCCTATCCTTGCATTCCATTCTGGTAGGGTATAACAGACAATACCACATATAATAAGCAAATTATATGGTCTATTAAAAGATGTTAGATTATAAATTCAGTTAAAAATTTTGAAGTTTATTTATTTTTGAGAGTGAGAAAGTGAGAGCATGAGAGGGGGAGGGACAGACAGAGACGAAATCCCAAGCAGGCTCAGTGCTGTCAGCACAGAACCTGATGTGGGGCTCGATCTCACAAACCATGAGATCATGACCTGAGCTGAAATAGAATCAGACACTCAACTGACTGAGCCACCAGGTGCCCCAATAAGTTCTATTTTTAAAAACAGCAAAGAGATGGAAAGTCTTTTTTTTTAAATTTTATTTAAATCCAAGCTAGTTAACATACAGTGTAATAATGATTTCAGGGGTAGAATTTAGTGATTCATCACTTATGAAGAACACCCAGTGCTCATCCCAGCAAGTGCCCGCCTTAATGCTCATCCCCCATTTAGCCCATCCCCCACCCCAAACCCCTCCAGCAACCCTCAGTTTGTTCTCTGTATTTAAGAGTCTCTTATGGGGGTGCCTGGGTGGTTCAGTCGGTTGAGTCTCTGGCTTCGGCTCAGGTCAGATCTCATGTTCATGGGTTTGAGCCCCACATCGGGCTCTGTGCTGACAGCTCAGAACCTGGAGCCTGCTTCTGATTCTGTGTCTCCCTCTCTCTCTGCCCCTCCCCCACTCATGCTCTGTGTCTGTCTCAAAAATAAATAAAAACATTAAAAAAAAAGAGTCTCTTACGGTTTGCCTCCCTCTCTGTATTTATCTTATTTTTCCTTCCTTCCCGTATGCTCATCTGTTTTGTTTCTCAAATTCCACATATGAATGAAATTATATATTTATCTTTCTCTGACTGACTTACTTCACTTAGCATAATACACTTTAGCTCCATCCATGTTGTTGCCAATGGCAAGATTTCATTCTTTTTGATGGCCCAGATGGGCAGTCTTGGGTACGTGGGATGGAAGAGGTGACCTGCAATGGTAAATAGGATACACAGGGTAGGTCTCTTTGAGAAGATGATATTTGAGTAAAAGCTTGAAGGAGGTGAAAGAGCTGACCAGGAAGACCCCTAAGAGCTTCCCTTGCAAAGGCAACGTCCAATATAGAGACCAGAGGGAAGGAGCTTCCTTGGCAGGTGTGAGGAACAGCAAGGAGCCAGGGTGGCCTGAGTAGAGGAGTAGAAGAGGCCAGAGAATAGAAGATGGAAACCAGATTGGGTAAGACCTTGCACAAAGGCATTTGGGTTTAAATGGGAGTGAAACAGAACCATGGAAGAGTTTCGAGTGAGAGCTGACATGATACCACTAACTTTTTTAAAGGATCACTCTTGTTACTGTGTTGAAAATAGACTGTAGGGAGTAAAATCCTTACTAGAATTATATAATTCAGGGGAGAACTTATGGGTGTCTCAAACTCAGGTGGTAGTAGTGGTGGAGGTCGTGAGAAGTATTTCAGATTCTGGGTATATTTTGAAGGCAGTGTCAACAGTAGTCCTTCAAAGATTCTACATGGGAGGTGAAAGAAAGAGGGGAGTCAGGATAATTCCAAGATTGTTGGCCTGAGTAACTGGAAGGCCCACTGGTGGAGTAGGTTTGGTGAGGAACAAAGATTAGAAGTTTAGTTCTGGACATGTTACTTTGAGATATCAGACATCCAAGTGGTGATGTCATATAGGCAGGTGGATACAAGTCAGTTTGGGCTGGGTATATAAATGTGGGACTCGTGAACATAGAGATAGTATTTGGAACCCTCAGACTGGGTGACTCTAGAAACTGAGTGTATATAAATGAAGAAAGAGGACTGAAGACTAAGCCATGGGAAATTGCCACATTAAGAGCTTGGAAAGGAGAAGAATGATTGTAGGAGACAGAGAAGAGGTGGTCATTGAGTAAGAGAAAAACCAAGAGACTGTGGTGTCCAGAAAGCATATCAAGTGAGAAAGCATGTCAAGTTGGAGGAGGACTGAGAATTATCAGTTGAATCTTGGTCATTGTCAAGATCACTGATGACCTGGAGAGAGGTTTCGGTGCTGTGGTGGGGGACAAAGGCTGACCCGAGTGGGTTTATGAAAACACGAGGTGCAATTATATAATCATTTTTTGGGCTCTTCCGTTGTTTCTCCCTTCACTCATGTCACACTGTCTTAATCATTAAACCATACCTATTTTGTTTATCTTCACAAAGGGTTGTTCTGGCACTTTGCTCTCCTCTATAAATTTTAATATGCATGAGTCAAGTTCCACGAAAGAAAATTCTAGAATTTTTCTTGGAATTGCATTGAAAAGCTCTATCAGTTGGGTGAGAGTGCTGATATCTTTCTGACACAGGGTTTCACTATTCGTGACTCATATGTCTTTTTCAATTAGTTTTCTTAATGTTTTCAGATAGTTTTATAACTTTCTCCATTGACGGTCTCACACACCTTACATGGAGTTTTTATTTTTTTTTAAAGTAGGCTTCATTCCCAGCACAGAGCCTGATTCAGGGCTTGAACACATAATCCTGAGATCAAGACCTGTGCTGAGATCAAGAGTCTGACGTTCAATGGACTGAGGCACCCAGGAGCCTCTTATATGGACTTATTTCTAAGTATCTTTATAACTTTTGATTACATTACAGATGGAGTCTTCAAAATTTTTTCATTGTTCATCCTTTTGTAATTGGCACAGAGAAAGGGAATTGATTGTTGTATATTGACTCTTTATCCAGCAGCCTTGATAAATCTTTTAAGTTTTACTTTTCAGTAAATGATTTGGGGTGTTCTATTGGTCAGACAATAGTCTATGAATGGTGACAGTTTCATTCAGTCCTTTCCACTCCTCAAATCTTTCTTTTCCTTGCCTTTCTGCACTAGCCTGGACCTGAGTATAATAATGGATGGGGATAGTATATGGTTCCTGAAAGGTAATGCATGCGTTCAGTGTTTCACTGTGAAATGTGATATGTGCACTGCAGCTGGTTTATTTTGATGCGTATACATGTTTCAGCATGTTAAGGGGGTTCTTCCGATTTGTAGTTTGGCAAAATTTGTTTTCATGAATGGGCGTAGAATTTCATCAAAAGCTTTTTTTAATGTCTCTACTGGGATTGGGATGATCATATGTTTCTGCTTTAATCTTTTTTTTTATTTAGTTTTGAGACAGAGAGACACAGAGCCTGAGTGGGGGAGGGGCGGAGAGCGAGAGAAGGATCCTTGTCAAAAGTTAATTGACCATCTATGTGAGAGTTTATTTCTGGGTTCTCTGTTCCATTGATCTCTAAGTCTGTTTTTATGTCAATACCACACTGTTTTAATTACTGTCGTTTTGTAGTAAGTTTTTAATATCCAAAAGTATGAGCCCTCTAATTTCGTTCTTCATTTCCCAAGATTGTTTTGGCTGTTCAGGGGTTCCGTGAGATCTGATATGAATTTTAGGATTTTTTTTTAATTCAACAAAAACACCCATTGGGATTCTGAAAGGGACTGCAATGAGTCTTTAGGTCACTCTGGGTAATATTTATCAAGATGACCACTTCTTAATTGTGGCTGAGCATTTAATCTGGAAGGAAAGCCACAGACACACACTGATGCCTGATTCCTGCCACCAGAGATTATTTTAAAGGCTGTGGGCACCAGGAGATGCAGCCAGGGTGAGATCTATTTTCTGAAGCGATAATGATAACTCTCCTTTTATTTGTTTTTATTATTTTTAATAATGTTTTTATTTACTTTCTGTGAGAGAGCATGTAGGCAGAAGGGTGGTGGTGGTGGTGGGGAACAGAGGATTTGAAGTGGGCTGGGCTCCATGCGGACAGACTGGCAGCAGGGAGCCTGATGAGGGGCTCGAACTCACGAACTGCAAGATCATGACCTGAGCCAAAGTGAGACGCTCAACCGACTGAGCCACCCAGGCGCCCACTAACTCTCCTTTTAGAATAGCCTCTGCATAGTGTATGTGGTGGTCCAGGATTATTCAGGCCCTACTAACCTTTTCAACATCATCTTTCGCTTCTTCCCTTCCTCATATGCACAGCCCACCCCCACTATCCAGGATCATTGCTAGCTACCGCCCCATTGTCTGGAATGCTCTTCCCCACCTTCTTAACTGGCCAGTCTCTTTTGAGAGTCGCACCTCCTCCAGGAAGCCTTGAAGGGTAAGAATTATCTTTAGTGTGGGCTACAAGCCTGCAGAGACCTCTCTCCTCTCCTGTCATCCTTACCTTCCTTCCAAGAGCCCCCCTGCTGCTTGGGCCTCCTCCCTGTTCTAGCAGGTCAAGCACACTCCTGCCTGCGGGCCTTAACCTTCCCCACTCTTCCCCTCAATGCACTTCCTCCAGGTCTTGGTGGAAATGGCACCCCGCAACCTTTGAAGGTTAGCACCCCCCACCCTCTCCACCAGCACCCGATTCCTCCCTTTCCTGCTTTAATTTTTTTCTACAGTGCTTTTCATCCCCTAATATACTACATATTTTACTTTGTTTTATTGTCTGTCTCCTCCATTAGAACACTGGTTCACTGCTTTATCCCTAACACTTAGAATTCAATAAATACTGTTATCTGTGGATAAAAAGAAGGAAAGAAACATTCTTATGTATCTAGTATGTGGCACATTGCTTGACACATACAAGAGGTTCAATAAAAACTGGTGGAAAAAGTAAACTGCGATTATATTTTTCACCAAATACATTTCTGCCTTAAAAGGGCTTCTCAATCACTTGTTCTCATATTGCTTCAGAGAGAACTGTGATAATTTAATTCACACAAATGTCTACTTTAAATAATTCTAAAATTATAGGTTTACGTTTATGTATATGTATGGCACATTGTGACTAGTTACCTGCAGCTGATTTTATAGCATATAGACACTTTATTTCCAAAATTACTGGTGCTGGCTCTTTAGGACCTATAGAAAATCTAAAGCTTAGATTCACATCACATTAGGCCTTGCTCTACAAAACAAGGGCACCTGGCCGGCTCAGTCAGTGGAGTGCGTGCCTCTTGATCTTGGGGTTGTGAGTTTGAGCCCCGTGTTTGGTGCAGAAGTTACTTTAAAAAAAAAAAAAGAAAACCTTAAAAAATAAACAATGCTCTAATAAATAGTATCTACTTAAAAAAAAATAGAACAGGGGCACCTGGGTGGCTCAGTCAGTTAAGCCTCGGGCTTTGGCTCAGGTCACGATCTCACGGTTCATGGGTTCGAGCCCCGCATCGGGCTCTGTGCTGACAGCTAGCTCAGAGCCTGGAGCCTGCTTCAGATTCTGTATTTCCCCCTCTCTCTGACCCTCCCCTGCTCATACTGTCTCTGTCTCTCAAAAATAAATAAAAACCATTAAAAAAAAATAGAACAGACAGCTCTTTGACCATTTAAGATCTTTCAACTTTCTCTTTTTTAAAAGACAGCTCTCTGCCAACCCCCGCTGCCAACCTTGCATGTCTCCATCTAGTGTAGGTGAGGCTTGACTGCACTGGCAGAATGCCGAGATTCCTTCCGGAGCGGAGCGGAGAGAGGGTCCCTATCTTGTGGAAGACTCCCACAAAAGTGTTTCTCTCTGGGGCGCCTGGGTGGCTCGGTTGGTTAAATGTCTAA
Organism: Suricata suricatta; assembly: GCF_006229205.1. NCBI lineage: Eukaryota > Metazoa > Chordata > Mammalia > Carnivora > Herpestidae > Suricata > Suricata suricatta. Next base: position 113,747,830 of record NC_043709.1, read on the forward strand.
CTTCAGCTCAGATCATGATCTCACAGACCATGGGCTCAAGCCCTGCATCAGGCTCTGTGCTGACAGCTCAGAGCCTAGAGCCTGCTTTGGGTTCTGTGTCTCCTCTCTCTGCTCCTTCCTCACTTGTTCTCTCTCTCTCTCAAAAATAAATAAACAATTAAAAAATTTTTAAGAAGCTGTTTCTCTTTCACTTGCCTAGTTTGGGTGGAGACTGACGCTTTTCACCTTGCCTCCCTCCCACTCTGCTCAGCTGAAGTTAAAAAAAATTTTTTTAATGTTTTTCATTTATTTTCTAGAGACAGAGAGAGGCAGTGTGAGCAGGGGAGGGTCAGAGAGAGAGGGAGACACAGAACCGGAAGCAGGCTCCAGGCTCTGAGCTAGCTGTCAGCATGGAGCCTGAGGCGGGCTCGAACCCACGAACCGTGAGATCATGACCTGAGCCAAAGCTGGACGCTTAACCGAAGCCACCCAGGCACCCCTCAACTGAAGTTTAAAGTTGGCTTGTCAATGCAGAGTGACCCAGCACTCGTGACACTCATAGTTATTGATATCTGGGCCAAGGGATGCAGGGAGCTGACTTCATGCTGATCTTGCTTTCGCTGTCTTAGAGGTATAACAAATGGTCTAAATCCAATTAGATTCTTTTTCTCTGTACCAGCCGTATCTATGGACATGTGGCACTGTCGCCATGCTGTGGCTTGGAGGTGGCTTAATATATTGAAACGTGAAATGCCTCACATTTACATTGCCTCTACGGATGGCTAATGACATGACTTATCACCAGCTCCCTGAAACCACTCTTGCATCATGACAGGCATATAAATTTACCAAGAGTCCAAATCTGGAATTAATGTAAAAAGTAAACTTTATTATTCAAAGACCACAATTGAGGTTTTACAGGGCAAAATAACTGCAATAGCTGTCATTAAAAGGTTATATATATACAGGGGCATCTGGATGGCTCAGTCCATTAAGCATCTGACTTAGGCCCAGGTCATGATATCAGTTTGTGGGTTCGAGCCCTGTGACAGGCTCTGTGCTGACAGCTCAGAGCCTGGAGTCTGTTACTGTGTCTGCTTGTGTCTTCCTCTCTTTCTGCCCCTCCCCCACTCACGGTCTGTCTCTTTCTCTCTCTCTCAAAAATAAACATTAAAAAAAGGTTATATATACATGTTCATATATATATACACACACACCACATGAGTTAAAGTGATAATTCAAAGACTATGTGAAAAACATAAAAAAAAGTTATACGGAAAGAAAATCAGAATACAAAATTTAATCTGTATTATTTGACAATTTAAATGCATGCCTGGGTGACTCAGTCGGTTGAGAGGCCGGCTTCAGCTCAGGTCATGATCTCACAGTTCGTGGGTTCGAGCCCCACGTCGGGCTCTGTGCTGACAGCTAGCTTAGAGCCTGGAGCCTACTTCGTATTCCTCTCTCTCTGACCCTCCCCTGCTCGCGCTCTGTCTCTCAAAAATAAATTTAAAAAACCTAAAAAAAAATTTAAATGCATGCAGAAATGTGAAACAAAGTAGAAAGGAACATTGAAAGGAAATGTGTGTTGAAGTAATTGGGCCACGGGAGAAGTGTTGTTTTTTTTTTTTTCTTGCAATGTTTGTGTGACCCGAGAGAAATTCTTTTAAGTGTAGTTATTCATTTTAGCACAATTCTTGTGGAAATTATATCGGTAGTCTCAACATAAAACACAAGCACTAAAATCATAGAGGCTACTGTTAAGTTTTATTAACTCTTAATTCAGATTGTCCCTAGATTCATCACAGTTACACTTACCCAGCACTTTCTATGTGCCAGGGACTGTGGTAATCATTTTACAGAGATGATCTCTTCCAATAAGCCCCACAGGTTACTATCTTTATCACTTTATGGAGAGGGTTAATAAGCTTGCTGTAGGAGTCAGATGCCTGGTCAGGGATGAAGTTAGGATTTCAAATCAGGCAGTGTGACTGCTAGGTAATCCTCATGGAGGAATGCAAATGGAGAAGATTCTACAAATCCAACTATACAATCTGGAACCTTAGGGGGAACAAAACTTTATGCACATTTCCTTCCCATTACTCTAGCATTTCAATTAGGTATGTGTGTCTGCATTTCTCTAACAGCTTAAAAGCTAGAGATCTAAAATTACTTTAAAACCAGATGTTTGCCATTCATCATGAACCAGTAAGATTCATCTTATTAAACAAAAGCCTGTTGTTACTCAAACTCATTGTAACTTCATTCTTTTAAATCTTTTTAGTCGTGATTTAAAAAGAAAATCACATTGTATTTTAACCCTGTGTAACTTACAATAATCGTTGACCCAAAGGAACACAGTTTTTTTGTTTTGTGTACTTTACCTCCGGTCAGGTACTACGTAGGTGATAAAAACTGAAAATGTGGGAAATAGATCCCTCCAAAAAATAAAAAGGGCAGTGAGGAAACCGAGACTGAGAAAAATTCTGAGAAAGACTGAGAGAGGAAAAGTAAGGCGGGAGCTAAATTGGGCCGGGAAAGAGAAAGGAATGGGGTGAGGAGGGAGCAGGCTCTTTAGGTCAGGAGCAACCTACTTTCTTCTAAATTCTCGCCACAGGTAAATCAATAGGTTCAGATGCCTGACCTTGCAATTGTCCTTCAGCTGTTTTGCAGTTGTCCATGCCTTCCTACGACTCCATGCATAACCGTTAGTTTCCACGGGTCGGAGGAGCTACAGCAGACATTTGGGACTTTTCTGAGCCGCTGTCGCAGAACGCAAAGACGTCATTACACTCTTCTTTCAGGGGGCTCAAGATTGTCTACAATGTCGCCCGTAAGCACTCTTTTTTTAATTGCAAACCACGCCCTATCCCCCCGTTTACCTTGATTTTCCTGGTACTGGGGGATGCGACGGAGATGGGGACACTAGGAGGACTAGGGTTTTGCGTCCCCTTAGGCAAGCCAAATACAGAAAAGCGAGAAGAAAGACGGAACCAACACCACCAGGCGCTGAAAGGTAGAAAATGGGTTAGAAGGGCGTGGGCGACGAGGGAGAAAACTAGCGTTACCGCTACTACAGTAAATGACCTAGTCTGGCAGACCACTAGCGGCGGGTTACCACGGCAACCGTGAGGTCTCGCGAGACAGACATTGCGCCTGCGCACTGCCCCTATAGGGCTGCCCGGAGCTTCCCAGCCCCGCTCCCAAACTGCGGCTGTCTGTAGTTCCGGCCACGCGACGCCGGGGGCGGAGTCTCCCCACAGTGAGTGACCAGGCGGGGTGACGAGATGTGAAGCTCTGAGAGCATTTGGAAGGCGGGGCCAGGTAGGGCAAGGGCTCTGCGCACGCGCGTCGCGACACACGTGGAGGCGGTGCGGTCGCGCTCCTTAAGGGAAGACGGGTACGGGTATGTAGAGGGATGACAGGGTCGCGCCGCGTGGGATCGGGCCTGGGACGCGGCAGAGTGTGGCGGCCGCGGGGCGGCAGGCACGCGAGGTCTCCGGGTCTTCTCCGGGAACCCCGTCTCCTTGGCCACACCCCCTAGCCCGGACCCGCGTACTTTCCTGCCTCCCGCCCCTGGCTTACTCCTCTCGGTCTTAGAGTTGAGCGTCTGTAGGTACGAGAAATTGTAAGACAGAGCCCACCCTGGTCCATCAGTGCTCCGCTGCCTAGAAGCGGGGACCGCAGAGTAACTCTACAGTTGCGTATGCTAAGTCGTGAGGAACGAGGGTGCTAGATATGGGGGCGGCGTGCACAGGGAGGGGGTGACTCTGCAACGGGAATGCAGCCCCCGGGAACTGGGCCTGTCCTCCCCTGTGCTACCGGATTCGGAGGCCTGGAGGGCATTTCGGAGTCTTTTCTCTGCTTCACTCCCGGTTGATGACACTAAGCCGGGTAGATTCTCTCTCTCAACTATTTCAACCAGGATGTATTTCTGGGCCTTCCCCTCCGCGGCGACTCTGGTGCAGTAAACCGTCAGGTCTACTCTGAGAACCTCTTTGCCCCTTCCGCTCTTGGCAGAGGACTCGACCAGGCCGGGAATCCGCGAAGATCTTTCTGCATTGCCTTTCTAATCTCGCCACTCTTCTGCTTTAAACCTTACGATCGCTTCCCATCACAAGGCTTGCAAAGACTTTGACCCTCTGGTCTTTGCCTACTTTTGCTGTCACCTCACCATCCCTAGCATCTCTGCTCCAGCGACATTGAACTTACTTCATTTCCGTGGATGTGTCCCCTGGGGTACACTTTCACCATCATACTCCCTTTGGCAGGTATTCTTCAGATGTAGGTTGAAAGGTCACTTTCCTCACGACCTCCTTGCGGACCCCCTCAATTAAGTCTTAGTGCCCTGTAGTTCCCGGACTTCACTGGCACATCTTCTTTATTACCTGCTGGTATGGCTTTTTCATGGAGTCTAAGCTCAGTGAGGCCAGTAACGGTCTTTACTTGATTCTTTATGGCTCCGTGCGTGGTGGATAATCCAGAAATACTTGAGGAAAGAACGGTGGTAGTGGGGCTGAGGGTGAGAGTATTGCAGGCAGAGGGAACGGTGTGCACGACCGTGTGGAGCTGAAACACTGGTGGCCTCCTTAAATAGTACGCGGTTCTGTGGCTGGCAGTGGTGGTGCACGGTGGGGCTCATAGCTGAGAGAAGCTGGTGGGGAGAGCCTTGTGTGTCACCTTAAAGGGTTTGCACTTGGTCTTCTAGGTCGTGGATGCCTCCAAGACATAGTGCCAAGGGCACTGCAGCAAGGCCTTCCTGTTTTTCTCCTCCAAAACGGTAACTTCTCGTCAGTCAGTACTTTGTTTTCTGGATTATGTGACGTAAGACCGTGCTTATCTCAACTATTTGGCTCTCGCCTAGCCGGCTTGATTCTGAAGACAAGAGTTCACGCCTGTCTTGTCCTCCGCTCCCGAGCACATAACCGTAGGTATTTACTGAAAGCATTCCGTGCTGTTCGAATCCTGGGGCCTGTGGATGGACTGGCAGTTTGGCAAGAGCTTTGTTAGACCAGATGTGTCTCGCTCGTCTGTCTTCCTGACCATGTGATGCCTGCCTCTCCTGGGCCCCACTTGAGGGTATGGGGGTGGGGGTGGGGTGGGGGGTGGAGAATGCAGGACAAGGGGGGCTGTGCGGTGGGGCTGCGTGAAGGCAGTACTGGTACGGACGGGGCCTGACCTTGCCTGAAGGAGCTGAATTTTGGATTTCTGTTAGAAGGTGACTTAGCCATGGAGACCAGTGGAGGTCAGGAGGCCATTTCCAAAGGCCGTCCAGTTTGACACAGTCTTACACCAGCAGTTCGAAACCCTGTTCTCTAGCAGATTCACCTGGGCAGCTTTTTACAAGTACAGATGCCCTGGTCCTATTCCCAGGGGTCCCAGTTCAGTACTTTTGGTATAAGGACCCACACATCCGTACGTTTTAAAAGCCAAGGGGTTATGTTTGAGGGGCAGCCAGGATTGAAAGAGCATAAAATGTGGGTCCGGAAAACCACTCAACGCCAAGGCTGTTTTCTTGCCCACACATTGGACAATCATATAGGAGTCTTGTGAGAATCAAGTAACACACGGAGAAGGTGCTTCTTAATTCTGACAGGCTCCACCATGAGTAGCCAGCCTGGGTGAGGGGCGGTTTAACTGGTGAGGACTTAATTCTTAATTGTGCCAGAGGCATTTGGGGGGAGGCAGGCCTTGGTGGGGTACTTGATCTGGACTGAGGGACCGTCTGGAAGGTCTTCTGGTTACCTGAAAATAGAGACCTTTCCAGATGCCAGACTTGGCCATGCAGGTCACTTTGGTTCTTAGCCGAGCCCCAGGAAGAAGCGAGGCATAAAAGCGAGGGAAGAGATGCACTTGCTCTTGGAAGGACCAGGCCATGCTCCCCATATCAGTGGTTTACACCATTTTCCCAAGAAGGAGGCTTTCTGTTTTTCTTTAGCGGATTAGTAGATTTCAGTTTCATTACAAAATCCCCCTGCTTTGGAGCAGACTGCCAGCTGGAAAGGCAGTCTACCTGGGACACCCAGGAAGGGGGACGTCCGCCTGTGTCTGTCCCAGATGCTCAGGGAAGGACACACAGAAGCTTAGTGTCTGGGGAGGGAGGGAGGCTTACAAAGGGCACAGAAAGAAACTATCATTTGATTTTTTTTTTAATTTTTTCAATGTTTTATTTATTTTTGACACAGAGAGAGACAGAGCATGAGAGGGGGAGGGGCAGAGAGAGAAGGAGACACAGAACCAGAAGCAGGCTCCAGGCTCTGAGCTGTTAGCACAGAGCCTGACGCGGGGCTCGAACCCACGAACGTGAGATCTGACCTGAGCCGAAGTCGGAGGCTTAACCGACTGAGCCACCCAGGCGCCCCACATTTGATTTTTTGATTGTGTGCATAGATCACTTGATTCCAGTGACCTCCTGGTTGGGAGTCATGAATGGCAGGGGCTTCTGGGCCCTCCCAGGCAGCTCTGTGCATGTGGACTTGGTGCCCTGCCGAACCCCAGGGTCTGGAATGCTGCCTGCTCACTGGAGGGGCTCTGGGGGACTGCCGGGGCGGTGGTTGCTGAATGGAAGCCTGACTGGACAGCATCTCAGAAAATGTTAACAAAATTGTAAGGTCAATACCACACAGTCATTAAAAGAATAATCATGAACAGGAACATGGAACATTTTTAATAAAGGAAATAACTAAATACAATTTCACGGTGATTGCAGTAATGCAAAAACCTGTTTGTATATTGCCTGTATACGAATGAAGACAGAATCATGAAATTGGGGGGGGGGGGGGAATAAATGCCTCAGTCGTAAAAGAGGCCCAGTGTTGGTCACAGAATGAGTTCTGTAGAATGAAGCTTGCTGTTGCCTGTCGAGAATCAGAGTACAGACAAGACAGTCTTAGGACATGCACTGCCAGTAACACGAATTTTCCTGTGTCGCTTGCTTCTCCACCAGGGGTTTTCAGAATGGCCGCGGCTCCTCAGGCGCCGGGGAGGGGCTCTGTTCGGAGGACGAGGCCTTTACCCGTGAAGACCTCGCTGAACAACCCTTACACCATCTGCTGGAGTGCCCTGGACAGAGACGACATGCACTTCATACTACAGACGCTCCAAGACAGGTTCCAGTCTCTTGGGCTTCGGAAGATTGAGGACAAGAAGAGAAAGAAAAAGCAGTTTTTAAAAAAACAAAGCCCAGACCAGCGTGGTGCAGAGGCTGAAAACAGCGAGGACCCGAAGGAGCAACCCCCAGAAGGTAGTGAGCAGGGGTCAGGGTGGACCCCTGCCGACGTCAGGAGGCAGCTGGCCATCGGCGTGAACGAAGTCACCCGAGCGCTGGAAAGGGACAGGCTGCAGTTGGTGCTGGTGTGCAAGTCGGCCAAGCCCGCCCGCATCACCTCGCACCTGATTCAGTTAAGTCTGAGCCGGGCGGTTCCCGCTTGCCAGGTTCCCCGGCTCAGCGAGAGGCTGGCACCGGTCATTGGCTTAAAGTGCGTCCTGGCCTTGGGGTTCACAAGGACCGCCTCCGCGTTTGTGACTGAAGTCACAGCCATCATTCCCCGAGTGCCCCCCTTACACGTGCCCTGGCTTCAAGGCAGACCCGAGGACTCCGGGGAAAACTTAGACACTGCGTCCTCGGGAGGCCAAGACGGAGAGGTTTTGGAAACGTCCCTTGAAGACCTCTCTAAACATAAAAGAAAGGCCGTTGAAGGTCGGCAGGCTGTGGTGTTACAACCCCTTAAAATAAAGAAACTGATTCCAAACCCCAATAAGATACGGAAACCACCCAAAGGCAAAAAAACTACTTCAAAGTAATCTTGTATAAACTTGTCATTTTGCACAGTTGTAAGATGACCCTTTACAAAGAAGCCTTGAAACTAATAAATGCGTTATTTTTACGTATATTCTTGAATACTTTTAGTAACATCCATTTCATATGTGTAAGACTCTTTGGATACCTGGATGGGCTGATGCAGAAAACATTCAGAAGTATAAATACCATAACAAAAGCTTATTGCAACTAATGCCCAAGCTTGTATAAATTCACCTTCTACAAGGCTGGCACCGTGCATTGTAAGCAAGAGAATCTGCATCCCACAACTCTTAACACCTTCCTGTCAAACTTGGAAAATGTGCCCCAGTTAACAGGTTCTGGTCAGTGGTGCCGGTGAAACCGGAATCCCAACTACAGATGCTTGAAAAGAAAGATACTAAACACCACACAATACATTGTCTTTAGAAACCTCACAAAAAAAACCCTTTTTTTTTTTAACTTCCTATGGATTTAACTTTGTAGGCAGGCAATGCATGAGCTTGGAAGAAAGGCTTAATGTTTCTAGAAAAAGCCAGGCACAGTATTCTCAATGGTTGAAACTCACCCCTTTACATGATTAATTTTCTTGGAAATGTAACGTCGGTAAAAAGTAGGCCAGTAGTTAGATGAAATACGTCAGAAGAGAATTAAAAAGTAAACCGATGGGGCGCCTGGGTAACTCAGCTGGTTCAGCATCAGATGTCGGATCAGGCCATGATCTCATGGTTCATGAGTTCAATCCCTGTGTCGAGTTCTCTGCTGTCAGTGTGGACCTGTCTCCCCTCTGCCTCTCCCTTCTCTCTCAAAAATAAACATTAAAAAAATTTAGTCCTGATTAACTTTATAAACACAAATGATTTTATTAATTTTCAATTTTGAAATATTCACTGGTAATCTGCCTAAATTATGGAGGGAAATGTGACATTTATTAACTACTGCATTTAAAAATGACAGAGCTGGGGCACCTGGGTGGCTCAGTCGGTTAAGCGTCTGACTTCAGCTCAGGTCAGATCTCACGGTTCATGGGTTCGAGCCCCACACGTCAGGCTCTGTGCTGAAAGCCACCTCAGAGCCTGGAGCCTGCTTCGGATTCTGTGTCTCCCTCTGTCTGACCCTCCCCTGCTTGCACTGTATCTGTCTCTCAAAAAAAAAAAATTTAAAAATGACAGAGTAAAACAGTGAATTCTATAACAACTGGAATTATGTAAACAGGAAAAGTCTCATAGTGAGCTTGTGATAAAATTTGGCAATTCTGCAATTATTTGACAACCTACTTCATATGATAAGACTATGTCATAAAACTGAGTGGGACAGAATTCCCAGCTAGAGCCTGCATGCCAGATTGAATTAAAATTCCATTTGCTTGGGGCGCCTGGGTGGCTCAGTCGGGTAAGCGTCTTGACTTAGGCTCAGGTCATGATCTTGAGGTTTGGGAGTTTAAGCCCCGTGCCGGGCTCTGTGCTGACAGCTCGGGCCCCTAGAGCCTACTTGGGATTCTGTGTCTTCCTTTCCCTGCCCCTTCCCTGTTCACTTGCTCTCTGGAGAATAACCATGAAAAAAAATTTTTAATTTTTAAAAAATGTATTTCCTGGTGTTTCAGTGAATTTGTCCAGTTTTGCTTCCAAAGCCACTCTCCTTCCCTTAAGGAAGAATGGTAATGCAGCTGGTCTGAATGGTCCTGTAGTCTTCTCCGTCTTCAAAAAGGTACTCATCCTGTGCTCCTGTGGGTCCCTGGGCGCCCTCTAGTGGTGGTCTCAGGGCTGCCAGAGATGCGGATGGGGCTTCTGCAGAAAGTGGCTTTCAGCTCTTTAGTGCAAGTCAGAGCTGACAAAATTTTTTTTTTCTCACCCGTAAAGGGCCAGGCGGTAAATATGTTAGGCCCTTTGCACCATACACTTATGACAGAATAACTCCATTCTGCCTTTTGTAGTGTGAAGCAGCCACAGGCAATACGTAAGCAAATGAGTGGCTGTGTTCCAATGACACTTTGTATACCGGTGCTGAAATCTGCATTTCCTATCATTGTCGTGTCACAAGATGTTATTTTCTCTGATCCCTTCTCCCCTCCCCTGATGCTCCGGAACCATTCAAACCTATAAAAACTATTCTTAGCTCATGGGCTGTACAAAACGAGTTGATGGGCCGACTTTAGCTCATGAGCCATAGTTTGCTAGCTCCTGCCTGGTATAAGGATTGCCACTTACAATATAAAGGAAAGACCGTCGTATTGTCTAAAATTAAACTTCTCTGGACTGAAGAGCCTAGGCACCGGTGCAGTAAAGGCAGGAAGGAGGATCTACTTTGCGGTGTTGGAGCCAAAGCCAGGTTCTGTGTGGCCTTGGTCACGGGTCTTCCCCCGCCTGGACTGCTGGCAGCAACAGACACATAAATATGTGCACTGAGGAAACTGGGTTTCAAATGCTAGGGAAAAACACCATCAGTAACAAAATTATGAACACTTATTTACAAATAAGACATTTTCCATTAGCATGGCAGCTTTCAGGATAAAGTAACGTCCGCGTCAAGGAACATGTGCAACTTTGCGTTAATAAAAACATTCACACTATCAGTGTCCTGACAGCACTACACTAGTAAGTTCCACTGAGCAATTCTTTTGGCTTTCGAGCTTTGATTTTTTTTTTTTCTTCTTGCCTCCCACCTCTTGCTGCTGCCGAAGGCGAGTTTGTGCAGGAGCAGCAAAGCCTAGTCGGCCATGGGTGTAGACTCACAGAGACCGTGTTTGCACAGACCTTTGCTTCTGAACCAATCCACTGCCCTGTCGAAGAGCAAAGTACAGATCTGCGTGTTTGTTTATTTGGCAACTCTGCTCCTGGAGAAAAAAATGTACTCACTAGTCCCCAGTACACTTTTATCTCACCTTAAACACCCCCCACTCCCCACTGAGTTACACAAGTCCTGCTCCATAAATGCGCCCAGTCATACTGTGTAAGGTGGGGAAGCACAGAGCTGCCAAATGGATCCTTCGTTCTGTTACACGGACAAACGGACCAACGCTTAATAAATAGAAATGCAGCAGTTTATCTCCACACAACAGGAAAGATTTTTTTTACACAATTCTGTGACTTCTGTTCAGTCCACAGAAAAACAGTCCTTTTTCTACAGAGAGGAAAAATACCTTCTCTTCATCAAGAGACAGCCAAAAATCTGAAATTAGAGGAATGTGCTCTTTGTACCCTTTCATCCCTCCTACAAGTGGGTAAACAGTGGAAAAAAGGAATGTTAACATTCTAGCTACAAATATGTGCTATTGGTCAATTATGGGTGTTTTTTCATCTTTTCTGATTGTTACCGACGACATTGATCTCGGTGAAGTTGTGCTTTTATTCTTCTTTGGAATGGCAGTTCCAGGAATTATTAAATAGAATATTAACAAATGATGATGTCAGAGTTCTAGAAATAGAAATATCCATCTATTGTAACACTAGTCCAACCTAAAGGGAGGGAAGAAACATAAAAATAAATTATAGTGTAACAGATCTGTGTATTTATTTATTTTTAATGTTTATTTATTTTAGAGACACAGAGACAGAGCACAAGTGGGGGAGGGGCAGAGAAAGCTGGAGACAGTTTGAGGCAGGCTGCAGGCTCTGAGCTGCTAGCACAGCACCCAACCTGGGGCTTGAACCCATGAACTGTGAGATCATGACCTGAGCCGAAGTCGGACATTTAACTGACCGAGTCACCCAGGCGCCCCCAGATTTGTATATTTTAAAAGCTATCAAAAAAACACCTTATGAATCCTAAGGGAAACAAGTATGGGATTTCCTAGGTAAATGTATGAAGTTTATAAAGGGTGTTATCAACTTCACTTACCTTTTCAGAATCTGTTCCTGGACATCTCCAATTGTACAGGTAATACTGCAAATTGCCATCTCCTACGCCAAACTTGAGTTTTTCCAAGAAGGTCTTATTTTCCATCAAATCTAGTGCATTGAATACATCAAATCCTTTCTGCCAATGTAAAAAGGATTTAAAAATTTAAATTTCGAAGGTTTTTTATAGAGGTTTTCCTATATTATGTATTTCAGTGTGATATTTAATTCCTCTACTAACAGCTTGAATATGCATTTCTACTAAAGAGGTTTAATGTCTATAATCTATGTAGGGGTTAAGAACCCAGTTCAAATGGTCTTATAAAACCAGCAGTGAGTCTGACGGAGTCAGGAGGCTCACCCAGAAATGCTAAATCAAAATCAGTAGTATGTTGGCTAACACTAACATAATCTATTAAGACCTCAGAGAATATTCTGTCCCTGTTTTAGAAGGAATAGTTTGCCCAGAGGGCTCCAACTCCAGTACTGTTAGTTATTTGGCCTTCTCAAGTGGTGACTTAGCTAAAGCTTTAAAGACTTTAAGTGTATACGTGTCTTGGGCTGGTGCTGGGAAGTAAATTTAGTAAAATTTTATTGGTGAATATTGAATTTCCTGAAAATGTTAATAACACTATGCAAAACGTGGTATAGATGAAGCACCCTTAGGGGGAGGAAATAGCTGAGAAAGAGCAATAGGATCAAAGAATCAGGACAGTGTGGACTTGGGGATCCGAGAGAACAATGTTAAAGTTTTCAGTCATCAATTACCAGATAAATGCAATGGCACTTCTGACATGTCGTTCGCAGTTTCTCACGAGTAATATTTCCTCACGTTCAAGAATTACATCAACATAACTGTTAGCTAATTTCAACTTTTTATTATTATTATTTTTTGAAAGAGAGAGAGCATGAGTGGGGAGGCGCAGAGGGAGGGGAAGAGAGAGAATCCCAAGCAGGTTCCACGCTCAGTGCGGAGCCTGACGTGGGCCTTGAACTCACCATCGTGAGATCATGACCTGGGCTGAAATCAAGTCAGATGCTCAACCAACTGAGACACTCAGGAGCCCCTCAACTTCTTTTAAAAAAAAATGTTTCTTTGTAGCAGGAGTTTAACAAATATCCTAACTAATACAACTAGAAAAATACTGTAGTATAGCACATTTTGAACTTAATTCATGTTTTTAAATGCCTTTAATTTTACAATTCAGGGACTAGTTGAGTCCAAAAAAGGTTGTTGTTGCTAATTATTCACTTCAACACAAACATGTATGTTCCTTATATCAAGGTATCCTATATTTTCCCTATATTCTTTGTATTATGAGTTTTATGCATTCTTATGTGAGGGTTAGGAGTTTCTAATTTGGGGGCACCTGGGTGGCTCAGTTGGTAAGTGTCTGACTTCAGCTCAGGTCGTGACCTCAAGGTTTGTGAATCTGAGCCCCACGTCGGGCTCTGTGCTGACAGCCTGGTGCCTGCTTCGGATTCTGTGTCTCCCTCTCTCTGTGTCGCTCCGCTGCTTGTGCTCTTGTCTCTCTTTGCTCTTTCATAAATAAACATTAAAAAAAAGTTTCTAATTTGCACAAAATGCCTTTTTGGTTAAGTTGCAATATAATTAATGATGCAGTCACTGAAGCTTTAAAAGAAACTCTTATCAAAATTGTTCCTCTGATGGTCAACGGCAAAAAAAAAAAAAAAAATCAAATGAACTGCACCCGTGTGGGAGAAGACACAGTAAGAGGCTTTGTGTCCTTTGACATGCAGGTCTGTAGAAGCACACAGGACAAAAGCGGAGTGAGTGGCTTACCAGCTTGGCTATAATGAGCGCGTCACTCATGAGGTCCAGCAGGGGCGTCTCGGTGTGCACGTTGTAGAAGGAGTAGGCGGCTTTGAGGCTCTTGTGAGCAGGGTGGTGCATGACTGTGGAGGGCAGTGTGTAGAAACTCACGAAGTCAGTCAGCTTACCACTGGGGTTCTGAAGGACAGAGGTAACGTCAGGTAAATACCTCCCTGAACAAACTGCATCCGTGCATTTAAGCGAACTTTTGATTTTTGACACGAACCGGAACTTTAGAACAAAAAGCAGCAACTCCTACCTCTCTGTCAGGATTCTGGGTTTGGGGGGCCCCCAGCAACCATCCTGCAATCTATATAATAACAGGCTCAAATGTAACAAATGTCGGGTAGAGCCTGAGAAGAGCATGGAGTCAGACCTTACTTAGCCTAGTTTTTGCCGACAATTTGCATAACATTGCAGAATGTTCTAATAGCAAAGTTACCCTGAGCCTGACTAATGAGTGTCCCAGACCCCTGAACAGAGATGAAAGTGGATTCATTGTTTTTGCAGAAACAAGAGCTCCAGTGACTGGAAGGCTATCTTCCCCAACTAAAAGACACTGTATCATATGAACATCTTGGCACAGAGCAAGAATTTTAAAAGCTTAAAGTGAGGTCCAGAGTCTAGAAGCTGTTTTGAGAAGCTTGTGAAAGGCATCAGTACTGCACCCAGACACACACCTGTGAATCTGAAGCTACCAAAAATCAGAAGGGACCCAAACGATGGTCTTGATTTCACCATCACTAGTATACCTTTTAATACAGGAAATTAGCCAGGATTGTTGGGGTTGTTTTAATTAGCTCTGGTGGCCTATGCGGTTGGCATATAATTCAAACTGTGATCTGCCTGAATTATACAGAGCTGAAGAGGCTAGACCACGCATATGTTTTTGCTAGTATTTCTTTCAGCAGAAAACTCCACAAGGGATTTATTATCTGGTTTTTTTAATGCTTCTCCATGTATGAAAACTGTTTGCAGACATTAAGAAATTAACCACATTTCACTAAGGTGATTCTCTACTGCTCTGCAGTAGCAGCTAACTCAGTATTCGAGATGAATTCAAGACCTAAACTTTCAGCTTTAATACAGACAAAACTGTTTTTCAATGGGCTTAGTAGTGGAGTAGAGATGACAGAGGACAGAAATCACTGCAGTTGAAGAATTCAGGAGAATTTACCCAGTCTGAGCAAAGAGAGAAAATAAACTGGGGAAAAACCCCGAACAAACCAGAAGGAAGTCTCAGGGATTGTGGGAGAACAAAAGAGCCAACATTCTGATCAGTGGAGTCCCAGAAGAAAATGAAAAAAAAGAAAAAATGTGGAGCTACAAAAGCAGAAGAAATAAAGGCTGAAAAGGTGCCCAGATTTGGCAACACACACACACACACACACACACACACACACACACAATAAATTCAAGACGCTGAGCAAACCTTCACAGGAAAAACTCAAAGCAATCCACCCCAAGAAGCATCCTAACTGCATTTCTGAAAACGAAAGACAAAGAAAAGTCCTGAAAGTAGCCACAGGGAGACCAGGAATTACCGAGAATACACACTCAGATCACAGCAGACTTCTCATCAGAAGCCATGGAGGCCAGGAGGAAGTGCACATCATTTTTAAGTACTGGAAGAAAAGAACGGTCAACTGTGAACCCTGCATCTGGTGAAACTACCCTTCAGGAATGAAGGAGAAATAAGGACATTCCATGATAAATGAAAACTAGAAGAATTTGTTGCCAGTAGACATACCTTTAAGACTGGCCAAAGGACATTCTCCAAATAGAAATGAAATAGTAACAACGACTCTTAGAGCATCAGGCAGGAAGAAGGAGGAACAGAGCGGAAATCCTGGTACATGCTGTAAACGAGGCTCCTCCTCCTGAGTTTTAGAAATGTGCTTGATGACTGAAACACAAGTTGTAAAACAATCTGATACTCAATATTTAAAAATCGAGAAGACGGGGAGCCTGGGTGGCTAGGCCAGTTGAGTGTCCAGCTCCTGGTTTTGGCTCAGGTCACGATCTCACGGGTTCAGGAGTTTAAATTCCTGCATCAGGTTCCGTGCTGGTGATCGGAGCCTGCTTGGGATTCTCTGTCTCCTTCTTGCTCTGGCTTTTCCCCAACTCGCACTATCTCAGTCTCTCTCAAAAAAGTCAAGATAAAGGGACCTGATGGAAGTAATGTCACTTGAAGTGGTAAAATGTTGATTGTTGATACCAGTTGACTGTGATAAGTCAGTCTCTCTCTCTCTCTCTCTGTCTGTCTCTCTCACATACACACACACACACACACACACAATAATACCCACAACAATCATCATGCAACCTATATAAACAGGCTCAAATGTAACATAAATACATCAGGACTAATTCCAAAGAAATGTTCAAGTAACCCACAGGAAGGCAAGGAAAAGAAACAGAGGAATAAGAACTAGAGGAAACAAATGGAGAACAAATAATAAAATAGCAAACTTAAGCTTGACATATCAGTAATTATCAAATATAAGTGATCGAAATACACTAATGGAAAGACTGGCAGAGTGGATAAAGAAACATAGCTCAACGACATGCTGTTTTTAAGAAACTCACTTCAAATTCAATGATGTAGATAAGCTGAAAGTAAAAGGGCTGTATGAGACACACCATACAAACATTTATTTTAAAACAGGGGTGACTATATTAATATCCAATCAAGTAGACTTCACAGCAAAGGAAGTTACTAGCAGCACAGAGGGATACTACAAGTTGATAAGGAGATCGATCCCCTGAGAAAACATAAAGGTCCTGTATGTATAGGAACCAAACAAGACCCTCAGAATACATCAAGAAAAACTGAGAGAGCTGGAAGGAGAAATAGACAAAATCCAAAGTTACAGTTGGGGACTTTCATACTCCCCTCATCAACTGATAGAACTGCTAGAAAGAACATCATCAAAGAGCAGAAAATCTGAATAATACAAAAGGATCTAAATGGCATATATAGAAGACTCCACCTAAAAAGAGCAGAACATACATTTCACACACATTCACCAGGACAGGCCACATGGGCCTAAAACAAACCTCAAGAACCTTAACAGAGCTGAAATCACAGTATCTTCTCCAACCATAATGGAATGAAACTAGAAATCAACAGGAAACCTCAGAGCATGTCAAAGTTGAAGGGAATTCTAAATAATCCATGGCTTAAAGAGGAAGTTCCAAAAGAAATTTTAAAATCTACACAGAACCAAATGAAAATGAAAATATGACACGTTAAAATACTAGGACGAAGCTAGAGCAGTGGAGGGAGGGATACTTCAGAACCACATGCTTACACTATAACAGGCAAAGGCCTCAATGATCTAAGACCGTCCCTCAGGGAAGAGAAAAGGAAGAGTACAGTAAGCCCAGAGAAAGGAAAAGTAAGGAAATAATAAACATAAGAATAGAAATCAATGACACCAAAAACAGGAAAACAGAGAAAATCAATAAAACAGAAGTCTTGTTCTTTGTGGAAAAAAATCAGTTATAGTTGATTTGATGCAACACTAGCAAGGCTGATAAACATAAGAGAAGACACAAACCAGCAATATCAGGAATGTAATAAGCACTTTCACCATAGATCTTGTAGCCACTAAAAGGACACGAGAATAATAAAACAACTTTACTCCTATAAATTTGACAATTTAGAAGGAATGACCAATTCCTCAAAAACCATAGCCTATTAAAACTCAAGCAAGATGAAAGAGATTACCTGGATAGTCCTATACTATTAAGGAAACGGAACTTACTTTAACAAAAGTAAGGTTAGATGGTATCAATTGGAAAATTCTAGCAAATATTTAATTACCACAGATTCTATATGTTCTTTTCTGGAATAGAGAAGAGGAAGGAGCACCTCCCAACTCTTTTATGAGGCCAATATTATCCTGATACCAAAACCAAAGGCGATATATATATATATATATATATATATATATATAAATGAATGAAAGAAAACAGCAGACCAGGATCTCTGATGAACTCAACAAATACTCAACAAGATATCAGCAATCCAGTTCAACAATGTATAAAAAGAATTATACACCAAAACCAAGTGGGTTTTTTCTGGGAATGAAAGGGTGGTCAAACATTTGAAAATCAACCAATTTATAATATACCACATCAACAGACTAAAGAAAATATCAAAAAAAGAAAGAAAGAAAGAAAGAAAATATCACATGATCATATCAATTGAAGCAGAAAAAGCACTGGAAAAACTTCCAACACCCATTCATTATAAGAACTCAGCATATAAAGGGAATCGTCTCAAACTGCTAAGAAGCATCTATAAAAATCCTCCAGCTAATATCATACCTCATGGTAGAAGACTGCATGCTTTCCCACTGATACCAAGAACAAGGCAAGGAGGTTGACCTTTACCACTCTTAGTCAACAAAGTAATGGTAGATTTAGCCCCTGCAATAAGGCAAGAAAAAGAAATGAAAGGCATGCAGCAGCTGGGAAGAAATAAAACTGTCCCTATTTGCAGATGACATTCCTGTCTATGTAGAAATCCCAAGAATCAATAAACAAACTCCTGGAACTAATAAGTAGTTTCAGTAAGGATGCAGGATACAAGATTAACATAGACAAAGCAATTGCACTTCTATATACTGACGATGAACATGCAGAAACCAAAACTAAAAGCATAATACCATTTATAACTGTTCCAAGCAAAATCAGGTATGTAAGATGCACAGTTAAGAAACCATTTACAAGATATGGTGCTGAAAATTACAAAAAATGCTGATAAAATAAAATTTAAAAGATCTAAATAGAGACATACCATATTCTTGGACTAGAAGACCTGTCAGTTCTCCCCAAATTAATCTATACGTTTAATGCATTCTTATCAAAATCCCAGCAAGGTATTTTATAGACAAAGACATGCTTATTCTAAAATTTATTAAGGAAAGGTGAAGGAAATAGATTAAAATAATCTTGACAAAGAAGAATTAAGTGAGATAAATCAGTCTACCTCATATCAAGGCTTAACAGAGCTACAGTAATTAAGACAGTGTGCTGTTGATGAAGGGACACCACAGACCAATGGAACGGAAAAGAGACCCAGAAATAGAGCAAAATTCAAGTATTAATATTCAATATATACAAAAACTTTTAGAAATCAAGAAGATGACCATTAAAAAGAAAAACAGGCAAAGTATATGACCAGCTACAAATGGCTAACAGATGAGGTTTAAATTCATTCGTAATAAGAACAAATTAAAAACAAAGCATATGATATCCATCAGACTGGCCTAAATTTAAAGTCTGACAATAACCAAATGTTAGTGAGGATGTGCAGAAAGAGGACCTCTCATGCTGCTAAGAGATACTTTGGTGAGCTGCCTGGCAACTCTAGTGATGGCTGAAGAGGTGTCTGACCCTTAGACTCTGCAGTTAGACTTCTGCGTAGGTACCCTAGGGCAGCTGTTCTCAAAATGCAGCCTGTGAACACCTGTGGGTACCTGAGACCCTTCGAGAAGTCCGTGAAATCAAAACGACTTTCATAAAAGCACTAAGAAGTTCTCTGCTTTCTTCGCCGTGTGGTCATCTGGCCTGAGGATGCGGAATCAATGGTGGTACAGCTGTCTGTGCCTCAGCACAGTACGAGGCAGGGGCGCCAAACTGTCTGGTGGGCGGTGTACTCCTCATCACCACACCCTCACAATTAAAACTAAGTTTCACTTAAGTACATCCTTGATTAAAAACTATTAATTGTATTAACTCTCGACCCTTAAGAACTCATCCTTTTAACATCCTGCATGATGGCCTGGAAGGAAGCTACATACAGCACTGCTGGGTTGGAAACATTAAGGTCGTCTCAAAGAGAGGCCCGGAGGCGCAGAGTGAAACGTTCATGTTTGGAAGATCTGTAACTCAGTGAGCCAATTACTTCCCAATTGATTGATACAGGATGTTACAAACTCATACACTGGTAAAAGAATGATCAAAGGTTAAGACATACCAATGGGTTTTAACCTAACAGAATACGAGTTCATCAATACGCTTTCAGATAGAGAATATTCAACATGATCTGACGAGGCTGTTAAAATACTCATTCCTTCCCTTATCTTCAATACTTCACGTGAAGGACTTTTTTCCCCACATACTTCAGCCAAAAGAATATATCACAATAGATGGGATGCAGAAGTAGGTGGGAGAACCCTGCTGTCTTCTAGTAAATCAGATGTTAGCGACTTGCAGAAACAGAAAACATACCATTCTTAATTCTGGTGCTTTGAAAAGAGTTATTTTTCACTAAAAACATGTTGTTTAGGTAACATGTTTATTCTTGTTATACTGTGATTAAATGAAATAGTATGTATTTTTTCAGTTATTTTCTTAAACTAAGATATAACTGACATATAACATTATATTACTTTCAAGTGTACAAGATAATGATTCAGTATTTGTATATACTGCAAAATGATCACCACAGTAAGTTTAGTTAAAATCCATCACTGCATGTAGTAACAATTTTTTCCCACACAATAAGAACTTTTAAGATGTACTCTCTTAGCAGCTTTCAAATATATAACACTATGCTGTACATTATAACCTCATGACTTAATTATTTTATTAACGGGATGTTCATACCTTTTGACCCTCTTCACCCATTTCACCCACCCCTACCTCTGGGCAGCCACCAAGCTGTTTTCTGATCTGTCTGGTGTTTTTGTTTTTGTTTTGGATTTTATGTATAAGTGAGAACATACAGTGTTTGGCCTTCTCTATCTGTTTTATAAAATAATAGACATTTTTGTTTCAATTTTCAATGTAATAAATATCTAAATACCACTCATAAAAATAAAAGCAAAATAAAAACAAAAATTGGGGTCCTCAATAATTCTTCAGAGTGAAGGAGTCTGAGATCAAAACCTCTGAGAACTGCTGACCTGGAGAAACCTACACAAGTGCATAAAGATTCGTGCACCAGGATGTCCACTCCGGCACTGTTTTTAGAAATAAAAGCTTGTTGTTTTCCAGAAACATCCTTTGAATTCACCCTGTTTTCCCTGCTTGTGCCCTCACTGGGCTGTCATCCCACATCCAGACCAATGGCCGACAGGGCTGACAACACACTTCTGGCTCAATGCTCACAACCGAACGGTGAGTGGACTCCTACCAGGGCTTCTAACTGCTGCCTCACCCCTCCTCTCCTCCAGGTACTTACCAGATTAAATCTCAACTTTTCATCCCAATCTCACTTCAGTGGTTCTAAGTGAAACATCATTTGAACAACAAATTCCAAGCTTTAAAAAAAGGGGGTGGGGGGCGCTTAAAAAGCATTATGTTAAATTTATCTACCCAATAATCAGAAAATCCAGACTGTCACTTTTCCTTCCTTCCCCTGAACAAGCGTTAAGTGGCGGAATTATGCCATCTCAATCAAAAAGCAGTTCAGTTCGAGCCAATCTTGCTAAACAAAAGGATATTGAACTTTGAAGGGCATGTCAGCCAAATCGGCATTTTCAAAACCGAATAAAGCAGTCACACAGGGACCAAGTGAAGAGAATCCTGATTTCCCATTAATGAGTAGTAAAAATGTGCTCTTCTCCAGGAATGGAAAGTGGGAAAAGAAAATCGGGTTCTAGCAGGGTGAGCAGAAATCTGGTCTAGAAGCAGAGAGGCAGGGAGAAAGAAAAGAGAGGAGCATTATTTGATCCTTCCATAAAACAGACCTGCCCAGATGGTGTTTTCATACTTCTCTGTACTGTCTTGTCACCTTATCTTTACCTCCACTACAAACGTGTCAATGATGTGCTCCTGGGGGAGGAGCCAGTGAGCGACTTCCTCTTCATCCATCACCGGGGCAAGATGAAACTGCTTCAGGTAAGTGTTGGTCAAGTCCCGAACCGCTCTAATGTCTCTTGGTTCCATTGGCCGCAAGCCTGAAGTCTTAGTGGCCTTGTTGCAGTAAAAACAAAACAAATTGGGAAGTTTAAACAGAAGAGGAATAAAAGGCCAGCTCCCAAGGCGTCACCTGGGAGCTTGTCACAAGTGCTGAATCTTGTGTACAACCCCCCACCACCTGCCCAAGTCAGAATCTGAAATTTAACAAGACTCGCTGGTGATCTGTATATACATTCAAGTTTGAGAAGCACTAACTTAGAATATACACTCAACAGTGTACTGGACCCTCTGTTCGGGCACCTGGTCCTTGGTCAGTATGGCCCGTGACAATGCTGCTCAGAGGAGCACCACAAGCTGATCTGTGTTCAAGCGCCGAGAATTTAACAGCCCACACCACAGGGCAGAACATTCGTACCATCACGTGTTCTAGAATACTGTGCTTTTAAAACTGCCCTGTCTTGACACGTTGAAAATGCAGATGAAAACAGTGGAGAAACTTATTTTATTCAATGGCCTGTGAAGAGGTGGTTGGTATTTTGTTCTTATGAGCAACAAAAATGAAATAGAAGTAAATCGTTTTGGTCAGAAAGGGGAGGGGGGAGCATTTTAAGAGCCAGTACTTTCTAAAGGGGAATGAATGGCCAGCTGCCGAGAACCGGCCCCGGGCTCTCTTGGCGTCTTTTGATTCAAAGGTGGTCAGAACAGGCACCCGAGTCCATCATTCCAGAGCATCAGGATGTCTACAGTATTCTGTTAGGAACAGAATTAATCTAAGGGTCCGAACAGGTCCCCATGTGGATTTGTTCAACTGCCTGTGCTCAAAGGAGCTCCAGACATCACTTAGCTCTCTAGGAACTGCCCAGGACAGTGTCCCCAAGACACCAGGCACGTGAGCCCAGAAGTGAAAAAAACCCCACTATATGTGCTTGTTTGTACGAAACATTAAAACTTAGAAATACCACTTCATTTGTCCAGTTAGCCTGATCTTTCTTTTGGAAACAGCGGGCACACTAACAAAGTTTTTAATGTTTTTATTGATTTTTTAGAGAGACAGAGAGACAAAGTACAAGCAGTAGAGAGGTAGAGAGAGAGGGAGACACAGAAGCTGAAGCAGCTCTAGGCTCGGAGCTGTCAGCACAGAGCCCGATGCAGGACTGGAACCCACAAACCGTGAGATCATGACCTGAGCCAAAGTTAGATGCTTAAGTGACTGAGTCACCCTAGGTGCCCCTAAATAGTGGGTACATTTTAAGCAGTAAGTAACTATATATAAATACCGCTAGTCTACCTTTCCTATTCTAAGTTATTTTTAAACTTTAAAATTAAATACTGCCTCTAAAATTAGATCATTACAGTTCCTGCATGCCCTAGTCTAGAAAAATATGAGAAGCCCAAGGTGGAAAATAGGTTTTCATCCTGAGTGCTGGGCTGATCCATCCCAGTGACTGTGCTGAGGTTTCTAAGGGTTCGTGACGTATGATGCTGACTGATAACTGATTGGTGGGGGCTGAGCGATTTGTTCTTTGTATTTACACACCCAAATGTCCTTACTGTGTGCCATTCTGTTCTGATTTATGTGATCAATGAAGACACAGGAATGCAGCTAAAATACAGTGTAACAGTCTAAATTGAGAGAATGTCAGTCCTTAACAGAGTCCTAGAGAACTCACACCTCTAGCCTTTCCATGGAGCATAAAGCCAAAGGATGGGAAATCTCCAGGTCCTGGCTTCCACCCAGCGCCTAACCCCTCAAGCAGGCAGGGCAATAACAGCTGGAATTACATGCTGAATGAATGAGTGAATGAATGAATGAATTCCTGTTTTGTGCCACAACCATTAACTAGTAAGGTGTGGCGAAGACTGCAGACAGGGAGACAGTCACTGTCCTCTCTGCAAAGACAGGACTTCTTTGGCCTGGCGCTTATGTGTAAGCCAGGCATAAAATTCTTTTCATCTTTCATTTCCCCTCAACCAGTTGTAGTGTTTGGTAGCATTTCTATCCTGCAAATTCACGGGAAGACAGAACTTATGTGATTCTCAAATACTATTAAACGTGATCGTATATTTCTAAGTGCTAACAGGAAAACTAAAATACATATACAGAGAATGTAGTTTTAAAAATTTTGAGAGAAAGCGGGGGAGAGGGAGTGAGGGAGTGAGGGAGCGAGGGAGGGAGGGAGGGAGAGAGAGAGAGAGAGAGAAACAGTGCATGTGTAAGTTGGGGAGGAGCAGAGAGAGGGAGAGAGAGAGAATCCCAAGTGGCTACAGAGCCCGATGTGGGGTTTGAACTCACAAACCACGAGATCATGACCTGACCTGAAGTCGGACACTTAGTAGATTGAGCCACCCAGGAGCCCCTAGAAAGAATGTATTTAAAAAGTCACTTAAAAAGATGATTTTCTTCCATGAGAATGACCTTGATAAATTTTTAAGTAGCCTTGCTCAAGATTAAACTTTTTCTTTTCCTACTGGTTCAGAAACAAAATCAAGAGATTAGACTCACTAATGAAAGCAAGAATACATGCATCTGTTAAACAGACGTTCAAAAGTGAAGAAAAAGTTTGGCAGCTTCTTCCTAGACCAGAACATTCTTCTGCAGGACAATTCTCATTCACTGAATATTCATACTGCAAAATTACCAAAATCCCCATCTCTTGCCCAGCAGACATCTTTAAGGCAGCAGTTCCCAAGTACTTTTGTCTGAAACCCCTTTACCCTCTTAAAAATGGAATATTCCCAGAAAGTTTTGCTTATATGGGTTCTATTTACCCATATCTATCATATTAGAAGTTAAAGCCGAGAAAATTTCAAGACAAAACAATACTAAAGAACACATTCCATATGACCTATGCTAGACTTCCTAGCACATCTGCCGGATAATTACAGCGAAAACTGCATTTTATGTTTCACTGTTACTACAAAAATAGTGTGTTGACATCACAGACTCTTCTAGAAAAGACTCGCAGACTTCCAGACGTCCCAGAACTACACTTTGAGAACTGCTGTTTGAGGTCTCCAAAGGTCGGAATTGGGATAGTGGAAACTGAGATATGGAAAACTCCATGAAGCAGTGCTTGGGCAAACCGGCAGAGAGAAAGTATATGTGCTGGGCAATTTATAAGCACTTCAGGGGCTTTTATGAAGATTTTTTTTTTTAAAGGAACGTAAGACTGTATCATCTTTAAGAAAAATGCAAGGGGTGCCTGGGGGCTCAGCTGGTCATGATCTCAGTTTGTGCCTCATGCTGGGCTCTGCACTGACAGCATGGAGCCTGCTGGGGATTCTCCCCCCACCGCCCCCTCTCTGCCCCTCCCTTGCTCACTCTCTCTCTCAAAATAAACAAATAAACGTTTTTTAAAAAATGCAAGATCCCAGAAAACAGAGGAAGAATATTTGCTTCTGCTGGCTTATAATGGCCATGTGTCTCAGGCCCTAAACTTGCTTCTTTCTAACATCATGAAGTCACACACGCTCCAAAATAGCTACAGAAATAAATTATAAAATGTGAAATAGCTCCGGTCCTCTGGAAGAGATGGGGAGAATGTTAAGCCTGGATAAAAATGGTTAGTTTTGGCATAACCCAGAAGAGCAAAATGGTCATGTTTCCAGAGAATTCAATAAAAAACAAAAAGACATTTCTAGTGACTGAGAAAATCCAACGTTTCATAAGCAAACTCTATGATCTCAGTCGGACTTACTTTCCCAGGTTCCAATTAACATGCATCCCTCAGACTCTCTGTTCGTTGAAATATGGGTAAAATCAGCTTATCAGTACATCAGGGAAACATGGCTCAGCGCTCTATTAAAAAACAGAAGCTGTGTTGTTCTGTCAAGCTACGTGGTATAAGAGCCAAGATTCCAGAGCAGAGATGTAAGCAGTGATTACAGTTATTGGGTTTAAAAAGCAGCAGCAGGACGCTAAACACTAAAGAAAGCATCTGGGGCTACTCAGGGCAGAACACCGTGCGTCCTAGAACGCCTCCCCAAGCGTGTGCTGCTGGCAACCCTGCAGGGAGGACACCGGGAGATGAACCCGACTCCGGCGTTTCGCCTACTTGACACGGCTTCACCTTCATGGGCACTGACAAACAAAACACAACAAAACTCCAACAGCAAATGAAAAATAAACCCGATGTTTGCAGGGTAGGGACAGGCATTACTCTTGGGAAGAGCCTAGCATCGCAGATACAGGGGCTGAGGGCGTGGGCCCGCGTGGTGCCCCCTACCTAGGACACTCGGGGCAGAGCCATTTCACTGCTCTCGGTCATGAAACTGGGGGAACGCCTTGCCCCTCTAGGACTGTTCTGCCTGTGTAAGGAATGAGACTGTGGACATGCAGTGCCTAGTACCACACTGGCCAAAATAATATTAGCTCCTGTATTAAGAACCTCACAAATAAGACAAAGAAGACATACAACAGGACTGTAAGCAGAAGCAGTAATGATGAATCAGAGATGAGACTGATCCAGAGCAAAGACTATATTCAATAAGGTTCTTTTTACACTTAATGGTACAAAAATGTCCTTAAATCACACAATTGCTTAAATCACCCACCTGAGCCCCTATGCGGGGAGGCCGTGGTCTGGAAAACACTGCACTCTCCAGCTGATGCTTCTTTTTTTAGGATTTTATTTTTCAACCCTATGGCCTTGCATATGCACTACCAGGTATTTATCCAAAGTATATAAAAATCCTGATTCGAAAGGGCACATGCATCCCCCATGTTTATAGCAGTACTATCAATAACAGCCAAATTATGGAAAGAGCCCAAATGTCTATCGACTGACAAATGAGTACATAAGATGTGGTATATGTGTGTATGTATATACATATACCTATGTGTGTATATGTACATATGTGTGTGTGTATATATGTGTGTGTGTGTGTGTATATATATATATGAATATTACTTGGCAATGAAAAAGGATGGAATCTTGCCAATTGGAACAAAGTAGACGGAACTAGAATCTATTATGCTAAGCGAAATTAAGTCAGAAAAATACAAATATCAAAATATCATGATTTCACTCATATGTGTTATTTAAGAAACAAAAATGGGTGAACATAGGGGAAAAGAAAGATAAAACAGAGGGAGGCAAACCGTAAGAAACTCTTAAATACAGAGAACCGAGGGCTGCTGAAGGGAAGATGGGGGCGGGGCGGCCAATTGGGGGACGGGCACTGAGGAAGGCACTTGTCAGGATGAGAACTGGGTATTGTATGTAAGGGATGAATCACTGGGTTCTATTCCTGAAACCAATACTACACTGTATGCTAACTTGAATTTAAATAAATAAATGTTTTTAAAAAGAGTTCATTTTTAAGTAATCTCTACACTCGACAGGAGGCTCAAACTCACAACAGGGGAACCAAGAGTCACATGTTCCACCCACTGAGTGTGCAGGCACCCCCGCACCATCCGGCTTCTAACTCAGGAGGCGGACCCTCAGGCGGCTGTGGAGGGCCCTTCCAATTTTCTGGTATCGGTACTTTCATCCCTTCTACCTCCCTTTCCTTCATAATTTTACTCTCCCTTTTTCTCTCCTTCCCTATGATGGAATGCAGGGAGGGAGACTGTGCGCCATCGGGCCATGCCCCCAGACCCCCGGGGATGTCAGAGGTGACAGAGGAGCACAGGGATCTAGGGGCGTGCACTGGAGTCCCCACTGATAGTGGCAGGCCCGTGTCAACCTGCGCGGGCCTCCGTCTTCTCACAGTAAAATGCAAGTAAGGCACACCAGCTTCAAAAGGCTGTTGTGAGACTACAACGAATAATGTGTGAGAGCATTCTGTAAACTTCAGTTAACTGGGAAAAAACAAAAACCAAAACCCAATGCCTGACCAGTCAGTGATTTGCTACCCACTTGATGAAACTGTTACCTGAGTGGATCGATTTTGTGTAAAAACATAAAGGATGAAGGACAGAAGTCAAAAGTCAAAAATCCCCTTACCAGCTCAGATTCTAGTCACCCTGAAAACACCAACGACAGGCATTAAAACTCCTGTACAACCCACATAGAAGTGGCGCCTTCCTTACGCACAAGCCGACGGCTCTGGGTTCAGTAATGACATTCAGGGAGACCCCGCGGCACCCTGCGCACCCCCAGCGAAAACCGTAGGCCTTGCCTGCGGTCTCGAAGTCCAGGATGGAAGGCACAGTCTTTAAACAACTGGGGGGAGGACTCTGGGAGCAGCCAGGGCCTGCAGAGCGGGTAGGTCTTCTCAGCTGCGTACTGGGCTCCCGGGCGCCTGTGCCTCTCCGTGACCTTGTCCCTCTCAGGTCACTCCTGGTCTCGGCTGTTAGCTTCAAAAGAATCCTGGCCAGTAAACATTGTCATGTTGACAGTGTGACATCGCTGAACCTTTTCCTCCTTCCGCAGTTCAGCACGTGCATGTCTAGGCACCCGCCCCCGTTCCCGTTTGCTGCTCCAACCCCGGGGCCTGTGGCCCTCCCCTGTTTTTATCTTCCTCTCTTCTGATCTCGGTCACGGCCCCAGAGGTGGTGAGTTCACTAGCCTGAGCCCCACTCCCTGCAACAACAGTGAAGACAAGGGAAGAGGCTTTCCGATCCTTCTGCCAGGCTGCAAGGCCCGGAACGATGATCCTGAAATCTCCCGCACTGGTTTCCTTCACCTCCACTTCTGTCCTTATGAAATTGTGCCTACGGTCAGAAATTAGTTGATTCCTGTCTGTCATCAGAAAAAAAGACATCAAGGGGTGCCTGGGTGGTTCCGTCGGTTAAGCATCTGACTCTTGGTTTCAGTTCAGGTCACAATCTCAAGGTTTATGGGTTCGAGCCCCATGCTGGGCTCTGAGCTGACAGGGCAGATCCCGCTTGTGATTCTCTCTCTCTCCTCTGCCCCTCCCCTGCTGCTCTCCCTCTCTCAAAATAAACATCAAAACAAAACAAAACAAAACCAAACACATCAATTCATGTAGCTACTCCTGATTACAGGTATTTAGTAAACACACAATGGCCAACTGACAAAAGGAACTAGTCTACTGCACCTAGAAAAACCACTACAGATGGGTAAAGCCCTCCCAATCCCTCAATGAAGCTAAAATATTCACCAAACTACTTTCTAACAACCCAAAAGAAAGCACAGTTCTGATGAAATCAAAACTTCAAATGCAAGATCCCATCTGTGGCAGAAAGAGTCTTTCTTTTTTCTTCTTTTAAAAAGAAAGAGAGACAGAGTGAGATAGAGTGTGAGCTGGGGAGGGGCAGAGAGAAAAGGAGACACAGAATCTGAAGCAGGCTCCAGGCTCTGAGCTGTCAGCACAGAGCCTGACGTGGGGCTCGAACCCATAAACTGTGAGATTGTGACCTGAGCCGAAGTCGGACACTCAACTGACTGAGCAACCCAGGCGCCCCTGTGGTAGAGAGATTCTAAGATGGCCCCCAAGTGATGCCACCTCTAGGTGTCCACACCCCTGTGCTTCTCCTGAAGGTGGGTGGGACCCGGGGCTCGCTTCTATACAGTGGAATACAGCAACGGTGGTTGGCTGTTACTTTCATGAACGAACTACATATGGTTCCAATTTCCATCCTGCTAGCAGGTTCTCCCCATAGACTCTCTCCCTCACTGACTTTGATGAAGCAAAGCTCAAGCTGCCATGCTGCCAGCTGCTGGTCTCTGGGGAGCCCCACCTGGCAGAGAACTGAGGGGGGGCCTCGGGCTGACAGCCAGCTAGGAATGAAAAGCCCTCGGTCCAACTGTCTGCAAGAACTCAAGCCTGTTAACGGCCTCGTGAGCTGGGAGTGGACTCCGGTCCAATTTTCAGATGACATCCAGCCCTAGCACCTTGAGAGAACTTCATGAGACACCCTCAGGCAGCAGTCTTGGGCAAGGTGGGCTTTGATTCCTGACCCACAGAACTTGGGAGATTATAAACTGCTAAACTGGGGTCCCTGGGTGGCTCAGCTTGTTAAGCATCCAACTCTTTTTTTTTTTTAATGTTTTATTTATTTTTGAGAAAGAGAGAGAGAGAGAGACAGACAGACAGTGTGAGCAAGGGAGGGTCAGAGAGAGAGGGAGACACAGAATCCAAAGACAGGCTCTAGGCTCTGAGATGTCAGCATCTCCACTGTTCAAGAGATCATGACCTGAGCCGTAGCTGAACGCTCAACCGACTGAGCCACCCAGGTGCCCCAGTGTCCAACTCTTGATATCAGCTCTGGTCATGATCTCACAGTCAGGAGACTGAGCCCCGTGTTGGGCTCTGCCCTGGGTTTAGAGACTGCTTAAGACTCTCTGTCCCTCCCCAGCATTCACTTTCTCTTTCTCTCTTAAAAATAAAATAAAAACAAAACAGTAATAAAATAAAACTGCCAAACTTGCAGTAATTTGTTACAAAGAAATAGAAAATTAACACTCCATCCAAACCCCATATGAGGGAACACTGGTAAGCACATTTAACTCCCCGCCATCCCTTAAAAGACAACTTGCCATGTTGGGAATTTGCTAGTTTAAAAAGATGGTAATTTAGTGAAACATTATTCCCTCTCCTTGGTCTCTGAGCTTTATTCCTAGTTCCTTTGTGTTAAGATAGCATCAGAAGCCTCAACTTTTCTTTCTTTTGACATAACAGACAGTAAATGCTCAAAATTTCAAAACTTACATGTCTTGAGTTCCATCCCTTCCAACCACAAACTAGAAGACTTAAAAAGTCTTAAATACACACTCACACACACCCCTGGTATTTTCAAATAAGCTCCCCTATTTCTCCTCGCCCGGAATCCTAAAAAGCTACATATTCACATCTTCAAGCACATGGGCCAGTTTTTAAGACTCTTGGGAAGAACCCTTTTCTACATTAAAAATGTTAGTTGTTACAGCTTTTAGAAAGTGCAGAACATTCTGACTTACATCTGGAAGTCTGTAGAGCTTCATTGTTCTCTGTAAAGTCATATTTCTACTCAAGTGAGAAAATTTCACCTCTACCAATTTTCTGGGGTTTAGCGATCGATGCCAGTATCTGGAATACAACAAAGGTTTTAAAACCTGATGGGTTTCTAACTCTACCAGCTTTTACTCTTTGTCTCAGCTCAGTCGCTGTGAGGCATTTACCGAGCACCCTTGCTGTCCCCCAGCCCGCCCCGTGCAGTGTGGGATGCTGGCTCTGTTCTTGTATAATTAGCTGTTTGGTTGGGTTTCTTTTGTTTTTTGGGTTTTTTTTTTTTTTACATCTAAAACATGTCCTGCTTTCTTGTTATAGTCCTTTGTAGTCTCTGACCTTTCATCTCTGCCAGTAAAGAGCTATCATAAAACTGCAAAATAAAGTTAAAAATGCCCAGTCTGCAAGTATTAAAGGCAACTGCTGATTCTACGAAAGCAAACTAAAAAGTTTTAAAAACATGAAAACAGCCCGTCTAAATTAGTAGCCACTGCTCTCATATAATGCACATCAAAGAAAACAGCTTTCTGAGAATGATCTTGCGTGTCTTAAGTGATTCCAGTTTAGATACTAGGATGATTCATATTAAAATCTACCTGTGAAGACCTATTTGTTGAGCTTATCTATGATGAACTGAATGGGAAACAAGTCACTTTGCAGTTTTACCTTTTTCACTGTTTAGTGGAAGTTTCATCTCATTTGAGTCCAAAACAGTCATGGGAGAGAGCCTCTTTCGTATGCTTTAGAAACAGGTTAGTCAAGGAACAAATCTGATAAACCATTTTCTCCCTGGATTAACCTTTGAAAGCTTGATGAGAACAGATGAACTCATAAAAACAGAGCCTGAGCCTTTTCCTACTCTTAGCAAACAAGTCCGTTTGGGCTTTTCAACTGATGTTTACCAAACTTTTGGAACAGCTCCTGAGAGCAGCACAAAACAACGTGCAAATCTAAGTGATTGGAAGGAAAGAAAACGGTAGCACGCTGGGCATTTCAATTTCAAGATCACAGTGCCCTGGGTTCCGCAAGGTAGAGGCAGCACGAGGCCTTCCAATGGAAGAGATGCAGAAATACGGAACCAGCATCATTAGCAGGAAAATGCTTAAAAACTCTTTTTACCGTCAAGTGGCCGTACGGTAGAACGGAAAGAACTGGTCTCAGTGGTTCTTGGATCTGGTCTCCTCCTCTGCTACCAAACCAACTACATGAGAACAGGTGAGGCAAAATTCTCCCAGTGCCGTGTGAATACTACTGGTGGCCACGTGGCATGGCAGGGAGGTAGGATTCGAGGTGAGTGTGTGGGTGCCATTACCTGCATGTGGCCACCGGCTTAGGAAGAACCACTCCAGCGGTGTAAACGGCCTGAAAAATACCTTCCAGGTTTACTCTTCTTGTTATTTCTCGAATTAACACTGGCGCTACCCGCTTTGATCTCAACTTCTTATGAACACAAAGAAAGTTGATTTCCACCATCTTCTTCACACTAAGAAAGATGTCAAAAAGTAGAGCAAACAGAAGATAAAAACATTTTTAAAAATGTGACAACTTCTGGGGTGACTGGGTGGCTCAGTCGGTTAAGTGTCCGACTTCAACTCAGGCCATGATCTCGTGGTTTTGTGGGTTCGAGCCCCACATCAGGCTCTGTGCTGACAGCTCAGAGCCTGGAGCCTGTCTTCAGAATCTGTGTCTCCCTCTTTCTCTGACCCTCCCCTGCTCATGCTCTCTCTCTCTCTCTCTCTCTCAAAAAATAAATAAAACATTTTAAAAAATCCATAAAATTGTAAAGAATAAGAACTTGAAAGACCTCCCTTACCATAATCTTTAAGAAAAACAGCCCATCATTTAGATATTTCACAAACTGAGATGGATACCCTAGCCCCCATATATCCCTGCCAAACAATGATCACTCTAGGCCATGGAGACCCAGATCCCCTTTGTCCTAAATACATTTAAGGACTTCGATCTTTTGTAAGTTTTCACTTTAGAAACTAGGTACGATGCACCTCAAAGTTTCTACATCTGTTTTGTCTGTAATGTATGCAGTGAGGACAATAACGGGGACACCCAGACACAGAATCTGGTAGGATGCTGCTTTGGAGTATAATGCAACCCCTGGGGTCCTCGAGAGGTGCCTTGGCCAGACGAGAGCTAGTTATTTTTCTGAGCTACAGTAAACCTTCCAGAGCTCCAAAGCCCGTTCCCTGCTCTGGCTCTAGATACACAGGCATTCCATTTGGCACCAAGACTCCTTGACATCAAATGCTTTAGAGCAGCATAATCAGCTAACCCAGTACAATGAAAGGTAAGCAGGCCTATTATGCATTAGCTCTCTGTCTTTCTGGGCAAATGACCCAGAGAAAAAATGCAACATAGTTATCCTATGGATAAAAAGATTAAAAAAAAAATCTTTCCTAGGGGTGCCTGGGTGGCTCAATCTGTTAAGTGTCTGATGTCAGCTCAGGTCATGACCTCACAGTTTGTGGGTTCGAGCCCCACATCGGGCTCTGTGCAGACAGCTGGAAGCCTGGAGCCTGCTTCAGAGTCTGTGTCTCCCTCTCTCTCTGCCCTACACTCTCTCTCTCAAAAATAAATAAACATAAAAAGAAATTTTTTTAATCTCTCCTAAAATTTCTTAAGGTAATTTTTTTTCTCCAGACATAAGTGTGAAATACCTACTTATAGCCTTATTCTGACACACACATATATATATGTACATGTATGCACACAAAGAACATCTGAGTGTGTGGGGCGCCTGGGTGGTTCAGTCAGTTAAGCATCTGACTTTGGCTCAGGTCATGATCTTGCGGTTTGTGGGTTCGAGCCCCATGGCGGGTTCTGTGCTGACAGTTCAGAACCTGGAGTCTGCTTTATGATCTGTGGCTCCCTCTCTCTTTGCCCCTCCCCCAGACGCCCTCTCTCTCAAAAAAATAAATGTTAAAAAGAATTAAAACAAAAACATCGGAGTATCTGCATGAATGAGACTGAGAGCTAGAGACACAGAGCTGCTCTTTTTTTGTTGTTCACAGTCCAGCTTTCTTTGATTAAATCAACTTTGCCTTTTTGAGCAAAGTTGAGCAGAAAGCAGAGATCCCATAAGCCCCTGCCCCCACCCAGGAGGACCTCCCCCACCATCAACAGTCTGCAGAGGGGTTTCAAAAGCCCCTTAGAATGGCCATTCTGGAGAAGGGAACACCTCGAAACCGACACGGACAAGCTTCACTCCGTACCTGTCGTAAATCCGAATGTTTGCCGGGATGGCACTGATGAAGCCCACTAGTTTCTTGTTCGAGGACACTCTGACCCCACAGTGCCACTGAAGGAGCCAGCCTGGCGGACGCAGCGCCCTGAAGTCCATGCGGGCAAGGGAGACAGGTGCTGGTTAGTGTCCCGGGGCCAGGAGAGACCGGGGCGCGCCGTCCCCATCGCCCGCGCCACTCACCAGAGCAGGAACTCGGGCGAGTAGTCGAACCGGAACACGCTCTCCTCGTCCTCCACGTAGTTCTCATTCAACAGCGTGTACAGCTCCTTGAGCTACAAGACCAAGCGAGCGTCCTGTCTATGGCACTCAGAACTAACCCGGAAGCAATCAGGCGCTGCCCGAGGGCGGGTACTCACCACATCGGCGTTGCCCAGGTCTAAAGTGTCCCACATGAACCCCTGCGGCAGGGAGTACGGCTCCCGACGCACGTGGTCCTTATCCGCTTCGATGGCACCGTGTGAGGTTATCACTTCGTCTGGAGAGGGACACAGAGACTGAGACAGAGAAACAGAATCCTCTATGACAAGGGATTTGGATGATGCAAAGTGGTCCTTTCCGTGAAACGCCACCATCTGTAGGGGTCTTGGGTTTAGTATCATCTTTGAAACTATGCTGCTGTTCCGGCCACTTCTGGAGTGAACACGGGGCAGCTGGGTCGTGGAGGACAGCTGCTATGTCAACACTTAAATAGAAGGAGAAATCCTCTCTCATGCAGCGACATGGTGTTTATTATGAAATGACAGGGCCTTCTCAGCTTCAACCCCCAGATTACAGAGCCTCCGCACAGCACAGCCTAGAGATGGTCTCTATGTGGGGGGATGGAGGGGAAGGGGGCCGAAGTGGGGCCGGGGGCGCGAGGCTGGGGCCCTCCCAGCCAAATTTCAGGACCTCTCACTGCTCGCCGCCTGGAATGCTGCCAGCACAGCCAAAGTCTAGTGATTTTCACACAGGTGCCCTTTCCAAGACCCTTCCCAGCGGCCTCCCGGTGCAACTGGAAGAGAACCTGGACTCACCCTGCGCCGACGCCCACCCGGCCTGGCTCTCCAGCTCCAACCACAGGAACCCCCTCAGGCTCGCGGCTTCCCTCTGCACGCGAGGCCCTTCTCCGGCCCTCCACGGCGCTGGCCGCCCGAGGTCTTCGGATACAAGCTCACGCATCCCTTTCCCCACAGCACCTCCCCCAGTCGAAAGCTTTCTCCTCCCTGGAGGAGGCTCTCCCCACCCCCACCCGGCCACCATTCCTCTCGTCCTTTCCCATCACTGCTTCCCCAGTACGTTTCCTAGGGCATTTAATAACAGACACTCAACAAATAGTTTACAAATCTTACATTTAATAACACTCAACAAATAGTTTACAAATATTACTCAGCTGTCAAAAAGAGAGAAACTCTGCCATCTATGACATGGATGGACCCTCTGAAGGCATCACGCGAAGAAAGTCAGTCAGAGAGAGGAAGACAAATACTGTATGATTTCTTTGTGGAATCTAAAACCCAAAAATTCTCAACTCACAGACCGAATGGTGCTTGTCAGGATTGGTGGGGGGTGTGAAATGGGTGAAGGGGGGTCAAAGGTACAAACTTCCAGATATAAAAACAAGTTTGTTCTGGGGATGTCATGTACAGCACGTGATTTACTTGGACGCTGCTAAGACAGTAAATCTTAAAAGTTCTTATTACAAGAGAAAGAAAACTGTTAACTTGGTGTGGTAAC